>NW_007577753.1:796004-1014160 GCF_000690725.1 Stegastes partitus | reverse complement strand
TGTGTGTGTGTGTGTGTGTGTGTGTGTGTGTGTGTGTGTGTTACTCATGGGAAAGGAAGCCTCATCTGGTCACTGCAGAAAAGTTCAAAGATGGTCTCATCCTTGTAGGTGAAGGAGTCTCACAGCTGCTCCGTTTCAGCGGTGATTTAGTCCAAAGTTTGATGATAAAACTCTTAATAAAACACATTATTGTTCAGTCCTGGATCACCTGCGGCCATCGCTGTTTTCTTGTCATGCTGAAACTGCGTCAGAAACACAGAAAAAAAGTGTTACTTCAACTATGGACATGCTTTACATTTATACTCTACAGACTCTTCTACACATGTCTCTAGATTTTGCAGTTGTAGTAGTAAACACCCATTTCATTGTAATGTGTTTTACAATGGGAGGGGGGGGGTTAGGGTATCTATCTTTCATTTTCTGTAACATTTAACTCAGATGACTCCACAGTAAAATGTAATAATAAAATGTTGCTGAAGACATTTACTGAGTAAACAAGGGAAATGAAAGATGTGTGATTACTGGCACCACCAAGTGGTGACTTCAAAAAGAAAACATCTCAAGTTCTATAAGACGAGAGGCAGTGACACGTTCCTGCATCTTTATACTCGTGTTGCTACCGTAGGATAAAGGTCCAGATTTATAAGGTCCATGTAGATCCATAACTTCAACACTTGCATATTAACAGTCACTTTTTTATGATAGATTTTTTTTTTTTAGATATATTGAACTAAAACATAAAAACAGACCCTCAGTTCAAGCAGTTTCGTATTTCCTCTGAGATTTTCTTTTAAAAGTGTGGCAACCCCCCATGTAATGACCAACTATGCAGAGAGAAGTATGACAAAATATAGACAAACAAGCAGGATGAGGACTTGATCTCAGCGCTGTTAATGGCTTCAACCACTGCCATGCTACATAAGGGAAACCACAGCTCAGGTTATTGTACTCAGCTCCCTTCACACTGCTGCTGCAATACGATGAAAGTAACTGTGTATTTGAGGTAAACATAGCTCAATTAGATCAAACAAATGCAACAGGAAAAGTATGTGGCTGCTGAAAAGACAACATTCTTATGAGAGGAGATATTATTAGTTGGTCTGTGTTTTCTAATTTCTATGGCACTTATCTAGATTGTTTTCTCCTGACTAGATCCTTGCTTGTGTTGTATCTGCTCTCAGATGTACGTCGCTTTGGATTAAAAGCGTCTGCCAAATGAAATTGTTGAATTGTTGAATTGTAGAATTTAAAGGAAAGGTCGAGTGGTTTTATGTTGGGTTTTTTTTGCTGTCTATAAATCCCCTTATCTGTAGCCTATTATTCTGTGTTAAAGCTTCAGATTTAGTTAAAATCTTTAACATATTTACTATTGTCTCATTCTAACCTTCATATAAAGATGAAAGTATGAGTTAAGAGAGACTTTCATCGAATGGATGGACTAAACTCAGTGGGTTTTGGCTCTTCATGGACATTACTGAGAATTAGAAAATATTCAAATGGATTAACTTTGTATGATTAAACAGATAGTCTGATCTTAAGTTTCATTTTTGTCAAGACAGGCCACGTGTACAGGAAACAGGAAACGACATTAAGCACAAAAGCCTCAAACAGACAAGCACAGTTTAAAGCCCCTCTTCTGTCATTGATTTAATCCCTAAAAGCCATCTCCGTGTGTCACATTTACATGTTCTTGCCATGAAAAGTAACCCCTAAAATGGATCTAACTTTACATCGTTGCTTTCTGTGCAGAGTGTGCGCCTCTGCTACAGCTCGAGCACACCAGCTTACCTATGGCTCTGTTGTAATACTGGAGTAATTCAGACATTGGTGTTCAAATCAAAACATGATTCTAAAGCATCATGACATGGAAAGCCTCACTCTGCCAGTTGCCTGGATGGGATTTTTACATTTGTAACGTATGAAACCCACAGAAATCCATGTTTTTGAAAGTGTCACCACAATGCAGAAGCTTCAAGGCAGTGTTCCACTTTAAAATAGTTTTGTTTTTTGTTTGTTCTAGCCAAAGTTTGAGCAGTATTCCATTGCACTGCTTGAGGATTCTTCCTTTTCCCCATCCAAATGGGTCTTTTTATTTGTTTTCCTTTATCTGAATTAAGAGTGGGAACATGGCCTTTGTTTTGAATTGTATAGATTTCTATAGACCTCTTGGGTTCATTTGTGATTTTGAGTTAAACTGACTTCACTTGGTTTGACTCAGACATAGTGTGATAAGGCTAAACATTATGTGATGTTATCAATAATTAGCAATCGATTGCAGTTTTAAAAAGCTACCTGACCAAGGAGTAACCTCTGTGTGGCAGCTTCATCATATTTGACTTTATCGTACTTTTATCACCAGCATTACAAGCAACTGTAATGTAAGCATCTTTGCTTTATTGTCAGAAATTATTTCCATGGACAACACATTTCCTGTGAGCAGCAGTGATAAATATTGTTTCATAATTGTGGTTGTGGACAGTCACAGTCTGCAGAGACACTCATGATGGTTTTCACACTCAGGCCGCGATCAAATCATTACAGCCATCGCACAGTCAATTAACTTCCATTCTCTGCCCCATCGTGTCCTTTAAACCACTTGAACCTCGTGAGCACAGCACAGCACATTGAGATCCGCGGATTATATGAATGGAGTGGCTGTCGGACTCAGACACTGTAGGCAATGAGGATGAAATAGGCTCCTCCTGCTTGAAGTTAATGTGGATGGATTGTGTCCTGGGTGATGTAGAGCCACATTTACTGGAGGCCGCAGCCGGGGTGAGGACCTGAACTGTTAGCCTGCTAAACTGCAGCAGCACAGGGAGACTGATGCCTGCTCTTCTAACAGGCTATTACACATGTGACCGGACCAGAGGTGGCCGGGAAAGTGAGGACCAGGATTCAGTGGTCGAGAGGTTGCAGTAATTAGACTTGACCATGCTGCTGCTCATCCATTATTCCCGGTCCCTCTGTTGCTCATCTGGAATGGCTAAAGCGATGCTTTGCTCCCACTTAGTGTAGTCTAGTGTGTGTGTGGGTGTGAGTGTGTGTGTGTGTGTGCATACAATATCTGAAGTGCTATTTTTAACAGTCCACAGAGTTTTAGCCCTTTTGCAAACTAATGTAATTTGACCAGTGGGTAAAGACAATGTGACCGCTCTACTTTCTGCAAAGTTTTCACCTTTAAGTGAACCTTTAACAGTCTCACAGCAATGCAGTTGTTGAATATGTTAACGACAGACTTGATTTCAGTTAGTTGGCATACATGTCCAGTATAAAAAATATGGAGTGAACTGAAGGTGACCTTTTTCACACTGGGCATGTAAAATACAAATGCAACTAATAACATTGCTACCTTCTCTATTGCACTTCTGATTTGTGTAATGGAATCAATAGGCCATTTTCCACTGCAGGAGTCTGCAGGCCATTTTAGGGCAACTAAAACCGTTGTGCATTTTCCAAACGCAAAACCATCCTCTCCAACCTCTTTTCATTTTCGTGGGATGAAAAGTACCTACTCCAGGGTAGGAACTTCTGAGCAGCTTTGAAAACCTGTGCAGTCTCAACACTGACTGCTTAAACGCGGAAAGGACAAAAACGACCATGTTTTCTCCCTCTTGATCTCCTTGTCGAAAAGCAGTGATGTTTTTTTGTGTGTGTGTTTTTTTTAACTTTGCCATGTTTAGTGTATTTGTAATGTAGAGTTACGTCCAGTAACTACATTTGTTGTTGTTTTAGCACACTGAGAGTTGACGTTGGTGTCAAAGCTGTTGGATCCTGCACCGTAATGAAAACAGAGGCTCAAAGGGCTGATTAAAGGGCTGTTCAGGTACACGTTGTTAATGTCATCAGTGACAAGTCAAATGCAACTGAATTTAGCATGCCACTGGACCACAGACTGTTCATAGCGATGGACAACATCACATCTCTCCAGAAGAGAATCAAAATATTGCCCATTAATCTGATATATCAGTGAACAGTTACTGAGGTGAAGGGCCAAATTTTACTCGTTATGTTGTATGGAGTCCTCGAAGTATCTACAACACATTGATATTTTTCTGAACTTTAACTTATTCAACAAATATGTAAAGTGGTTCTTGTCCTGCAGTACTTTTTCTGTAATTTCATGATAGTGGTGGTTGGATCACTTGATGAGAATGCTCCATCAGAATTCCAGAACACCAGGAGACATTAGAACCTATAAATACTAGTGAACCTGCAGGAAAAAAAAAAAAATTGCATTCAAATGAAACAAGAAGCATCTTTGGCGACATACAAACACCAGATTATCAATCCACTTGATCAAAACATGGAAACATCTCTGAAATACCAGCAAGGACCCGTCTTTCCACTGTCCTTCCCAACTCTTCACCTAGTTAACATGGACAGAAGACTCAGTACACCAAACCTGCTGAGATGTTCTCATTTGAGCAGGAGACATTTTTAATAAATCCAGTTTTCTGTTTTTAATATTTTTCCATATTTTGTTTGGTTAAGTAAATCAATTGACCTCTTTTGTCAAGGAGGAAGATTGATTTTCACAGTTTAAGTCCCTGTATCACAGTTTTAAACCATGTAGTGTAAAATGCTGCTGACTTTATTTGCAACCAGCATCTATGCAGTAGTGACAGGTGGGGGAGATGTGGTCCTCTATCCTGCCCAGTGCTTGATATCACCAGCTGCAGTACAGAACGTCCACTAACATGAGCCATGATTGTCATCAAGATTGACAGTGGCTCTGAATGCAGTAGTTGCAGAGGGACCCGCAAACCTCTTCAATTCAAGGACTGTACATTAGAACATCAAAGGACTGTTTTTTCTCTGTCTGTGTGATTTATCAATTGTTTCAAACCACAAAAGAAGTTGTTCTGCAGTGAACTGTACTAACTGATAATCCGAGGGTAGGTTCAGTTTACGTTTTGAAGGCTAACTTAAGGTGTTAGGTAATGCAAATGTTATAGCAGTCAAGCTAGGAGCACATAAAGTCGATGGGGAGTAGTTAAAATTTAGGTGTACCTAGCTAGGCCAGAGATGTTACAAAGGAGAAGCTCTGAATAGAAACCACAAGTAGAACTTTAGAATGCCAGAGGTGGTGGCAGCCTGTCCTGCACCATCTCTGAAAAAGCCAATCATCTGCTTAGTGATAGCCAGACCGGGAAACATCATGACAGTCATGTTGGTGCACTGACACCAGTTGGTGTGTGTGAAACTGACTGGCGATTCTATACATTCGCTTTCTATGTCCTGCTGACCATGAATTTGCACTTACGGCTTTTTCCCCATTCATTTAGAGAGGGGCCTGGTCTTGTTGGTCCTTGTTGGAGGCATAACCAAGATGGCTGTCAAGTAGTAAGACTATAAGACAAGACAACTGGTGGTTACCTGGGATTTTTATGCAGAAAATGATCAAATGCTGGAAGTGTCCATATCTTGGACTGTCATGCATATTCAATCCAAGGTGTTAGGCTCCATAAAGTTGAAGTAGTCTGTGCTCACATTTGGACTGGGCAGGAAGTAGGACCTTGACACCACATCTGCACCCACCAGTCATTGCTGTACAGACTCTGGTTGCAAATGACGTAACGCACATTTCTGCAGAAGTCTGGCTTCATTTTTGTACAGTGCAAGACAGTGGAAACACTTTGTCCATCTTTATCTAGAATCTATCATCTGGATACATTGTCTTGATTATGACATCTGAGCCACAAGCCAGAGCACTTGCGCCTGCTATTCATGCTATCTTGATTCTGCCAACATTGTGATCAAATCCTAATATGCACGTAAGTTATGCGAGGCTGTCAGACTTGGTAGCAAACGTGGCAGATTCCAGGTCAAGGACAGTAGCACCATCATGTCTGAAGTACATGTACGTGCTGTGAGGGAAGCCTCTTTAGCTACTGGTGATATCTGTAGCCCATGTGAGCAGAATCAGGTAAATTTGGTGACCTTGCTACATTAAACAATCACTTTATTCAGTGAATTATTAACTTAGGTTCTTGCCCATACATGTTATTTGTTATTTTCTTGTTTTAAAACCTCCTCAACACAGCAGTAAAAATACTCTGCTGGTGAAATCCTGGGTATAACTTCATTTTGGCATTGGAGAGCAACCTCTGGGCCCCTGGACCAAATCCCTGATGTCCTCAGTAATACAGTCAGTCCTGTAAAGGATGCAGTAAATGTCTTAAATATCATTGCAGATATTTCATGGAATACATTTAGAACACAATGTGCTGCTATAAAAGAAGAGACAAAGAACAGAAATAGAACTGGAAAAAAAGTGAGAAGCAGATAATTTGTGGCTTCTGAACACAGCTGAGAATACTGCTGCTCTTTAATTTTCAGTGGATGTATAAGTGAGGATCACAGTGTTTACTTGTTTTATTTTCACAGAAAACACATGCTGATGTTATCAGTGTTTCTCACCACAGGCAGAAGGAACATTGATGAGAAGTGTACGGCTGTTTGCCAGGTGCACCACATCAAAAAGGAAATTAATGCATGGGGTATGATTCTTGGAAAAAGGAGTAGCTTTTATCAGTTTGACTTTTTGTGGCATAGATGCATGTTTAATACAGAATATTCAGGAAATTATATGAACATGGGTGTGTGAACTTCTCAGGGTTTTGTGTTTTTCTGCCTTTTTTGATGTGACCCATCTTTAAAACTCCATTTTTTTTACTTAGAGTTCTCTGATTGATAGTATCAAACGTAATCTTATTTACAGTGTAAGACATTGTTTTGTTATTCTGCTGAATTTCCTTGAAACCTCATCTATCATATAAAAACTACAATATAACTATAAAAAGATCACATTCTTGAACATCAATTAAATCGCTCATTCACTGTGTATTTTCATGTAACTGCTGCCACAATGATGACAGTCACAGTGAAAAAAACAGGAACTCAACACGTACAATCTGCCAATCACCGTCAACATCACTAGTTGATAAGACTGCATCAAAAATCTGACAATTGGTTCTTGAATTGCATCTTTAAGTCTAACATCCTCCCAATTAGTTCAAGGGACAAACTTATTAATGTAACTTTGCACTACCTGCATTTTGTTCCTCAATGTATTTATCATAGCTCATAGCTCTGTCAGTGGTGACATAAAAGGATAACAGAAAGTTCAAAAGGTATGTGCTGCAAAACAGAAACTTGTGCTTTCTGCACCCTTCTAGAATGTCTTAGCAACATCAATATGGTACAATAAAAAAATAAATAAATATTGAGACTCATATCTTATACACTGTTTAAGTACAAAAAAACATTTAAATATTGAAAATTTAAAAGAAAAGAGGCCCTAAAATAGACCCCTGTGGTACGCCACATTAGGTCAAATATACTTTATGTCACAGTGCAGTGTGTCAGCCTGGATGGTTAACGATGCTTTTTCCTTGTTTTGACTCTGTACTCCAGCAAACAGAACTTAAAACTGCAGGTTTTCCAACAAGAATATAACCGCATTTAGAGATTGAGAGAAGTATATGTTCTGGCTTTATTTTATTTCAAACTAACTGTGTTGACAAATCAGCAAGTAATTCATAACAAGTAACTATTAGATGTAGTATCATTACAAGTTGTACAGGTGTGTCATGGTCCCCAGAGGATAAATCCTACAGACTTCAGTGATTCACTGACATTTCCTCTGGTACCCCATTTGCCTGGAAATTTTATATAAGGACTAATACCTTGCACCTACTGCGAACCTTTTTCACATGTATATGCTGAGTTTCGATGATCCGGAAATTTAATTAAAAATAGTTACAACATCGTTTTGACTTGTTATAACTACATTGTGATAAGACAGGATTTTTTTTCCCCCCAGATGTCTACAATCTTTCTGACTAGTCATCACAACAAAGTAGTTCTGTTATGACTTGTTAAAGTAATGGTTGCATATATGAAACGTCCTTATGACTATACTGAATTGTTATGCATGACAGTGTTTATGGGAGGCTTCCCATTGGACGATGATTTCACAAAGTATTAGAACAGTGTTGGCAGAAACAATGGTTGTTGTTGTGGTGAATAAGATTGTTAAAAAAAATATATCATGAAATAGAATGAGCTTATCAGCAAGGAATTTGTTAATAACAGGAACTTAATCGTTAGAGATTTGTGGTAGTAATTTTCCCTGAGGCTGCTCCGACTTGGTGGTAAAACAGCTTGCAATGTGCGGTTACGGTTGCAGAGTATAGATAGTTGCAAAATATGCTGCCCCTGCTTCCATTTTGACTGTAGCTACTGATATAGCTGCATTGTCCTTGTTTGTCTTAGAACTCCAAATCAATGCAATGACATTGGAATGGGGATGTCCCGATCTAGTTTTATTTTCCCACGATCAGATCAAAGTCTTTTCCTATTTCATGTGTACCAGTACAGAGTCCCAGTCCATTATTTAAACTTCGGGTACATTTACATTCTTAAAAATCAATCCAACGTACATGCTTGACAGCTGAATAGTTCTATAATGTTTTTGGACAATTTGAATTAAGGCTATCGGCAATACATAGTCAGTCTAGTTATTAAACGTCAAAATAACTTACTGCTTTGATTCCTGGTTATTCTTGGTTTATTGCATCAACAATGACAATATTTATGTCAACATCACCTTTGGCTATTGATTGTTATGTGTTTTTATTTTGTGGGCAGTGGCAAAGTGCTGTGGTGAAAGCTAATGGGGATCCAAACAAATAATCCCCTTTAGCCCCTCCTTCATCAGCTGAAAACATAAATATGTCCAGCACTTTAGTTTAGGAGAAAAAACATGCAAAATTGATGACACTCCCAGTAGCTTCACGTCAACTTTGGGTTTAGTGCTCATTTGCAAATGTCAGAATGCGAACAGGCTAAACTAAGACGCCTGCAAAACTTCAGCGTGTGAGCATTTTCACTTAAAGTCGGTAAACATGCTGATGTAGACGTTTAACTCAAAGCACCACTGTGCCTGAGTACAGCCTTGCGGAGCCGCTAGTTGCAGAGTGTGTGTTACACTGCAGGAAAGTTTCCGTCTGAGCACCATGACCAAAGCAAAACATATTTTTGCTTGTCAGATTTTGGAATAGCCTCAAGTTGCATGCACACTGAGTGATTTTATCATCATAAACAAGACAGTAAACACCTCCGCATTAGCATTCCTAGCTTGCATCGCTGGCTTGCATCATTGTGAATGCGAGGCTGGCCTGCTGATGATTTGAATGTGCCTTCTGCGTGGGGTGAAGCAGCTCCTTGCCTGCTAACAATCAGCAGGCGGGCTCTCAGCTCATTAGCCCTGGCTCCTCTCACTCAGACACACATCTTCCAGAGACTCCACACCACAGCAGGCAGAATGACTGGGATAAATAAGGAATAATCAAGGAATTTTTCTGGCTGCGAGTTGACCTGAATATGAGGTTCCTTGCCGTCATGGAGGCTCTGCCGACACACTGCTACCATTATAATGAATGGAGCAATGTATGCAGAAGACTGAGAGCGAAAGAGACTTACAGTACAATCACACTAATGCTCGGGGAGGAGGAAGAGGATGCTCTTCTGTGGTTGGGTTCATACAGAAGCATGTTTCAGTACAACTTTTGCATGTTGTGACATCTACCCACCGTCTATATTTAGAGCAACATCATTTGCAAGACAAACAATAAGAATTTTAGTTTTCATAAAGCTATGAATAAAACAATAAGTACGGAGTTGTGCCTTTTTGCAAAATACTGATTTTAAAAAATAAAACGTCGTCCTCCAAACGCTCCACTCATGGCTGACTTAGCTTCTGTACAGCTAACATGAAAGACATGTGGTTCAGAGAAACCAGCCAGATGAGAGACACAAAGAACAGTAGTGACGGAGGAGGGGAGAAAAACAGAACTGTCAGTGTGACCCTTAAAAATGCAGCACACAAACACAGATCAGGCAGTGCTTATCACAGTTTAAGGTGTAAAAACAAATCATTTATTAACTAAATATAGTCAATTGTTAAATGGTAATTTTGGGGACTGTTGAAAGCGTTCTGATGTGACTAAACATCACCTGTGTGCTTTCTCAAATAGTAATAATTAATAAATTAAATCTCTTTCTTTCCACCTGTCTTTGTCACAAACTTCATTTCAAGCTGACGGACCACAGCTCCTCACAAAGTTCACATAGCCATGACACATTGCTGCAGTATCAGATCAGGTATCTTCCTCCATGAGGATAATATTTCATGTACAGGACATTCGTTTTCTAGTCAACTTCAGCGGTGAGCCACCGCCGGTCTCTGTCCATCCATCATCTCCTGACCTTCAGCACTGTACCCCGACGGCTGCCCGGGGCACAGGGAGAGTGACTAATGTTGTCTCAGCCGCCACCTCCCTGCACCAAAGGCCCCCTGATATCCGTCCAGTATTATCCGAGCCTGGCGTCTACAGATTCCTATCGCTGCTCCCAGCTTTAATTATTCACGCTGCTGAATCACACGCTCATCAGAGAGATAGCCGGGCTGGCCAGACTGCGTGCCCTCTCCCTCTCTGCGATCTTATCTCTCTGGCTGTATGACACGATCTCATCCTTCTCTTATATACTGTAGATTAGAAAAGAAAATTGCCGGGCTCGGCTTTGCCTAAGCAAATACAATGGGTAGAGAATACAGTCAAGACGAGAAGAACTGTAGTTTCACCTGTGAGCAAAGTTTAGTTTCAGATGTCTGAGTGTCAACCTGGAAACCAAACAACAACTTGACATTATGTAAAGACAATTTACCGCATTTATTTCGTGCATTTATTTCATAACACATACTGATGAAAGTGATTGTTGTAGTTCCTGATTTGATTATGTAACCACCAAGAAATAAGAAAATGGTGTAATGTTCTGTGTTATTGAAGGTGTAAGTACAATTTGAGCAAAGTTCTTGTGAGATGCCAAAAACAGCGTCTGAAACCCCCCCAGCTCTCTGACAGCATATTTACGGGGGCTGAGTCCAACAATTTAGGTAACTTTCCGAGACCGACAGTCCTACATACGTGTCTTTATGCAGGGAAGTGGTAGGTGTGCAGAGGTGGGAAGGTGGGCAGGATTTGAAGACCTTTGTTTTGTTTTGTTTTGTTTTGTCTCACTTAGATCACTGCAAATGCAGAACAATGAACGCCTTTGTGGAAGGTTCTCCAGGCTTTTCACCTCGGCTCAGGTGTGGCCATTGGAACAGTCATACGCACTTTGGACTTTAGATGTGCTCGGATGACACATCATATTCACTCATTGTTTCAAGCGGGCCTCGGCCTGCAAATGCAAGCAAACACACATTCCTGGTTGACGACACAGTCAGCTCATGGCTCATATCTACTCACATTGTACTTCAAACATTCAAGTTTATTTGCGTCACTATATTATGTATAATCTACTAATTATTAGGCATATTTAAAAGTGTGAATAACTTTAAGTTTAAATTGTAATCCTCACGACACCTCTTTCTGCCAGAATAGTGATGAAGCTTCTTATGATTGCGATTTTGCCTCATAGCATTTAAATGTAACTGACTGTATGTCATAATAATAAGTTTGTATTTTAGAATAATTAAAACATTTCATATATTTATGGTTTAAGTTCTTAGAATAATGACTTACGACATCATTATGATATAGGAAGTCATACTATTGATACAATTTTCTAATCATTATGACTATAGTTTATAATTAAAACAGAGTATGTCATCAGAGTCGTAATCATGAGATAATACCTACTTTTTTCTTATTATTATTATTATTATTACTACATTTTATGTGACTTTATTTGCAATTGATATTACAGAACATTTTAAGTTTGGTGTTCAGTGTATAGAACTTTGAATGACAATTCCAGTCCTTTATGAAGTGAAGTTAAATTCACTCAAGCTTTCACTTTACACAACTTAAATGTTTTTAAGGAAACTGGGTTCCTCAATTTTTTAAAGTCAAACTGAGGTCATCTGATCTTGCAATGTACTTTCAAGGTAAATGCCATCTACTTTTAACCTTGTGATCTCTGCAACTAAACTTTGTAAACAAGATCTTTTAAAAGGTGCCTCTATGAGAACCTTCCTGCATTCACACAGTGCAGAATAGGGAGAAGAGCACCCCTTATTTGTGAACTGGGAATGTTTACGTATTATTCTGATATAATAAATGTAGCAATTAATTTCAAAGTAAAACCAGACCCAAACAAAGATTTTATGGCTCCTATAAAATTAGCTGAAGACTCAGCTGAGTGTTAAAGCTAGATTTTATTTTGATGGAACTGTCAGCATCGGTGCGTTTGCACCTCTTCGGCAGTTTGTCAACTGTTTTGTCAACAGTTTGCTGACATGTTTGTGGGTAATTTCGCCCAGTGTTAGATACCACCAGTCATAAATTTCCATCATCTCAGATTCTTGCACGTCAGAGACTGATGTGAGCATTTTTACTATTTAGCTGCTTGTAATTGAGGCTTAATCAGTGTTCACTGTTCCCCAAACAGGACTCCCTGAAATGTACTGTGTTTGATCTCCTGTTGTTTAAATAGATTGACAGCTGTTGGACAGATTGCATGAGGTGGGATTGGTGCAGACATTTATGGTTTCCCTCATAATAAATTGGTGACTTTTTATCAAACCCCATTAGGTATTTTTTTAATTTGTCCAATACAATTTCAAATTAATGATATTCTCATCAGCACAAGTTGTACTTTAGTTAGTACTTGTCATATTATTATAATAAGCTACCATGCTGGAGGTGGTAAAACTCTGTTCCTGCTACATATCAGTACGTCAGCATGCTGTCATAAGCCTCACAGAGGCATTAAAATGACTGTAGACTCTAACATACCCGGTCATTTGAGACAGAAATGTAGACAACACAAAACTTTAGAATTTCTTTCTTAAACTTAGCAAGTATAACGAAGATAATACAAATAAAACAATGTACACATTCAAGGTGAAGTAGATGTCAGTTTGTGAAGGTATAGGTAATTGTTTTATAGGAAATGTCAGCCCACAGTTACCATCACGTTGTGGTTATTCTGTGAAGAAGCAGGCCTCCTGATACCGTCTACCTCTGCAGCTGTTTAGAGATGGTCTTATGTGGTTTATCAATGTGATCACATGCATCCTTCCTGTGGAGCAGGGAATTCAACAGCTTGACTTTAACTGCAGCGAGACACCTATGAGTGCATGAAAGACTCGGTTTATATTAATCTATGAAACTCCAGAATTTTTTGCAACAGAGACAGACCTCACCCGTATTCAACCTCTGTGCTCGTCACCCCCCCAGACTGGGACTCTGGATCTTATTTCTTGGTGACAGGTCCAGGACAGAGGAGGCTCATCTTTTTGGCTGTTGGGACGAGAAGGGGGGAGGTTGAGGACACAGGATGGGATGCCAGATTGACAGGCCGATGGAGCTGTCACTGGGGGCCAAGGTGTAGAGATGTTCAGGGAGTTGGCGTTTGCGGCTCAAAAGATAAGCATCAGTGAGAATATGAGAGGCTAGATGGTAATCTTTCACAGGAAGTCAGGCTATACCATTGCAGAAGAAACCACAGGAGAGAGGCTGACCTTGTGCGCTTGTGCTCTGCTGCATCGCTTTCTGGAGGAGACCAGGCCTCCAACCCACTGCAGACAGGAAGATACTCTGTCATAGTAGTGCTCTGTTTAAAAGCAAAGGTAGGGCAGCTCTAGAGTCGACGTGCTGATCAGAGGCTGTCGGAAACTTCTGTGCATTCTGTCATTTTGCATAAGAGCACCACGGGGGCGTGAAAACTAAACGTTTGGAATCAGTCTTTTTTATTCTGGGAGCTGTTGTACAACATTGTACAACAATACTGTGCTCAGACAAAACAGAAAGCATTTTTTTCTTATTTTGCACAAATTGGCTGCTGACTAACAATTTAGCCCAAACAACCAGTATAGACGTAGGAGTGCTGCTCTGTGTGTGTGTTGACTGATCGATGTCAGGATTCATCAGGAACTACACTTCTATCTGTTATTACCTTTCATTTCCGTTCCCCCTTTTGTCTGTGCTTGGATAACCAAAAAAAAAATTGCTAAATTTGATATATTTTCAAGCCACATTGATGGACTGATTTGTGTCTAATTGCACCTTTCCGCTGACTTCCTATTGTGTTGCAACTCAGCTTGTTTTCTTTCTGAACACACCTTTAGGGTTTCATTTATGCTTTCACATCAAATCTATTTTTGTTCCCACAACAGTAACAAAGCTATTTACTTTTGTGTCTTCAGTTCTGTTGGTTGTGCACACAAAGTATTAATAGGTCAGATGGGTATAACACGAGCAGCCTGCCAACCACAGAGAAAGCAAACCTTCAAGTTAGTGAAAGTGGAAGAACAGAAAAGACAAATTATTGCAGAAACTCTCGATTCTAAGCATCCATCACAGTTTACAGACCAACTCTCTAGTTCAACATGGATCCACAGGGCTTGTGTGCACGATTGTTAGCAGTTTGTTAACTTTTGAGCTAAATGAAGTGGTAGCTTATCTAGAGTAAACCACGAGGCTCCCCGGAGACGTTGGCAGCTCAGAGGCTCTGTCAGTTATTCTGGTGAGTACAGTGTTATCATGATACAACAGTTGGCGTGAGCAACAAAAACGAAGCCCATCTGCTAGTAAACCACAGACTTCCTTTAAATGTGTAATGTTTGGCCTGAATAGCTCAAAAGTTTTCCTCTCTCCTTGAGGTTAAAAAGCAAGCTCAAGTAAGTGCCTAGGTCACATTTTTGTGCAGTTAAGAGAAAACGGGCTCTTAAGCAGAACATCGCTCATAGAAACTCCTGGATTTGCTCCAGGTTTTAAACAAGAATGAGTAATGTTATTGTCAATTTGGCCCGTTCACAGGCCAGTAAAACCCATCTTCACAACCAACACTGAATTATTCTCACACATGATTCAGCAGATTTTTCTACCTCATTTGAGTTGTTATATGGCTCCTAATAGCTTGAGTTTAAAAGTCTCTCACCTCCTGAATTTTAGTTTATGTATCAACTAGCAGAGCACGTAACCATCAAGGTGTAAGTGCTGAGGATGTGACCTAGAAGTTTTTTAAAGTAGTGTTTTCACAGTATGACCTAATTGTGTTTAAGCTATGAAATAAAAATATTAACCTGAAGCGAAATATTACTTTGAAAGGTTAAGCTTGAATTAAATATTGTCACAAATTAGAGTTTATGTTCACCTTCCAGTTTGATGCAGAAACGGAGCCAGATGATGATGAAAAGAGTAAATGTCACCCTGCTTCCTTTTGCACTTGGCAGAGCAGATGTTGAAATGTCAGTATGTTCCTGCTCAAATTAACAGAAATAGCTGCCGCAGTAGCAGATTCATTTGACCCTGATTTACTGAATAAATGGTACGAGGTTAGATTTGGAATACAGTCAAGGAGCTTGAATGTTTAAATTTCGCGCTGCTATTGCATGAAAAACGAAGCGCACGTGTGGTGCCGATGCTACGTGACAAAATCTTGACACAGGAAACACTAAATGACATTTAATCGAGCAAGAAATTCTCAAGAAAAACTGTAGAAAAAAAAAAGCTAATTTTAATATAAAAAACAATACATCTACCAAATGTTCTGCGATTGACAACTTTCTGTGTGAAAATCTGTAAAATCAGAGCAAAGATGCACAAAAAGAAGCCCCCACAAACAACCCTCTTTTTGTCTAAAACAGTGAAGACCTCGGGTTATAGGCCAGTTATTCACCACACAGGAAGTCATTTTGGGTTACAGCAGTGGGCTGCCTGACTCTTACGCTCAGAGTCGATGCAACCCAAGTGTTTCTGTGAGTATATGGGGAGGAAGAAGAACTGCAGACGCTTTCTTTGTGGAACCAAGTACAAACCGACAACACAGAGATTGCTGAACGTCCATTGATGCAGGTGTGCTTACCGTTGGTGTCTTCAGAAACGGTAGGAAACCTTGTATTTGTTCCAAACTTTCAAATTCTGTAACTGTCAGTGTGTAAAAGCTACGGCACACGAGAAAAGTCGATAAGTTTGTCTGTAGTAAAACTAGATTAAATTGTATGAATAGTTTGGAAAGTAGAGGTATGAAAGCCAAGATTTTCTGTTTAAGATAAAATTCAAGATCAAGCCTCAAGTCGCCCTGAATTCGAATGTACAGTCATTCATTTTATATGGACCGGATGCAGGAGAATTAAGTTGCACGTAGTGCTAATTATACACACATTAAAATACCATGTGTTCACTTTAAGTAATAGTTTAATCACAGCCATAATACATCTAGTAAAGGCAAAGCGCTGTGCACTTAACCACAAGTAACCAACTTACATCCATAAACACAACATTAAAACACGCTGATCATACATCCTGCTCATGCTTTAAAAAATCTAGTTAATTTAATAAAAGATGCATAAAGTCTAAAGAAATTTTTCTGGTTTAAAAAAAAAAAATCGATTTATAGCCGCAAAACAAAGTAGCAGAGGACATTAACACATAAATGTCCGCGTCAACACCAACAAGAATATTTTCAACAATCCTGATATCTACAGTGTATCCTGGTTGAGCCCTGTTGGCAGCATTTCTCTCCTCAGACTGAGCCCTTTCTCGCTCTCTGCAGTTGATACTTTCTTGATGCCCGTAGCAAAGCCAGGTCACAAATCCCTAAGTGGTCTGGGAGTTTGAGTTGCCACAAATCCTCTGCACCCAATTTCCATGGGGCAGAAGTTTATTTTCCAGACTAACTGCTCAACCCCAGATGCATGTATCTAATCTTTCTTTTCATACATCTCATCCCTCCCCACTTCCCATGGCCCAGTAAGCTCTGCAAAGTAGTCAGACAGCTCCGCTGAGTGTTGGACCACAGTGCCAAATCCAATACTGAGTTCGTCTCTTCCCTTTGGGACTGTGAGCCGGTAGCCTGTAATGCCTGCTGGCATTTTCTCAATCCCTGTGACTTGCTAAATGTCCCAACTTCTATTTTGGTTAGGTTTCCTTCCTGCTTCCTGTTTTGTTTCCCTTCACAGCCAAATGGATTCAAAGATCAAAACCTGTCAATCAAAGACTTGTAGATTAGTCCAGACTCTGTTGATTTTTCCTCTTTGTGCCTTTTTACCTGGAAACCCAATTTAAAACTCACTCAATGTTTTTAAATGTTCTAAAGTTACGCAAATGGAAAAAATGCGACAAAGACCCATGTCTCACTGCAGAAAGCTAATGTGAAGTGGTCCTCTTTTTGCCCTTCAGTTGCTTCATTTGTGTCAGACATGATTTCTGTTCATTTGATCTGGCTACGACAAGTCTGCCACTTTATCTGCAGTCTAATCCTCCTGATTATTTACTAAAAAAAAAAAAAAAAGAAAAGAAAACTAAACTAAAACTTTGGGAACATTGTATTTATTGGACTTTTACTGTGAGAACAGTGTGCAGCATGTAGTGCCTCAAAAAGCATGTGTTGCTATAGACAACAGAAACATTAAGAAAAAAGCTGTTTTGCTGAGTACTGTAATTTCCGGACTATAAGCCGCTACTTTTTTCACATGCTTTGAACACTTAAACAATGATGCGGCTAATTTATGGATTTTTGCAATTTTTACGAATTTGCCTCGAGACGAAATTGACATTGAATGCAACTACGAAAGAGAGACTGAGGAAGTGTGTGACGAAGTAATTCTGAGGTGGAGGAACAGGATAGCAATCAATGGGTTTTCCTGGTAGGCTACTTTATTTTTTATTTGTTTAACCAGCTATGTTACAGGCACTGTTCAGAAAAAAGCATTTACGGTACGTATTTGTGTATGTTACCGGTACGTATTTAATTCAAAGTTTTTTAAAAAAATCTTTCTGTGTAAATATCTCATGTTACAACGTGGACACCTGCGGCTTATAGACAAGTGCAGCATATATATATATGTTAAAAACTGTTGTTGCTCGATGTTGGCATTTTTAAAAGACTTAAGTCGCTGAATGGTGAGGCTTTGTGCTTTAAAATGGTGTGCAGTCAAATTTGAATCAGAATATTACTAGGGCACTGCTACTGCTAGGGTACTGATTGCACCTTGTTTTTAAGCAATATTCTGTGTTATATGTTCCCTGTTGGCCTCATTATTAACCAGCACAACATTATTTTTTTATTATATGCTGATGACACTTGACTGTACATATCAGAAAAAATAAAATAAATCTTATTAAATGATCACTCTTTGTGTCACTATTTAGCTGATGTTTGAGAAACTGTGACCCTATTCAGGGATCAGTAGATTCTGTGTATCTACTGATCCATGAAGACAGACTGTCCTTCTATCTGACAAGGTTTGGACCGTTTTTAGACGTTTCTTGCGGCTTAGGAATTTCATAGGTCGTGTTGAGAGGTGCGTGTCTTTAACAAAAAACTAAACTTCATTCTAATTTACTTTTTGAAAAAAATTATCCCTCCGAAAAGTAAGACTGTGATGTGGCAGGAATGGCTTCCAGTTAAAAAAAAAAACAAAACAATTGAGCTACAGTTGAATTTTGAGTAATTTAAGTTTCAGATAACTACAGTTTATTTGCGACTATTCGGGGTATCTTTAATTCCCTTCAATTTAAGATAGCTACATTGGCCTTTTGAAATATCTTTGATTATATGTAAAAATGTAATTTGATGTAGATATCTTGAACGAGAATTCTGCCTCGTCAAAATGTATTTACCGATACTGTGAATTACAGTTTTGACTGTAAGCAAACTGACATTGCAGATCTATAATAATGTAGAAACTATGGCAAGTGGCTTGCTTTTCAAACACATTTGTACTTCAACACATTTTTGGCACTGCACTATATGTGACAAGCTATTTTAACACCTTGTCAGAGCAGCCTGCCAGTTAATTTCAACCACAACTTTTGAATGAACAAAGCTTTTGTTCTCCACAAACTTTCTATTGCATGGCAACAATATCCACCACAGCAGGGGCTACTACTGCTGCTACCAATGCCTCAAATACTTTGCTTTACTATTATCCTGACTTGTCAAAACTGAATTACAGATAGCCGTAACTATTGCTTTGAATAATCAGAATAAATTATAGGTACCTGGAATTAGTGTTCTTGTACTTCTCAGATTTAAATTTTGTTTATAAATGTAGTTTTCACCCACTGTTCGGTGAGGTCTAGGCACCAAAACTACGTGATTAGATTTAGGAAAATATCATGATTTGGTTGACACTATTAACAACTACATGTTAGAAGATTGGTTAGGTTTAAGCAAAAACAACGACACAGTTAAGGTTAGGAAAAAAGGATAATTTGGGTTTAAATAAAACCCTTTTACACGTGTTTGAAGCTCTGTGCAACCAGTGTGATGAGTCCTGTCTAGTGTATGATTAGTTGACTGATCAATAGTGACAGTAAATGGAATAAATGGAAAAGATATGTTAATTTGAAACATATTTGTGACTGATCGCAAGCAAACATAAACCAATAGAAAATACATTTTCTTCAAAATGTAACTGAGTATGTCTCGTTGTGTAGGAACTTCATTTTTGGGAGACAAAGCCGCTTAAAACATTGATAAGTGCCTGGAGCAGCTCCACATTGTCGACTACCTGCCATGTTCATTCCTCAGACTATAACCAATGTCTGGTTTTATGGAAGTTTGACAGCCTGACTTGACAATGATGTATGCACAGGCTGGACCGGTGTCTAATGTGAATGACAGTGATGCAGGTTTGAGCAGTGTCCAGCCGTCTGATATTAATGGATCCAATGTGGGTTGAACACATGACACGAGACTTGCTGCTGTCCGAACAGCATCCTGTGACCACAAGCAGAGAAGAGTCATAAAGCCAGTGACCTGATTCAGTAATTTAAGTTATACATCTCTCTGACGTTTGGTTACTTTAGCCAGCAAAAGCAGCTGTTTATAGCAGACAAAGTAAGACTGTAAAATGGCAAAACCACCGAGTTTCCTGATCTGACCAACGATGTGTTATATCCGCCTTCAAAAGTTACCCAATCTCACGTTAAGCCCTGAATTATGAATAAATCTGCATATAAACTCATATTTATTTAAAAAGATTGAAATCAGCACCACAAAAGACAAGCCATTTATTCCAACTTTGGTGATGTTCTTCACCACTAGCAGAGTAGAACTGATGTAACACTTAATTATTTGTTTTTAAGGTTGTCGAATGCAAGTATATTAATTAGTTGTTCAACCGAAAGCTGGATTGCGAGTCAAGCAAAGGAGAACGGCAGCAGGTACACGTAATGCATACAGGATTTTCTTTTGTTGTTGTTATAGGGTTTACCTAAATTCAGATTTTACTAAGAAGCAGTTCTTCTTAATATAGAGACCTAAATGTAATCGCATTAGAATGACTGACTAATCCTGGAGGCTCAGTGGGATGTAGTAAAGGTTAAACGCACGTTTTTTTTTCATTCATATGTTTCTACAACATCAGGCTGTGTGTTTGAAGCCAGGTGCTTATGCTAAAAATACAATAATGTGTTCAATATTTAAAATATGTATATATCTATATATTAAAAACAAATTGAGATACTTTTTTTTTTGCTGATGGCTAAAATAAAATTATGCAGACCACAAAGAAACAGAGTGAGAATACAGCAGGAGGACACAAACAGCTCTGTCTTGTTGGACATAAAGATCTCGTTCTCCTGCATGTGTTACTCTCAGATAGAAAAGTCCAAGGACAAACTGTATTGGAAGGCCACATTCTTTCACAGAACACCAAACTAATGATGTTTTTCATTTTTGTTTCGCCCCCTCGTTAGCTGCAGAGAGAGGGAACAGCCATGAGTCTGCTGTGATAATGGTGAGTTATGGCGCTCGTATCCACAGCGTTTCCCCGCTGGTTCCACATGAATGTTCCCGCGGGAAACTTTGGGAGTCTGCAGCCCCCTGTGTAATTACCTTTTAGCACAGAAATGAGTCAAGAGTGAGATTCTGCTCTGTCATTGTTAGTGCACGGTGAAAACGGCACAGAGCAGACGAGAAATCTTCTCTGAGTTTTTACGGTAATTTGCTGTTGTTTTTGGTTGCATTAATATTCATTCTGAAATCAAATTGTGAAATATTAAACTTCATCTTACTAATGTATACAGTAATCATCTCTTAAATTCATATCAACTGATTATGTTGGTAAATGTTCATGTCTATTTGAAGGAGCGTTACAGTCACTGTTACTGACCTGAGTTCAGTGTATTTGTCTAAGCTGCTACCACGGACGAAGACATTTCTTCTACATCTGTGATTTGAGGCCGTAAAAGGTCCTTCTTAGACAGTTTTAATATATATATATATTTTTTTTTTTTTTTTACTGTAAACAATGAGATGCTGAGATAATGTACACTTTATGCATAATTTGTTTTGTCAGGTATTAGCTTAAGGTCAGATTTATTGTCCAAAATCAAATGTCTGTTTTTTTTGTTTGTTTGTTTGTTTTTTCAGTCCACTTAATTCTTAGTAAAAGGAGCGACTATACTGACCTAAACTCGGGTTTTAAACCAGTCTTTAATATCTATTAGTAAGATACAAGAATTATTCCCTACAGCCATGTTAAATGGCAGCTGCCCAGGCTTTAGTCAAATTTTTGAGTTTGAGTTAATTGATCTGTCAGAAAGTACAAAAATTCAACAAAGTGCCAAACAACAAAAATATGTAACAAAACTAAACTAAAAGAAAAAAAAGCTACATAACTCAAAATTGTTGGTTTTTTTTTTGTGAGATTGATGATTTCACAATTATGTTTTTGACTAGTTAGAGCTGATTAAAACAGATATTGAAAATCATTTTCAGGCAATTAAATTTCAGTGAGGCAACGTAATCTTTGCTCAGCTTTAGAGGGTTTGTTGTACAATTTTGTCTAATCGTGTTTTGCAGGAAAAAATGTTTTAAAAATCCCCCATAACTTCCTCTGAATGATAAATAGTGCTTTAGTTACAAATGGAAATAACAGATAATTCCTCACATACACAGCCAAGCATATGGCTAAACTACACTCTCAGGATGCAGGATATTTCCCTCCTGGGGTGCAGCATTCAGGTTGGGTGCTGCGTACAGGGCCGAGTAACTCCATGGCACCTGCTGGAAAACAAACGTCAATCTGGACATTCCTCCTCATTACAATCAAGCCAGTTCTGTTGTGGAGCACACAGCTTTTAAACTGAATGAGAGAAGCTGGTTTGATTGGGCATGATTAAAGCACCCACTGATAAGGTATTCATCCTAAGAGCGCCCATTTTTTCCAGCAATGCCACAGGTGCACAAAAACTCCACAAATAGTCACAATACACTGTGCGTCATATGCTTCCAATTCAGTGATAAATGCTTGCTATTTAACACGGTGTCAATTACTGTTACTTTTTTCCGAGGCTGACTATAAATATATGTGTTTCATGGCGTCCGTGAATGTAACGTGTGAAGTTTGAAAAAGGAAATCTGTGCGAGACATGAAAAACTTTATGTCGCAACACCCAAAAATAGCTTCCTGTACTTACCAGCGCTGTACATGCATGTAGAATCTAACACTACCTGTACGCTCAGAATGTATGACTACATATTGGCTGATGTAAAAGCAAGAAGAAGCAGGGCTGATAAGTACAGGGTTTACTGATTCCCTTGTTTATTGTACATATAGTATAAAGGAGCTGCAATTTTGTCTTCACAGAATCGCAGCAGGGCAGAGACGAGCAGAACTCAAAGATGTGGTAACTACAACAACGTAGTGGAGCCCGAGTACGACGTGGTGGACGACCACGAGGGAGTGCACAGGGTGCACATATTTCCTGCCAGGCCGATAAATGATGAGAGAGAGTATGCAGGTAGAGAAAAAAAACAAAAAACTATGACAAACATTTTTCATTCGCTCATGTAGTCTCTCAGTCTTATTTCATTGACTGCTTAGGGTATTTAGACTTTTAGTACCTAGTATTAAAGTCTAACTTCATTTTTAAATGATTAAATTAGTGAAAAATACATTTAGAACTGACTGTAAAAAAAAAGGACATACCTCGAAAATGCTCTTTATTTTGTATGTGCAAATCAACAGAGGTTTAGTTTTAGCCCTCAGTGGGCTGAGACTTGTGAGTAATTCTGTCCATCTGTAGGAGTGGTTGTCCTCTGATGCACGTAAACCCACCTCTTCTAATTCTCATTATTTCCTAAATGCATAGAAATAAATTACATAAAATTAATAGGTTCTTAAGCAGACTGCAGTTCCCTACATACAAAACCATAAGACTTAACTGTTAAGTCCCAAACTTGTCCAAACTTCAACTTAAAGTAGTGTTTGCACTTGAGCTGACACAATGAGGCTGAATATGTTTCACTTTCCTACACAGAAAAGCTCCAGTGAATATAATTAGAACGAAACTGAATGAAGTGCAGGCAAAAAAACAGCTCCACCACAAACTGTGGTGAGAATGAAAGCAGCATGGATCTGAGAGGGAGCTCATGCTGATTGAGCATGATCTGCCAGTGGGTCTCCAGGGCCATCTGTTGGCTGAGTCAGACTGCGGGAGATTACAATTATCCAGGAGCCGAAGGGGAAGAGAGGGAAGCATGTAGTGTGAACAGACTCCCTTTACTCTACTGCATGAATGTGGCCCACAGCCAGGGGCCTCACAGCTGCATGTCTACAACTTTATACTGAATGTGGGTTTTAAATTTGTTCACACTTGGAGTATTCTCCCTTCTAATCAATACAGTCTGCTGCTGCGGTGCACTACTGGGACTGGCATCGACCGAGTTACAAGAATGATACAAACTCAAAGAGTGTTTAAAGTGTCAACTAACAGTGGAACTATTGTCATTACTGTCACTGATGAAAGTGTGGCGATCACAGTTTCTTTTGCTTTCAAGACAGGGATCTTCCAAGGTCATCATCTGCTCAGAGCCTTTCATCACTCGCCACTGTAAGGTTTCTTTTTTGTTGTTCTTTAATGAATGTACCATTTCAACCGAACCACTGTGCTGCTTGTACTCTATTCTTCACTCTGCTCTCCAATCGATCAGGTTAATTCTGACATCCTTCCCAGACGTCCACTCAGAGAAACCTCACATACTACAGGTAAACGTGACGTTTGATTATTGTGGTGAAGGCTTGTGAAAGTAGTAGCGGGAGAAATTCAAGTCAAGATCAAATGTGTAGCATTCAAAAATAATACTAATAATAATAATAACATGCTAAATCCATAAGCACACAGCTTCTTTTCATTCAATAGACTCAGAGGCATTGCTGCTACAGAGTTACTTGACCTGGTATACGGGTGCAGATATGAGCTGCTGGTAGCGAACTTGAGAAAGATATTAATGAGTCAGTTCTGTGACTATATGACTTTTCTCTATTTGTCTATAGGCTGCTGCTCAGCAGAAGTTACGTAAGGTCACCAGGATTATTCTAGAGTTGACATTAATGCCTGTGTAGAACATGAAAGGATTGCTCATAGCGCTGAAACACTGAATTATCATCCACCTTTTCAGAGATTCTAGTCTTTTAGCCCAGTGATTTACAGCACATTTAGGAGAAGGTTTAATTTTAGAAACAGAAAGCCTGAAAGGGCCGATTGGAAGGGCCGTTCCTTTGAACAGTCATGCCACATCACGCCTGCCTTGAGCTGCTGCAGTGGAAAGTCCCCTTATGATCAACCCAGTGCACGCTGTGAGGGCAAACATTTCAGTTAGCAACTCACTGGTGCACATAGTCAAGCAACTACCAGTTAAAGACACTGTTTTTTTTTTTTTTAAGTTGTTGTTAAAGATCAAAGAAGAATTAAAAGAGAAGTTAATATTGAATATAAGATTTGTTAGGTAGCAATCCTTAGATTGGAATCTGGGCAGGTATAGAAGCATTTTTAACTGCTCGCTGTCTGCTGTCACACAATACTCTGTGTGTAGCAATATCAGTCAATACCCAAATAATTGATCATATAGATTCAGCACAGTTCTTGCAGGTCATGTGCTTATATTGCTGCCACAGTAACAGACACATGATACAGACTGTGATAATAGCTGCTATATTTGACCCTGAAACACAGAACGATGACCTAATTGATCCTGAAGTGATTAAATACATGTGCACTGGCCAGAGGTCATTAAGCCTCATAGGAGACATTGTCATGGTGCTCCTTTACGACCTAAACCCCTACAGTGATTTCTTCTTGCAAAAACAAAAGTGTCCACCTCCTCAGGTCACTTAGAGGATCCACCTGGTGGTGCGATCAGGTACTACAACTAATCGCCGATACTTTAAATGTGTCAAATGGTATCGGATATCAGCAGATACTTAATATTAAATTACTCAGATTGGATCAGGAGCAAAAAAAAAAAAAAACTCGATCAGGCCATCCTTAATTATTGGCATCACAGTTCCTGAGATCAGCAGCCTTGGGAACCAATCATTCAAAACTGCACTTTGCTGTCAATAAACGATTGCTTTCTATCTTTGTGTTCTCAGGGCCTGCTATCAATAGAAACTCGAAGCCTGGCAGACAAAGGACCAAATTAGGTAACACAACTGAATAACTGAAAACACTTTGTCTTTCTGTGGTTAAAATAGCATCCCACATATTCTCATGTTGAATTTCCAGATAAGAAGTTGCCCCCTGTGCCACACCAGGTAAGACACCAGTGCCACACACCGCTTGGTGTATTGATGACTTTCTTTTGACACTATAAATTGTGATGATTGCAATTAATTTAAAATGTGATGATTTTTTTCTCCCTGTCTGATGTCACAGCACTCCCACAGGTAATTTACTATTCAAGTTATCCTAATCTGTTGGGTTTAAATGGGTTATGAATAGACTTACGGCTTGAATCTTGTTCCTCCAGGAGCCCTCCATCACCTTCAGCCTTAACCATGGAGTTGGTCAATCACTGGGCTGGAATGACTCTAAACAAACCCTGCAGGAGAGAGTGAGTGCTGTTTTACTGTTCCATTCCTTACCCCATTGTCACTGTATGCTACTGGTAGCGGGCCTTTTGTTTTCATGTGCTGTAGCTTACTGACCCTATGTGACTGTACACAACAGTTTGTATAGTGTAACAGTGGCACCATCTGCTGATCACAGTAACGGCTTGCAGCTTTTTGTAATGTAGATATGTTGCATTTATAGCTAACAATTATTTTGATAATATGACGAACTGTTAGCAGTTATACTATTTTCAATTAATTTGTTTAGACTAAAAAATATATTTTAAAAAAAACTGATAATGTCCATTATTTACCATTATTTCCTCAAGTCCAAGTTGTAATGTATTCAATTTATTTAATTATTTTTTTAACTTCAGCAGACCACAAAGGACAGCCAAGCAAGTAAGTGTGCAAATTTACTACATAATTGAACGATTTTTTGTTTCGACCATGTCTAATAATAATGCTGTTGTGATGCTGTAACCCTGAAAAACATGCCTGCTTGCAATAAGTTGCAATATGTTTTCCAAACATATAACTAATCAGTGCTTTTGGAAGTGATATTTTTATTATAATTTCCTAACTTAGGTTTTATTTGACACAAATGAACTTGACTGGAAACGAATTGGCGTTATCTTGGTATTTAATTTTGATTTTTCTTTATGCTTCCAATAGGCACAATTCAATTCATATGCCAAAGGTAAGACAAAAGTAATACAAGTAAAAGTTTAAAAAATAAAATAAATAATGAATGCATCATTTTTGAGTCACAACTTCTCGGCTGTTGTGTTCATTTTTGATGTGTTTTCAGGTCCAAATAGTCCTGAAAGTGTTTCAGCCCCCGACACCCTTCAAAGACGTTCCTGGGATTTGGAGAGTTTTAACATGGAAAGAAGGTTCGGCTTTCATTTCTAAGTCATTTCAGGACACTTATGTCATGTAACATCACATTTGATTTACATGTGCTTTTCTCCCTTTATTTAGATCACATCAAAGTCTAGGTAAGTGTGTTAGAGATCATCATCATCATTATACAGCTACTAATTATTAATTACAGCTACAGTTGAAACCAGACATTTACATACCCTGTATAAAGTGACATATCACCTTTTTTTTCTCACCGTCTGACATTAAATGTGACTCAACTTTTCCTGTTTTAGGTCAGTTAGGATTACCAAAATTATTTCTATTTGCTAAATGCCAGAATAATGAGAGAGATTATTTATTTATTTTTTATGTTTTATTACTTTCTTCACAGTCAGAAGTTTACATACATTTCCTTCGTATTTGGTAGTGTTGCCTTCAAACTGCTTCTCACAATAGTTTGATGAATTATGGTCCACTCCTCCTGACAGAACTGGTGGAACTGAGTCTGGTTTGTTGGACACCTTGCTCCACACACCTTTTCAGCTCTGCCCACAAATTTTCTACAGGACTGAGATCAGAGCTTTATGATGGCCACTCCAAAACATTGACTTTGTTGTCCTGAAGCCACTTTGTAACTAATTTGGCGGTATACTTAGGGTCATTGTCCATTTGGAAAACCCATTTGCACCCAAACTTTAGCTTCCTGGCTGATGTCTTGAGATGTTGCTTCTATATTTCCACATAATCTTCTTTTCTCATGCGTTGTGAGTCGGTCTGCTGTCTGTGGCCAGTGAAGGTCAAGCAGCCTCGCCCAGCTTTCAGTCAAAAAATCTCTTCTAAATCAGCTATTGGTGTCATCAGAAGTTCTCAAGGAAAAAGTCTTCAAACAGATCTCGGAGTCTGAGGTGAAGAATGATTATTCAGTACAGAGGTTGCAAGAAGAAACATGAGCAAATCCTGAGATTTAACTGACTAACAAATGTATTACAACTTCTGAGATACTTTTACGATTTCTCAAATTCTCCCCCGTCTCCTGTGAAAACACAACCCATTATTTTTCATAATGACCACTCAAAACATCTCTGCCAGCATTATGTTTGAATTCATTCACATCTGACGGGGTGTGATCTAGTCATGGCACCGTGTCGATTACCACCCCCCTTTCTAAAAAATGCTATCACTGGCCTTGCGCCTGTCTCAAACAATACTTTGTTCACCCACAAAGGACCACGCCCATCCCTCCCAGAGCACGTACGCCACTGTTGCTCGCTCTGCACCTGCACCCATTCTTGTGCCAACTTCTTCAAATTTCGCTGAGGTTTGCGGTTTAACTTGCCAGGTCACGATGACCCACAAGCACACATAAAAGCCTCACACAAACTTGCAGGCCCAAGTTTTTCAGACAAGAGCACACAGGCCTCCCACATGCCCTTTCAGGCTCTAGTGTCAGACAATCTTTCTCTGTTCTACTTGCTGTATTTTGTACGTTTTTATGGGTTGTGTTTTACGCAGGCTTGCACACGATTAATCCACCTTATACACAAGTCTAATTTAATCATAATTTTTTCCAGTTTTTCATCATTTGTTCAGTTTAAAATCCCACCACAAATGCTTCCATCTATGTTGTGAAGTGCACCAGTCCCTCCTGCAGCAAAACTCCCCCAAAACATGATGCTGCCACCCCCGTGCTTCACAGTTGGGATGGTGTTCTCAGGTTTGCAAGCTTCCCCCATTTTCCTACAAATGTAACGATGGTCATTATGGCCAAACAGTTTAATTTTAGTTTCATCAGACCACAGGACATGTCTCCAGTGACTAATGTCTTTGTCCCTGTGAGCATTTGCAAACTGTAACCTGTTTTTTTCATGTTGCTTTTGGTGTAATGTCTTCTTCCTCTCTGAGTATCCTTTCAGCCCATGTCGGTACAGGACTCGTTTTACTGTGGATAATGACTCTCTGACCAGCTTCAGCAGCATCTTCACAAGGTCTTTTGCTTTCTGAGGTTGATACGCACATTTTTTACCGAAACACTTCATCTCTGGGACACAGAACCTGTCTCCTTCCTGAGCGGGATGATGATTGGACATTCCCATGGTGCTTATACTTGTGTATAACTGCTTGAACAGATGAACGTGGAACCTTATGCATCTGGAAATTGTACCCAAGGATGAACCAGACTTGTGGAGGTCCACAATTGTCTTCCTGATAGCTTGGCTGATTTCTTTAGATTTTCCCACGTTGTCACGAAAGGAAGCAGTTTGTTTGAGGTGTGCCTTAAAATACATCCACAGGTTTTCCTCCAACTAACTCAAATGGTGTCAATTAACCTATCAAAAGCTTCCAAAGTCATAACATCATCATCATCATCTGGGCTTTCCTAAACAGTTTACAGGGCTCGTAATCTTAGTGTATGTAAACCCCTGACTTTGAAGAAAGTAGTAAAAAAAATCCTCTCTCTCATTATTCTGCCGTTTAGCAAATAGAAGTAATTTTGGTAATCCTGACTGACCATAAACAGGAACAGTTTAGTCTGATTTAGTGTCAGAGTGAGAAAAAAAAAAAAGGTGATATGTCTTTTTATACAGTGTATGTAAACTTCTGGTTTCAACTGTAAATCAACCTTAACATCTATTTAAAGAAAGGGTGCCATCCAAACGCCATCACCATGAGTGGCCTCAAACTAAAGAAGACTTTGACCAGCATGACTTTGTTCCAATGGAAAAGCCTCAACAGGTAACGGTGCTGCTGCACAAGCAATCAAACCCGGTCGTAAAATGAAGAATGATGTCTG
Organism: Stegastes partitus; assembly: GCF_000690725.1. Classification (NCBI taxonomy): domain Eukaryota; kingdom Metazoa; phylum Chordata; class Actinopteri; family Pomacentridae; genus Stegastes; species Stegastes partitus. The sequence continues at coordinate 984,638 of NW_007577753.1, read as the reverse complement.
TCCAGTCTCAACATGACATTAAGTGCAGTCGTAATTGTAACATCACTCATTGCTGAAATTTATTGGCAGACCTACTGTGAAGAAGACTGGTATGTTGGGGCTTGTAATCGAGCAGATGCCGAGCACGCCTTACACCTGGTGAACAAGGTATCGCACTATAAAATGAATTCAAATGTACCTACGAATGTGTAAAGCCTGTGTGGACATTTTGGAAAACACAAACATTCACTTTTGTGCTTAAGTGCAATCAAACAACTAGCGTGGCACTTTTTGAAAGACACAAAATCTACCTACCACCACCTCTCAAGAACACCAGCAAACATGCCATCGCTCATTTGTGTAACCTACAAAAACCAAAGTATTGACTGAGAGCGCACAAACTAACAAAGGTATACTTTTAAACATGTCTTGTTTTTGTCATTCCCGATATCAGGATGGAGCATTTTTGGTGCGTGACTGCTCCATCAACACCGACAGTGAACCCTTGGTACTGGTTGTGTATTATGACAAGAAGGTTTACAATGTGAAGATTCGGTTCATCGAGTGCATCAACAAGTACGCACTGGGAACAGGACAACGCTCAAATGATGTAAGTGGACAAATTCTAAAAGACAGTACAACAAGTACCGTCCCCAGCATTATATTTACTGTAACTCCTGTGTTGTTTATCCCCAGATGTTTGACTCTGTGGCAGACATCGTCAAGTTCCACTCCATATTTCCAATAATACTGGTCAGCGGGAGAAACATGCCTGGAAACAAATACCCAGAAAACTGTGTGCTGACATTTCCAGTAACGAAAAGGGATGTTGACCAGCTGCTACGATAACAAATTACATGTGCACCTTTCCACATCTTTTCAAAGAAAATGTGTTAAATCCCACATGGTTCCTCACATCCTGCTGTGTAGCTATGAAACCCAAGCATCGACTAAAGGCGTATCATCATTTTGAGTCAACTGGGAAAAAGAAAAAAAAAACACATTGTATACAACTGTGTGGTCAAAAGTGAATTTCATTCATAGCTAACAATTATTTTGGTTGGTTAACTGTAAGCAATTCAACTATTTTTAATTAACTGTTTAGACTCAAAAATGTCAAGAAAATACTAATAATGTCCATCATTATTTCTTCAAGACCAAGTTGCTGTGTAAGTTTTTTTTTTCTTTTAAGTGTATAGAATTTTTCAATACAGCCCTTTTAAGGTAATGTCCACAAAATCACTTTTTCCTTCTTTGCGCCAAAAAATCTCCACTTCAGTAGTAGATACACAAAACTTTCCAGTTTTATTCCTATCTATAGTGTTAAGGTTTACACAAAGGTTGTATAAATTCTGATTTTTGGAGTGATGAAAAGAGATATCCCAAACCCTCTCTGTAAAAACACTTGTCACTAACATTTAGTTTAGTTTAGAAAATGAAACTTAAAAGTAAAATAAACTGCAGATGGTTTTATCAAATAAAAAATATTGCACATTAGACCGTTTTAGATGCATAATACCTTATTTTCATATTTAAACATAAGTCTTGTAAGTAATTACCTGGAGAAGTTCCATGCTGATATCAGTTACTTAAAACATTTTAAAAATCTACCCTTAAATACTTTGGCCAACTAAATCAATTCTGGCTACCGAAATCAAAATGATCAGATAGACAGCATGATAATAGATTTTTTTAGGGGAACAGACTATTCTCTTTTTTTCCTTTTTTTGGCAGAAATTAGTTTTAACCTTTTGTACTTACTTTACTTTATAAGGCTAGCTAGCACATGAGCTAGCTGTCAGATGTGTTGACAAGAAATCGGATTTATGATTAAAAGAAGCTGAATTTTTCTTATGCGCTACTTACAGATATAAAATAGTGTAGACAAAGGCAGAAGTTAGACTGACTGTGAATGAATCCCATAAGTTAGCAAATTCCCATCAACAGGTTTGTTAGCTTATCTGTTAGCGAGTAGCAACTGTAATTAGTTAATTAGTTGCCGTGGATACCAACAAGCCGCCTAAGGTGCTTAAAATGTCGACCGAACAACCATCAGAGATGTGCGTAATTATAATTCACTGAAGTAACAATACCATGGTTTATAATACAAGTATTAAAATTATAATGAGTATATTAATTATTAGCCTTAATAATCCATTAAAGTGTAATCAGGCTCAGATCATCTTTGCAATCTGCTGTGACAAACAGTCGGCCTTTTCCCTTCAAGATATTTTGCCATGTTATTTGCTTGAGTCCATTTATGTTGTTATGCTGATACTGTACACAATGGTAAAGACTCTTTCATTAATATTGTTAGGAATACCTGTGCTGTTTCATTATACAGATGTCGTCATGCAGTAGGGTTTCAGATCCTCACAGTACGGACTTAGTGTGAGACAGGATTGATAATAATCTTGAAAACTTTGTGTAATGCAATTGTGCTGAATAAAAGGGAACAGGCCATCAGAAGTGTGATCATATTTACCTTGTTTTTAATAGAAAAAAGAGGAGTTACACAATTTTCATTATAAAAGCATGAGTCACAATGATATGAACACTGAGAATGTAATAAAACCAAAACACTTTTAACTGGAACATGGACTGGTTCTCACACGGATGAGTCTTGAATTAAAAACAAAGTCAAACAATCAAAACGGATTGTCAAAGAACTTTAAAGTAATGATATATAACAAAGCCTGCACAGCAGCTTTCGACACTGCAGTTCAAGGAAAGTAAAGCACGGTTGAAGTGTGGGGGCGGAAGAGGCCGTTTTCTACTGAGTATGAACACCACATTTTATATTTACAAGTATGTACACAATAAAATCTGAGCACAAACAAAGCATACATACATAATTAAAAACTGGGGGCAACCAAAACCTATAAGTATAATCATAGGTCTAGCACCTCAACCATCATGATTATAGTATAAACAAGAACACACAGGTTTCATAATGCTTCTGAAAAAAGAGAAACAGATCTGCAAAGTGTCAGGAAAGAAGACTGCTTATGTTTAAGTCTTTCAAAAAAAAAAAAAAATTACATCAGGTTTTAACTGCACAGGAAATACACAGACATTGAGTATCTTCATGGCAGGAAAGTTCTTTAAACAAAAAAACAAACCACGGTACATGGCTTTTGTCTCTATTACAGTAATGAACCAATCTGGGTTGCTTTTGTCGACTCCACTTCGATGGGGCTGGAACTGTACACCTCAAGAGAAGGCAGATAGACACAAGGAGGAAAATCCCAAAATAACTAAAAAAAAAACAGAAGTGTAAAGTCAAATAAATAAGACCAAAAATCTGTAACTATTTACACATTATAGTTTAGAGACCTAAAAAAAAAAAGACTACAAAAAATGTTGAGACAATAAAACAAAAATGCACAACACCGAGCCTTTAGCTCTGGCCTTACAGGATTAAAAACTTGCGGTGCATTCATTCACCCCTTCATCAACAAGTCCAAAACATTCAAGTTCTCACCAAAATGTCGAGCAAGGTGGGAAACTGAGACATGTTCCATAAAACCCAAGTTTAACATGTGTTTATGTACAACTGGCAAACTCTGTGGTTCATAACATATCCAAACAGGAGCACACAGTGCAGCGTATGTCCAAATCCCATTATTTACACCTTGATGGGACTTTTTCATTCATCAATTCCATTGAATTAACTCAACAGTGTGTGCTGACTTGTCATTTTTCTCCAAATGCAAGAGTTTACAAAGAGTGCCTGAATGCACCTCTACAAAACTGGTGGCAGAACGACAGATGAAAGGTTGTGATCTCCATGAAACTATGGTTTTTCAGGTCGAATTTAGAGAAGCTTTTGAAACTGGACAGACCTTTTGGACGGTTATAAGAGCTGAAATGTTGACTTTGTGGTGTCTGTACAACAAGCCATCTAAGAATACGTGATTAAATGGGGACAATGTAAAAGATGCAAAACGCTTTCTCACACGTGACGACTGGAAATGCACTTTTTTGTTGTGTTGAAATCAAACTTTTCTGTTCATCTGGACTATTACTTGATAACACCATATTTTCACTAAACGCTGCCTGTGAGTTTTGACCCACAGGAAATGACATCATACAAAAATGCCATTGCTAATCTTCCATTAACACCCATCACTTCCTGTTGTACTGCACCGGTTTCAGGCTGCAGCAAAGACATGTCAGATGAACAATCGCAATACTAGCGATGCAAGCAAAACAAATAAATAAAAAGGGATCCTTTTTTTTTTAAATAAACAGCATGCAAATAATGACTTTGACAGATCTACTGGTTTCTCAAACTTCTGAAACAGTATTTAACATCTGTGCATTACTGACAGCAATCTACATCGGCGGAAAGTTCATGTTCCATGAGTAAAAGCAGTCAAACATTGCACTTTAATATTCCGTATAATACATATAAGACAATGTTAAGTGTTTCTTAGATGTCCATTTTTTTTTTAATTCTATTCTCCCATAAAGAAAATAATTGGCTTAATATTTTATCAGTTTTAGAAGTTAACATCTTTTCACCGTAATACTACTTATTTCCCCATAAATGGACACTTCTGTGCGACACATTCATGGGAACACTCTAACAGTGCACCCCATCACCTCGTACTTTTGGCCCATCACTTTGCTCAGCCTCATTTTTAAGATTTGGCACTTTGGAACCACTTGAGAGGCTCCTGTGTCTGCAAAAGTGTCTGCTCTTGTTCCCTGCACAGAGACCCGGGGCTTTGGATGATTGAGCACCACCACCGGCTGGTACGGACCCGGACGTTTCACCAGTTGGTCCACCTTCAACGGCATCGGGTAAATCACTGTACAGTCGGTCAGACTGGCCACAGGGACGTCAGTCTTATATTTAGATATTCTAAGTTTCAGTCCCTTCTTGCTTTTTTTCCACACACCTACTTGGACCCTTTTCAGGGAGACAGTCAGGAACTTTGAGGAGATGTCATGCTCACTTTTGGCAGTCTCAGATTCCTCTACATGTGGGACAGTTTTAGACTCTTCATCTATTGAGGATTTGGATGCAGACATGTGACTGATTTGCTTAGTGTCTGTTTGTGCAGTGCTATTTTTTTCCTCCTTGACAAAGATGTGGTTATTGGTCAGTGCAGGAGGATGGTGAACGACCTTATCATGCTCTTCTACTTTTACAGACTCGCTCGTCTTCCCTGTCAATACCAAGTCACGAGTGAAGGAACCATTTTTTGTGGCGACCTGAGCATAGTGCCCTGACGTTGGAGCTGCGTTCACTTGCTCTGTGCTGTTCGTTATCTTAATGTGATCTTGAGTTTTGCTGCCAGAGCTGCTCCTTTTATCCATCACTATGCCACGCAGAGCCATTACCAGTGGCTGAATGGAACCTTGGACTTCCTCTGGCTGTTGACTCAGTGAAAACACAGAAGAGATGACGGGGAAACTCTCAGGTTCCGACACATGTCCTTCCCGTGCTATCTCATTGGGTCTCACTTCCTGAGACCAAGGCGAGATCTTTGAACTCGTGTGATTAAAGAGGACAGATGTTTTGATCGGAGGCTGACTTGCAACATTATTTTTACCGACCAAAAGTGCTTGAGGTCTCACTTGGACAGCTGGAACACTTAGAGAGGGAGAGGCCGGTTTCAAACTTTGCTGGTTCAAGGACCCTGCCTCTTTCATTGCTTTTGAAACAGTGTTGCTCTTGAGGTGGATCGCTCGAGGTTCCAGCTTCACAGCCAATGGCAGGTTTTGAGGAATGCTTTTTGTGTCACAAGCCCTCCTGAGTGGGATACTTTTTGAATGCTCTAGAATCACATTCTTTCTCTCATCCCCCATTCTCTGAGAAACACTTGTTGCCATGCTGTCTGGATGCAGTGCCGTACTCAACCGGTTGGCAATCTTGGTGGAGAGAGCGGTGAGAGCAGCTGCATTATGGCTGACAGGTGCCGTTTGTGTAACGCTGATCCCACTGTTACCTTCTCTCACAGGACTGAGGATGCTTTTGGGGACCTTGTTTGGGATGCCTGTGTTGCACTCCAGGTTGATTATTTCTGGTGATGTTCTTTTCAATACACTCTTTTCTTTGCTCAGTGGATTCGGGAGGATGTTGGAAACACTGACGGGGACAGGAGCTGGATGCTCCAAATGTACTGTCTTTGATTCACTCTGTTTTCTGTTTACTGTGCACATGCCCATACTCGTAGACCACACCATGTTCGGATGACTAAATGTGGGAGATAAGGGCTTTCCCAGTGCAGTGTTTTGAGAGGTCGCGGTCCTTGTGTCCTTTATCACAGACTCGTTTTCCTGTTGCCTAAGCCTCAGCTTTAACTCTTTTGTCCCGTTGACAGTTTTCACCTCGACAAGTTCCACCAAGCAGCCGGCAGGGATCGTTACCTCCTCGGGAAGAGAAACTGTTAGCGCTCTGTTGTGCTGAATGAGTCCATTCAAAGGGGACAAAAGTTCTGCATTACCATTAGTGGCAGTTGATGCATTCGTGTCCAGTGTTTTCGCTCTCTGTTCATCTTTTCCAAACCTGGCAGCAGGTGCAGTCGGGGTGGGTACTGTCACTCGAACGACCGGTCGAACCAATGATGGATCAGCAGCGGGCACACTTCTTAAGGCACTGGAGACAGGGATCTGTGGACTTTTTGTCATGCCAGGCTTCGCAGGTCCTTGACTGATGATTTTACTATGCAAACGGTCAATGTGCTTCACAAGGCAGAGCCTCCTCATGTAGCCCTGTCCACAGTGAGGACACGTGAACGGATACTTTGAAGTGTGCTGCTTCAGGTGCGCGGCTAATTCTGCCTCACTGAAGGAGACGTTGTTGCAGTAAAAGCAGTAAAACTTGGTCTGCATGTGCTCCAACATATGCTTCTTGAATGCTGCCGCATCTGTAGATGCAATTCCACATTTCTCACAATACATCACGTTTGAAGTCCCTAATACCCGATCCAGTGCCATATTTGAATGTCCACTGCTGACAGATGACGGCATGCTCTGATAGCTGACAGGCTTCATGGTGAGGTCTCCTGGTCATCTGGCAGCAGGTCTCACGGATTCAAAGGCTGCAGTTATACCGGTAAGTAAACATCCATGTCCAGCACTTATTCCTCAGGGAGGCAGGCTCACTGATGCAGCCGTGAGGTGACAGTTTATAGCGTCTCCCTTCCTGTGAAAGACAGAGGACAACAGTGGGATGAGTGGATGAACCTTTGCAGGACACAGTGCTGACTGGAGACGAGGCCCGCTCGGCCCCTCCCCCTCGCACACAGCCCATACATCATTTTTAACGCCTGCATCTGTTTGTTCACCATTCTACGGATAGTTAGCACACCAAACGTAACAAAGCGCTGATTAAAACTGAACCCAGTCATGCACATTTGCATTTCGGCCCTGCCGCCCCGAGCTGCCTTCGTTTGAACGCAGGGAAAAGGCCCCATCAATCCACAACAGGGGGGTCGCGGAGACGACGGCCCGCATTTCAGCTGTTTGTGTCCGCAGCAGAGGGAATTCCTGTCACGTACCTGGCTGTGGTGTTATGGAACAGCGTCCTGGTCTGCTGGGTGCTGTTTCTAGTCAATGAATTACAATGAGAATCCCGTTTTTTGGACGTGATACTGACGCTTGTCAACGCAGCCAACAGAGCCGCTCTCGGTTAGCTGCTCGTTAGCATTTACAGCTAACACAAACACTTCCGCAACTGAGACTTTCAAAACAAGAGCACCTAAAAGATAAGAGTTTCTTTTATTGCACTTCATTTGAAAAAAAAGCTTTCTCTTTTTCTGAACTACAATATCCTTGATGTATTGGTGACACTGGTAACCTGAAATCCACGCCACTGAATTGTATTGGAGGGGGCTACAGCTGTCCTCACCCAACAAGGTCCTGGCTTCAGCTGTTCTGGTGGGCTGGCCCTCTCTGTGTGGAAATTGCATGGTGTCCCTGTGCCTGCATGGCCTCTCCCTGGGCGCCAGAGTCCAAAGACATGTATGGCAGGTTAATTAATGTATAGGTGTTGCTGACTGTCTGTCTCTCACATGATGGCCTGCCCATCTGTCGAGGTGGACCTCGCCCTTCGCTCCACGTCAGCTGGGAAAGGCTCCAGCCTTTTTGCATAAAGCAGGTACAGCAGATGGACAGATGGATGAATTGTGTAGAATAAAAATAAAGGTGGAGCGATGTAGCTGAAACATGTGTTGCAGTAAAATATTTCAGTTTAGTCAATATCTATTGCAATATTCTTGATTTCCAATTTTTATATAAAGACCTGCAGAAGAAAAATTATTTAATTTGAATTTAACCACACATCAACTCACACACATGCAAATATACACACATGAATAAAAAATAAGGATAAAAGGATTTATGTTGACTTTGGGGCCTGCAGGCACAGACAAAGGTTGTAAAAGGTCCAGGCAGCTGCAGAAATCCTGCAGCGAAACCACGTGGAGATCGACAGAGTGACTTCTTATCAAAGGATACAACTGGCTGTATATGATCCAGGGAGGGAGCGGGCTTGGGGCTGGTTCATGCAGCTGAACCTACTGTTTTTGTTATGTGCTTTCTTGGGGGGGTTACATCTAATGCATGTAAGTAAAAATATTGATCGTACTATATTATAAAGAATTGATGACGTGTCTATTAATGGTGCATTTCACTATCATTCTATCTCACTGGCCAAAAGGTTGAATTCTTTGCTTTACTTATAAGACACCCATAGACATCAGTCTTTATTCCATTTAGGCATACTGTAGTCTTGCATAACCATTCTGCAGCACAAAATGGTCTGGCAGCACCTCCTTATCATATATATATGGGGGATAATATGCTGTTGTGTGTTTGTGTTGCTTTGAACCTGCCACAGTCGTTTTAGGCAGAGCAAGGCAAAGGATGCAGCAACTGTGTCCCCTAAAAACAGTGATGGGGACTGTTTTGGTGGACTATTTGCACACAGGGATGCAGGCACTGTCATTAAAATGGTTAATTCACCAGAAAGTCTAAATACAATCTAAAATTTTTGCTGCTCAAAGGTTGTTGTTGCTGTAGTGAAGTGGATTTTGAAAATTGGTAGCATGTAGATACATGAAAAAAGGAGGACAAACTTATACCTATACCTGCATCCAATGAGTCCAGACAGGTGTACTGTAAGTCACAAAACAATGCTGTGAAGCATGGTAATGTGAGGGTAGTCTGACTACCTGCTACTGTTTTCAAAATCTCCTTCACTATACGGACAACTTCTGAGCAGCAAGCCACCACAGTGAAAATTGAAAGTTTGTTGAGGATTTGGATCAGGCTGTAAGGCAGCCCTGCAAGTTTTTTGAGGAGGAGAATTTACCATTTTAATGACAGTTTTTCACCTCCCTATGTGCAAATGTTCCACCAAAACCGTCCCCCTGTTACTGTACTGCAGGAACAAGCTGCATCCTTCGTTTTGCTCCACTCAACACATTTGCCATTGGTTTAAAGCAGAGGTCAGCAAGACATGTGGCTCTTTCATACCTCTGCTGCACCTCCTTGTGCCTTTGGAAAAATAAATAATGAGCATTTAATTTAAATGTATTTTATTTTAGTTTGTTAGTTTTTAAAACGGAATTCTAAATTTGAAGATTATGATGATCTTGTAGCATTAAAATAAAACGTCTAATTAAAAAGCAACTAGTGACAAATCTAGCGACTCTTTCTGGTGTTGTTGGAGACTCTGACATGAAAACACGAATCGTTCTGTAGTTACTGTCCTCAGCGAGCAGCGGTGCTGCCGTGAGCTCCTTCCGTCCCAAAGTCTGGTCAGCAGTCCCAGCTGCAGTCAGCAGGACAACCAGACGGCATTTTTACTTTGCTGCAGGTGAATGATTTAAGTTAGGCTTTTTATTTCATAAATACGAGGAGGACTCAAATAGACCCTGAGTATTTTATTTGAAAGCAACCTTCAACCCAGCGCCTTTTTTTTCTGGAGCTCAAAATGTTTTGCATGCAGAAATAAAATTTTGTTTTCTCTGTAGCAGTTCATTGATTTCATAAATGCAACACACTGTAGCTTTTTATACATAGCATGAAAGTAAAAAATAATATATGTGACCTATCTGCGAGAAATCAGTCGCATTGCGCCTGACGGTATTTGACAGCGATATAGAGCATAACATTATTACACTCTAATGTATAAGTAACAAACCCAAAATCAATATTTTATCATGGTTTAAGGTAATTCAGACTGTACCTCGGCTATAGCCCAAGGCACAATGTGACTGATTTTGTGCAGATGGGTCACATATGCAGTGTTATCTTCATTTTAGATGTCAGAAGGGTTTTGTGTTCTGTTTTCTGTGGGAAACGGGTCCAAATGGCTCTTTGAGTGTTTAAGGTTGCTGACCCCGGTTTAAAGAAATACCAACAACCTACTACTTTTATTTTTTTTTTGTACCCATAGAAGACTGATGATAAGATGGAGCCAGACCATTCTTCAGCAAGACCAGCTATGCGAGAGTGAAGTATTATTTTGAAAGTTCTAACCGGAAATACACATTTATATTGTTGTTCTTGACAGCTGACAAACTGAACACGGTATACGTGCGATTCTTGAAAAAATGCAACGCAGGTCTCCTGTATTTGCCGGGATCACTTACGTTAGATGTGACATCTTCTACACAGACAACGTAGCGCCTCCAAACCCCTCCTTGGTCCTCCTCCACGCCTTCAGACTTCACCTCCATCATGTACCAAATGTAAACATGGCTGCATCTCTCACTAAATCACACAAGGGCTCCATTTGCGCTGATACACAGATAGTGAGAGGCTGGTTTTATGGCAGCAGCTGGTGTGAAGGGGCTCTGTTTTATTGGTGAGCTCATCCTGTGACCCGGGAAGTGCTTTGAAGCTTTTAACGAGATCAAGTCCAAACACCAGAGAGAGAGAGGGAGGGAGGCCACAGGGACAGAAAGCAGGAGAACTGTGGGTGACTGAAATGTCCTAAAACATGCTGTTGAGAACCTGCAGACTGCTTCCGTCGGTGTCACTGGCAAGGTGAGCGGTTAAAGATGGATTTCTGTACTTTAATCCACACAGCGGGGCTGTAAATGCCTTAAACTGAGCTGGACACGTGGTTCTTGTTGCAGCATCTGCTCTGATCTACAGCTGTTATTGTCATGTGAGGATCACCATGACTATTGTGAAAACTGTTTCTGGGATTTACACACCATTGTTGCAATTCATAATGACACAGCATTGGCTTTCACTTGACCCTCCCATTCCCCATTTTTTTTTTTTTTTTTTTTTCAGTCGGACACATTCGCCTGCGAGCTTCCTGGTTATGGCAATATTACCGCAGCTAACCCGGACACTAGCTCCCTGCCGGCTCGTCCTCAGAAAGCGACTTTTCTCGTCTTTTCGCAGACACGCAGTGACCCGCAGCATGGCCTCAGACCCGGCGGCAGCAGCAGACGCGACCCGCTTCGACTTTCTGGTGATCGGCGGCGGCTCCGGAGGTCTGGCCGGGGCTCGGAGGGCGGCGGAGCTCGGAGCGAACACCGCCGTCATCGAGAGTCACAAACTCGGAGGTACCTGCGTGAGTAAAAATCAAAATCAAAAAAAAAAACAACAGCAACTCTGCCATCCTTCCAGGCCGCTGTCAACCTGTGCAGCTACCAGGCTCACTGCGAAGCCTCCGGACGCCTTTTGTGGAAGTTTTTTTTGTTGTGTTGGTGTGTTTGTGTGACAAACATTGTGGGTTTGTTGGAAGTTAAAAGCTCTGGAGCTGAAATCCAGAGTCTGAACATTGAACATTCCTCACCTTGTCCTTTATTTATAAAAAACAAATGTAATAGAAAAAAAAGAAATTGGGAAGCTCTGGATTTTTGTGCACAAGTTCTGCAATTTGAGGAAGTTTGTATTTGTGCAGAACTGTTGAGTTTCCTGCATTGTGTGTTGTTTCTGATGACATGATTGGCTCCATTCATTATATTCACCTGAACTGTATGTAGAAACCACATGGTGGGGATGAGGAGAATAAGTCTTATAACATCATTTTGTACTTAAATCATCTAAAAATGGATTAGACAGCAACCAGCTAAACCCAATGTTTGCTCCTTTTTATTTGCAGAATACTTTTCTTATTTTTCACTTCACTTTGCTTCTATATTTACCTTGAACATACACATTTCAGTTCATTACAACACGGCTCTGATTGCTTTGAATTGGGTCAAACTACAAACGATTTTTTTAAGTCACTTTTTTTTTTTCATTCAACGCTACAACACGTACGGCAATGCACTAAAAAATGTTCAGAGCTCCTTCGTGTAGATCTAAAAAGCTTTCTTTACAGTTTAACATGTGCTCAGATGCTTTTCAGCCAAACTTTCATTCAACTAATTTGCTCTCCTTCGATGTTTTTCAGGTCAATGTTGGCTGTGTCCCCAAGAAGGTAATTTTCTTCCTGTTCGTCCAGTAACCGGGCAGGTTTTAAGTAATTTCTGCTTGGACAGTCTCAAGATGCTCATGCAGTGCATTTACATTTCTTAACAGGTTATGTGGAATGCAGCCGTTCATGCTGAGTATCTTCACGATCACAACGATTACGGCTTCGATGTCGGAAATGTTCGTTTCAGTTGGGAGTAAGTTCCAGTGTCTGCTGGTGTCGTCTTCACTTCTTTCTTCTTTTTTTTGTGCAACTATAATAGGCTATTTTGAAAGTTGTTCCTGGAACAAAGCGGTATTAATTTCACAGTCTGTTGCTTCTTTCCTTCTTTTTTCGTTGTTGCTTCACTTTAGCCCACTTCTGTCTTTGTGTGCAACATAGTTAAGTCAACATGACTGTTTGAGATAAGTCTGGGGAAGGAGTGGCTGAGGGTGGCATGAGGAAACTTGACTCAGGGACACGAACCACTTGAATACAACTAACAGCAGTTTCATGTGTCCTTGAATGAACTTGTATGAAATTTCACCGACATACATTTATTTTTGAATTAGGGGATAAATAAAGTTATTTTAATTTGAATATTGGTGATATTTCAATAAAAAGCTCATTGATAATAGTATATATTCAAATATAAAGAGTTGAAATCATTAATGTAATGCAGAAAATGTTACCTGTGGGACGTCTCTCATGCTTCAGCTCCTTAAACTATGTCAAAGCTGTCGACTAAACTTTAACTTATGTTTACTTGTTTCATATTATGATATGCGTCTGTTATTTTGTCTTGTATCTACAAGTCTTACAGCAATAGGTTGATAAATTTCAGTAGTTTTTGTGATGCAATTTTCCTAAAATGAAAATATGAAGAGAAATATTTTCTTGCAATTAAAAAACAAGAATAGCATGTATTGTGATGTGCTATTTTTGTAGTCACACATGTTTGATATGAGGAATATGTTGTAGTGAGATATCAAATATCACGCCTAGAGAATACATATTTATTCTTTATGAAATCATTCTGTTCAGTGAATGGCATACGGACAATGCTCTGTGTAGTTTGCAGATACGGGACAGGGTTTGGCTGCCTGGACAATCTTTGTGTGTGTTTGTTTGCAGAACTCTAAAGGCCAAAAGGGATGCATACGTCACTCACCTTAATCGTATTTATCGCAACAATCTTGACAAGGTAAATTCAATTGTACATTCTATTTGTTATGTGTGTTTGCCACAACATCGGTTTATCAGAATGATTTGATTTTCATTGGTTTGTTTGTGTTATTTTCAAATGCAGAGAGAGAAAAAATGTGGGGAAAATAACAATGTCTACTTCATTCCAGGCTAAAATCCAAACCGTTCAAGGTTATGCCAGGTTTACAGACGCTCCCGAGCCGACCGTGGAGGTCAATGGAAGGAAGTACACAGCTCCTCACATCCTCATTGCCACTGGAGGGCAGCCTTCTGTTCTGAGTGATGATGAAGTGCCTGGTAAGACAGAGTGCTGAGGTTTTACTTGGGGAAAGGTAGTCGTCTTTGTGTGAAGCTCTGCTGTGCCCGAGTAGTTTGTTTTATTTTATCTATTGATTAACCCTCTCAAACCCTTATATTTTGATGCTCTCACATTTTTAGTGCAATAAATAGTCGCGTGCCTGGAAACAGATGGAAACAGAACAACCACGACTAGAAGTAGAGAAAATGTCTTGTGTGCAGAATGATACAGTTGAAATGCCATAAATCTTAAAAACAAAAGTTCAGTTTCTTTGATTATGTACATCACAAAACTTTAAAAATCTGGGATCAACAATGAAACTTTTTTCACGTGTCCACAGGTGTTGTGGGAAAATTAGTTTTCTTCACACTATAGATGTTTTACTGTTTTCCATTTTAATTGGCATTGTTCTCTGTAAACACAACCTGCAGTTCAGCCTAGTTCAGATAAGAAGTATCAGATTTTTTTGTTTTTTTAATGCGACTTGCTGTTCAGTCAATCATGTCTTCTTGGTTTTGCTGAGAAGTAAATATTTTTAGTTTTTCTTACTGAATCCGGTTTGTTCAATCGGCTTGTTTTCTTTGGCAAATTTTACAAGAGACGTGTAGAATTAAGTGATTTTAGGTTTCAATCAAATAATAGTACATTTTCCTGACAAAACAGAAAGTCAAACATGTTAATGATGATATGACATGAAGACTGGAAAGCTGAAAATCTGATGAATCTTTCTGTTCTAACCATTTCTGGCTCTGATACGTGGTTCATCTTTAAAAAAGAAATGGGGGGAGCTTTTCAAGTTTATGGCTGATTTTCAGTGTTCAGAAGGTTAAATAATGTTTGTTTTCTACTGTTTCAGGGGCAAGTCTGGGCATTACCAGCGATGGCTTTTTTGAGCTTGAAACCCTGCCAAAGTAAGATTTTCATACAGTCACTTCAGTGTTTATTAGATACCAAGAAAAATGTTTGTATCTGTAATGAAAAGTTTTGTTTTCCTGACAGACGCAGTGTGATTGTTGGTGCTGGATATATTGCTGTGGAGATGGCAGGCATCCTTTCCACCCTGGGGTCCAAAACATCCCTCATTATTCGACAGACAGGAGTAAGAGGGAAACGCAGAACCACAACACAAACCACACGCTCAGTTGTTCCAATGATTGCAGCCACACAGTAACAAAAACACATCTGTGTGCTCTCATATTCTCTCTGTAGGTTTTGAGGAACTTTGACACCTTCATAAGCACAAACTGCACCAAGGAACTGCAGAACACTGGTATAGATTTGTGGAAGAACTCTCAGGTGAAGTCTGTGAGTAAAACAGACAAAGGCCTGGAGGTGACGATTGTCACCAAAGATCCAGAGAAGAAGAACGACGAGGAGAAGATCAGCGTCATCCAGGAGGTGGACTGCCTTCTCTGGGCCATCGGCAGGCAGCCCAACACATCTGGACTGAACATCGGCGGGATGGTAACAGTCTGCTCATGACAGGTTTTGATGTTTACCGTAGACTGGATGGTGACTGTCTGCTGACAGAACAAACTTTTGTCCCGACTGTCATTTTGTGGCAGGACAAGGTTTAAATCACATTCAACAGTATTCATCAGTAAAACCGTAATGATGCGCTCACAGCAGCTTGATGACCACGGTCCGTCTGAAGTTAGTGTTCTGCTGTGCTCAGTATACCTTTGTGTTACATCCATCCTGGCCACTTTATTCATTTTTGTTTTTTAACTACATATACAAACATTAATCAACACAATATTAGACAAACACTTTCATATTTTAGAGCTTTTGTGGGAGGAAAGAATTCAAAGTAAACCTGGAATGACATCATCTTTAGCCAGTGATTTGGGATAATCTGGGAACACGACTAGACGCCCGTCATAAACATATGTCATGTTGTTGGTTAGAGTTCAAGTGCTGATTATCTCACTTAATGACTGTTAGTGGCCCTTCGACAGTGAAGTTCAAATACCTATGTACCTACTGAACACCACCTTGTCTGATTCTTGGTTTCAGACTAATCTGTTACACGTATGAGAACATGAATGACTTATTAAAGCAGCAGTTCTAACACTCATTGAACCACTAGCCTGTTTGTCGAAAACACAAAACCAAGTCCAACACTGTTCAGTGAGTCCTGTGAGGACTTTGAGGGAGGGAGAGGCCTTGGCTCCGTTTATGCTGGTTTACATTTAATCCTCCACAGTTAGGATGAGTCATTTGTTGTTTTCTTGGCGCAGACAGAGTTTCTGGCTCCTTCTTCAAAGGTAACAGTGTACAGTAAAGGAGAGAATGGAAACAGCCAAAACATACAGTGTCTTTCCTCGAAACCGTTGCTTGTTGATAATACTTTGTCTTAGATGCAGTTGTTTACTGGCTTCATTTACTTTATGATTATTATTATTACAGCAAAGTTAATACAAGTTCATCTGCCAGTTCAAAGTTGTTGGTTTCTTTTCTAATTTGTAATAACTACAACAGTTTCTCTCTGTGTTTGTCAGGGTGTGGATACAGATGAAAAAGGCCACATCATCGTGGACGAGTTTCAGAACACCAATCGATCAGGGATCTACGCCGTCGGAGATGTTTGTGGCAAAGCTCTTCTCACACCCGGTAGGAAGTAACACCAATAAGTACTGTACGCGGGTAGAGCTAGCTTAAAAAAGATGTGGTTCCAACAATGGGCACGTACAGCCTTACACAAACAAAAATACATATTTTAATAGCAGGTCAACAGAACTTTGTAGTCCAGGGGTTTGTACTACGATGCAGGATTTAAAGTTACTTCAGGTTTAACTCTGTGTTGTTGGTACGACGGTGGTGGTTCAGCTCTTCACATCTCCATGGTAACTAGTGCTGAACGGCTAACCTGCTCCGAAGCAGTTTAGGTTCCAGATAAGAGAGCAGTGCATGTAAAAGCAGCTACTAGGGACCAATCAGTTCTCTTGGAAAAATGTCATCAGCATTAGAAGATCCAGCAGAGTTTAGTGTGCAAATAGTTAGAGGGGCAGCCTAAGTTTTTAGAGCTACAAGCGATTTCAAAGTCATTTTATTGTTCTATCTGCTTTTGTAGAGCGTTATAATCCTGAAACAAAACACTGCAGTCTCATAGCCTGATTGTTGACCTTAAAAGATTTGCAATAAGCCTATTTATCCCTTTGAAGTATGATTTGTTCTTTATTCGCTCCCAAAACTGTTTAAGCAGCTGAAAGAATAAGACTAAAAGTGTGTGGGAGCCAAAGGAATGAGACTTAATGTGAGATTACAGAGTTCATCTGACACAGCACCATGAAACGAGTTTGAGTTCTATTACTGGATTATGTGTTTCATAAATAATTTGTCTTTCTGTCAGCAGCATAAAAGGACAAGATGTCATTTTGTGATACAGTTTTGTGATAAAAATTAAATCGAATCTTGAGCCATGAATAAGAAACGTACATCTAAGCAACTTGTGTCACAAAGGGACAGTGATATTGATGAGCATATTAATTACACTTATCACAGAGTGTTATTTCATTGCAGCTTTCCTTTGTGACTTTGGCTGCAGCAGTGACTGTTTTCAGCCTGTATTACATTTTAAACTTCTCATATTGGTTTATGATTTTAGTTTGCTCTTTTTGTTAGAAATACATAAAGCTGCACAGACTTCCACGTAGCCTTCTATACAATAGGAGAGTCAGCCCACTTGTCGCTTTGAATTATGTTTTTATGTGCATTTTTTACTCGTTTCAGACGGTTTAACACTGCAGGGTTGCAGCTGAGGCAATAAAACAGTCTTACATCCAGATGAGTACATCCAAGCAACTTGTTCTTTAACAGAAAATACATTTGTAATAATAGTCGGATCTACTCGGGATATTGATAAGCCTGTTAAATTTTACACAATCTGCCCTTCTGCTTTAGCTGCTGCTGCTGTTTTACTTTGAGTCTGTATTATGAGTTTAAAATCTTCTATTTTTAACAGTTCTATAATTGTAGCAATTCTAATCATTTCTACAGCAATTGCTCTTTGATGTTAAAGTGATGCCAGTAGACCTTTCCCAGTTTGTGATTGGTCATCTGGTCTTCCAACTCTGGCTGAGTTACTGAGACAGTAACCAGCTTCTTACGACAGCTTATCCAGATTGTTAGGTTAAGTGAATCCAGATAAGGAAAAGATAGGTTGAACTCGCTTCATAGTGCAGTTCTGTTGTGTTTATAAGGTTTGGGTTTCTTGTACTAAGGTGTGACATATATGAACCAAAAGCTAAAACATGAACAATTAAGCTTCTCAGTTCTGGTGCAGCCTCAACAAACTTTAGTGTTCTTAAACAACCAAATCAGCATTCAGACAGAGATGTTGCTCCAAATATCACCTTCAAAATACATTCATACCTCCACTGGTGGATTCATCAGTTCAGCTTTAAATGGAGTAAAATGACTCTTTCAGTACCTTTTTAAAAATGCAAGAACAAAATGCTAAAATACTGATTAAAAGGATAAAAGACATTTTCTGCACCACCTATTACTATTCTTCATGTCTGTACGTACAGTGCAATAGACACAACAGAAATCCATTTGTCATTTATAGCTAAGATATATTGTAATCTTTCCCATCGTGAAATACTTTAAAATGTCTAAATCCCTGCAACAAATGTACAATAAGGAACAGCTTCCTGTGAGACACAATAAGCAAATCTCACTGTGTCCAAAACGTGTTGGTGTCACAAAAAAGTCATTGTTCCTGCTGTAGTTTTGACCTTCTCAGACTCTTTCCCTTCTTCGTGCACTTTAGAAGTGTCTGAATGTGTCCAGAAATCTGAACTCTGCTTCTGCATTATGAAATCCTGCATTAGTCGTGTTAGCTCGTACCTGTTTCTGTGGTTTTAGAATAAAGCATTTCACTCCTGACAGCACCTGAAATGTTTTCATAGGAAATTTATCAATATTCAAAGCACACTGATGTTATGTGATGCTATGTGTTGGTACAGTTGCCATCGCTGCAGGCAGAAAGCTGGCACACAGACTGTTTGAGGGCAAGAAAGACTCCAAGTTGGACTATTCCAGCATTCCCACAGTGGTGTTCAGCCACCCACCCATCGGTACTGTGGGCCTCACAGAGGGTGAGTACACCGGAACGTGTCTTTAGCTTTACAATTATGACATTTTCTCATTTCTTATTTTCTCACTGTAATTTGAGTCCAACGGAAATGCTGCACAAGTTTTGTGTTAATTTATATGCTTGCTTGCGTTTGTTCTTGCCACAGAGGAGGCCATCAAAGCCAGAGGAAAGGAGAATATAAAGATCTACAAGACTTCTTTCACTCCGATGTATCACGCCATCACAAGCAGGAAGAGTCAGTGCATCATGAAGCTGGTGTGTGAGGGCAAAGAGGAGAAGGTAGGAGGCATCTCCTCTCAATATAACAGCCACTTGGTAAAGGAAATTACTAACACATCTCTACAAATCAGAAACCGTACTTTAAATTAGAATTTTCTCAGAAATGTTTGGATTTTTCCACAGTTGTAAATAGTTTCTGTGCTACCGTATTGTGTAACTGACATTATTTCTTAATATATACATCACTTAATTATCTGCAACAATGAAGATCTGAAAACTTGCTTGAAAACTTTTTGTGGTATTAAAATATGAAAAGCAGAATCTTCTCTAAACCATCTTCACATTTGTTTAAAAACCTAAGATATTGCTCCTGTTCTTACTATGCTGTAACCACAGTTGTTGTCCCATGTTTCACAACTGAGGCCAAAGTTTATGAAGACACTAAAAATTACCTTTGCATCCCTTTACTCTAATACAGAAAGCAGCAAAGAGGGCACTTGAAGTCTCTTTAAGGCCGTTACTGCCTCAGCTAAAACCTTTTTATAAGTTAGACTGTGTCCGTATTTTCTTTCTTTTTGTACACAAACCGCTGCGGTTATTGTCAAAAGCTGATCTTTCTCATTTCCCCAGGTGGTAGGTCTGCACATGCAGGGCCTGGGCTGTGACGAGATGCTGCAGGGATTTGCTGTCGCCATCAAAATGGGCGCTACCAAAGCAGACTTTGACAAGACCGTCGCCATTCACCCCACCTCGTCTGAGGAGTTTGTCACCATGCGTTAATGCAAACACAAACGCCCCCCCCTTGCCTCCCTATACGACCAGCGGCCCAGACAAGCATACCAGGACAGAGTCACTGCCCCGTACTACTCTCGCATCAGCTTGACGACTTGCTTTATCAAACTACCGACATGCTTCCATTTTCTCTCATTTAAGTGACCTTATTTGTTACGCATTGTTTCGCTTTTTCTAATTATTACCTAAATGGACCAAGACTGAGGTATGACCTTCTTAAACTGTACTGTGGGTCATGAATATTGATTGAAAACTCTGAATTCCATTTTAATGATTGTGAAATGGAAGTGATTGATCTGCAGGTCTTGTTGTCAAGAGATTGCATGGGAAGTCAAAAGACCTCTCTCCTAGTGTATGTGTTTGATTTGTCAGTCATTTGTCAGATGAATAATACAAACATTTCTGCTGTTAAAGGCACCTTTTCAATACCAATGCAAGGTCATGACATATATCTACTGTACTGTTCAAAAGATCCAATAAACCTGCAACTTTTTCTTAAGTGTTGTGGCTATTTTTTTTCCAAGTTCTGTGACTCAGCACTTTTTTTGTTGTTTGTTTAGCTGCTGTGTTGTAACGCCCTTTAAGTGCCCTTCCCTGTGTGCGTTAACAATTGATTCGGGTTGGGCAATAACGGAGTCACTTGGACAGACAGATTTTTCCAGAGAGACCTATCAAGTCAAAACGTATTATAATAACGTTCCATTTAAGACAACTCCTGACAGACAATATTATGGGTGAACTGTGATGAATGTTCATGTTCGTTTTTGTTTTTCTTCAGTGACTCACAATATCATTACTGACGAAAAAAAAATGTAATTATGGCTTTTACTTGACAGGTGGTTTAACCAATGACGTAAAATACTCTCTATGTCTAACGTCAGCCTGGTAGGTGATCTCTTATGTCCACACCAAAATTACTTTCAGAATACAGTAGTGGTAATAAGTAATGTAATTTATTTAAATAACATTTTGAGGTGCTTGTACTTTATGTTCCATTTTGTGATACTATATCTCATATGTACTTTTTACTCAACTATATTATTGCAATTGCCATGGTTACTGGATACTTTACACTTGATGATTTTACATACAAATCTTTATCTGCTTGTAAAGTATAATGCAGAGTTATAGATTATATAATTATAGACACATGTTACATCGTATTTGATATTATTTTGATTTTAAGTATTTAACGCATGCTGTTTTTTGGGATTTTTTATTTTTTTTTGCTTTTAGACTAGTTTTTTTTAAAACCAACTCATTGGACAATCGTTGGATGCTCTGCAGACTTGTACACATCCATCTGATGTGCAGATTGCTTGACATCTAGGAATTGGTGTTCCTGCGTTGACTTTAAGGAGATGTTTGTTAAGCAAATGGAAAAGGTTCAAACCCAATACACAGAATAGTTTTGGAAATGTGTGGGTCTCTCTTGGCACAGTACAACTCACACATAAGGACCTAGATTTTTTTGTAACACAAATGGGTATGGAACAGGACAGCTGCATTTTTGTTGCATTTTGCAACTTAAAAAAAGGGGGGAAAAGAAAAAGAAAGTCCTGCAGCCCCCTTTAGTTTGTCTCTTTGTTGCATTATGAAAGCTGGTATATCTTAAAAAGTATAGTTCAAATATTTTCCTCTGCAATTTAGTGTAAAAACTAAAAGTGGTCATATCATTAAAAAAAAAAAGTATTTGCCAATATTTTTCATCAAATTAAATATACTTTGAATCTGAGTAGCCTTCCTCTGCTGTATTTGATGAAGCCAGATGTTAACAGCGGTAATAGAGGGCTGGGGAAACAACGAGGAACTTAAAATGACCTTGTTTGCACAGCGGTGGGCGGAGTATCGCGATACAAGTTGGCAAAACCAAAACTGCACCGGCTCTCGCGATATTATATCAACGTCACTCCATTGTCACAGGTCACGTGTGGATGTGTGTGTGTTTGTAGCGCTTTACGTCCATAGTGGCGTTAGCATCAGTCTGGCCATAGATTCTCAAAATGGATACAGATTATGCAGAACAAACCTCACCATAGAAAGGTATTGGCTTTTCTGAACACTCTTGTATGTCTGTACTGACTAGCCAGTTGCAGTTGTTTTGGTGTAAATTGAAATGTGTTACAGCACTTGTTACTTACGGAGGCTAACGCTGTTAGCTTACAGTGCTAGCTAGCTGAGTTAGCTCGGTGTGTGGCTCCGGGTTTAGTGGGGCTGTAGTTCAGCCAGCTTTTGTTAGCCGGCCGGCGAAGACAGTAGTTGTCCAACCAGGTGACACCCAGTTCAGTTTGACACTAATGTCATCTGTGTTAAACATGTGCGTTTGTCTGTAGCCGCGGCTTGATGTCACTGTGAACTTGAGGAGCGATGTCTTGGCGTTAATCTGTCTCTGGGTTAAGTTGGTAAGCAGGCTGCTAACATAGCAGTGACCGGGCTGTCTGTGACTCTGCACAGCGAGTTCCTGCACTTCAGTACCGAGCCCTGCTACAGCGAGGATGTTCCAAAGCCTGGCCCACAGACCATGGCATGTCTTCTGCAGGGTCTCCTTGCAGCACCGGGCGTCACTGTCCCATCGGTCCTCGAGGTTCCCCCATCTCTGCTACGGTGAGCGGACGCTGTGTCCAGCTGTTACACACCACCGTCCTGTCTGCTCTGCTGGCTCTGTAACAATGGGGTTGGTTTGGGAGGAACTAAGCAGACTAATGTCACACATTGTGTCGCACAGGTTGGCAGAATGGAGGTATACATAGCTTATGGTTCAGTCTCCCGGACTGCCGTGTGGCTTCTCTGGGGCTGAGCAAAGTCCAGTACTACTCTACCTCTGGCAACAGCAAAGATGGTCCTCCAAAGTCACCATCAGGAGATGCTCCTTCAGCCGCAAAGGTCGTGTCTGCTGCGACAAAAGCCACCCCAGCTTCATCAGGTAAGAAACTTTAATGTTGCTGAATTGTCATGCGTGCAGTAATATTTACCATTTCCCCATTTGAGCCTATTTTTTCAATTCGTTACAACTCGTGTCAATGGAAGTCACAGGAAACGGTTCTGTTGAGTCAGTGTGCTGAGCTAAAATGTAAGAGCAGCATGCAAATGGTCTGCCTTTGTAACTGGAGCTGGAACGATATGCAAAAAATACTGTAATTACATTTACAGATCTAACAATATGTTGCTATATCTGTTATGAGAATGGTAGTTTTTGCATTTCTTTTCCACTGAATCAATTTCAAAAGTCATCCATCCATTATCTATAAACTTTCTGTTGTTAGAAAGGGTTCACATTTGTCAGTTTTTACACAGAAGGTCTTTGAATGGTACAACTGGTGACAATTTGTCATTGAATTATTCCACACCCTAGTGAGGCGTGGCTTTAAGGGACAATGATGACGAGAGAGAACAAGAACGGGCTATATGGCATGCTGGATGCCGGCGTGTCAGTTTGGGGTGTAGTCAAGGACTTGAATGTTCAAAACTTCACCATTTGTCTAAGAACATGTTTCAGACAGCATGGTACAACAGACTGTCTACCGTATGATGCTCCGGATGTCCAACAGCATGATCCTGTCCCCTAAAATGTCCATCAACTTCGCCAAGCCCTCAGAAAGAGCAGGAACATTCCACAAGCATCGACACCTCATTAACTCTGTGTGTTGCTCTACAAGATACAAATAGTGGACACACTTGTTCCTGACTTGTGATTTCTGATTTCTCTCTGTGACTCTACTCTCCATTTGCCCCTTATCATTTCCAACATAGTGCGTTCTCGGTGGTTTCGTGACGTCCATCCTCCTGTAGAGATGCTTCGCGCTGCAACAACAAATACTTATCGCTCTGTATTAAAAAGAATGCATGTATTTAATCAAATATTACATGCTGCATTTATATTTCTGTTCAGTATGTTTTTTTTTTTTAACAGTCTTCAAGAAGAATTTGGCTTTCGGTAACATAAGTTCAAATTTTTGCTTTTACAGGTTTGACACCTCAGGGGCTGACGAAGGCAGAGACAATTCATGTGAAAGGTAATGAGCAACATTTGTGTTTCCTCCATGTTAAATAGATATTAAATAAGACATGCTTTTTTATCCTTGAGTTATCTTTAAAATGTAATTTGGTGGCGTGAATAAGACTGGAGACCCTGCATCATTTGATTTCTCTCTGTTGTCAAACACAGTTCGGGCTGTCCTGAAGAAAAGGGAATATGGAGCCAAATACACTCAGAACAACTTTATCACTGCAGTCAGAGCCATGAATGAGTTCTGCCTCAAACCAAGGTAACTCCTGTTCCCTAATAATGCTGATTTATATTAAATCTATTCACTATATACAACAACACTAAGCTGTACATCATCAATGCTAAACCAAATGAGTGGCGTCCATCTGTTCACTGCTAACTGATCCGCTCACAGATCACAACCGTGGCACACATTCTTTGGGTTAATAAGTAAGCATGCTTTTGAAATTAGCTAATTCAAGACTGCCCACCAACACAGGTTTCATCTAAATCTTGGTCTTCCTCTTTCCCTTCATGTGATTACAGTGATTTAGAACAACTCCGGAAGATCAGGAGGCGCAGCCCACACGACGACACAGAAGCTTTCACTGTGTTTTTGCGGTCAGACGTGGAGGCCAAGTTAGTGTCCAGCCCCTCTGCTTTACACCTTAAGAGATCAGAATAATACTGCAGTATTTCAACAAATACCTGCTGTTCCTTTCTGTGACTATTAGAGCGATAGATGTATGGGGAAGCCACGAAGCTCTTGCCCGAGAGAGAAACCTCAGGAAAGAGGTGGAGAGGGAGTACCAAGAGAGTAGGTTTTCATCTTTTTCTGGCTGAACATTCATCTTTGTGAACATGTAACAATACTTCAGCTTGTGTCTTAATCCTAAAGGTCATTATTTTGGGAAGCATGCTTTTTCACCGGTTCATGAGAAGATTGATACCATTTTCAAATCAGCCTTCTTAAAATGAAGCTGCAGGTGGCGGCCAGTTCACTTGCCTTTGCACAAAAACTGGAAATACCAAATAGGAACTGCTTAAGTTCACTCATTAGCACGTTTTATCTCATCCAACACAGAACCAAAGTGTTAGAACAACATGGTTTTGTGTGTGGCTGTTTCTTGGCTCAGAGCAGTTGCCAGGCAACCAGCGAAGACTACAGACTTAATTAGTTGTGGCCAGGAAGTAGTCGCACATAATCACATGACCTTCCATAGAAGGAAACTTTTACACTTTGGTTTTTAAACTTCTTAAACAAAAAAGATAAATTGTGTTAATCAGTGAAGTCTGAAGAAGCTGGTATGCTGATTTTGTTCCCTTTACACAGACTTAATGTTTATACCAGGACACGGTGGAGTTTTTTTTTTTTTTTTTGAGACAGTTTTGTTAATTGGAGTGCCAAGTATAAAAGACATTTTTGTTTATGCATTGTGTTTATGTTAAATACCAGCAAAAAGCATAGATTTCTGACTCATTCCTTTTACTGTATATAGATTAATCTTGCTTGAGCACAGAAAAGCCATGTAGGCTAACCAGCCGCTAGCTGTAGCTTATGTAGCTAATTGACAGAAATAAGAGTTGCATCAGTCTTCTAACTCTCGTACAAAAAGCCAATGAGCAAAATGTAGTAATTCTTTCATGCTAAAACTGAACTGAAGCTACATTTTAACAGAACTTTTGTCAATATATATGTAACGTATTTATATATCTTAGGTTTGTTTTGTTGTTTTTCGTCTCTGAATGGTTAAGATAATGTTTTAATTGTACCTCTCGTCTGCTGACCTCCAGATATTTTTCGGAATCAGCAGCTGTTGAAGGAATACAAAGACTTTTGGGGAAACACTAAGGTGAGCACGTTGATTTTGTTGCCACCAATTCCTTGGAAAACATGACCCAACTTTCCACAAAAAGCTTTAAATACAAAAGAGAAACGACATTCCCACCACCATGCCCAAGTTGCCCTCATAACACGAGGTGGTGTTTGTGTGACCTTTGTCCCCATTACAGAGGTCAGTGCATCTATATGACAATGCAGTCCCCTTTCTTTACTGTATGATGCTGATGTTATTTCAGTCACTGTACTGCTCTGCACTTGTCTGGTATGTCATGGTATATTCTATACTCTGCTGGCCTGTTTGTCAGAGTTACCCCCCTCACATGCCTTGTTAGCTAACATCAATTGTATAAGTTTATTACTGACAACAAGGCAGGGAATTTACAACATATTTATTATGTCTAAATTGCATCTTGTTTATTTTATCAGCAGCACAAACAGCATGTGGTCCACTGAACTGACAGCGAACAAACTGTCTTCTCTGTATTTTATCAGCTGATAAAGGCCCCTTGCAGATTATTCTTGTCTTTCTATTTTTCTTAAAGCCTCGATCAGGCAAGAGGACAACATTTCTACAAGGGCCGGGGAAGGTGGTCATGGTTGCTATTTGCATGTAAGTTTTCATGCTCTCCTCAGTCTCACTTGTTTTCCGAATGCTTGTTTGGTTCCACTGTGACGTCTTTCTGTACTCAGTGACTTTCCTGAGCTGTGGCGCACACAGTGGGAGGTATTAGATTAGCGAGAGGAGCTACGGGTCCGTTCTCAGCAGGGTTACTACACACAATATGCTGGATAAGTGTGGGAACGTAACCTGGTAGGGAAGCTGAACAACAATCTGATGTGGATGAACTCTGTTGCAGAAGTCCAAAACAGATGCTACAGATGAACGATTGACCTGCGCTCGTTGAGATTTTCATGCATCTGAATAAATAGCCTGCACTGTAGAGCTTGACACAACTTTTAATCAGAACTGCATGGGAGCTTTGTATCACATGCAGCTCTGGGGCCTATTAGATTAGGGTGATTGTGTTAGAGGACATGTGCAGTCACATGAAGTGCACGGAGGATGCACAAGGACTCAATAAGTTGAGTGCTCATTGCAGGAGAGGTCCAGTTCAGGTATTAACTCTGTGATTCAGAAGCCTAAGAATAGAAAATAGGAAGAATCTCCACATGTTTTCTGTGTTCATTCATTTGGTTTCAGTTCATGACAAACATTAACCAGTAGCTAAGTTTGACTTTGTGTCTTCATGTCTGAATTAAAGGCTGCATTGCCAAGTACCCGTGTAGCTGATGAATCTGTAAACCACTGCAGTCAGAACTATTGTTAGCCATTTTACTTTTGAGATCATTGTCTTTCTCATTCCCCTGGGAGCGTGTCATTTACTTTATTTCTTTGTCCTCAGCAATGGCTTGAATTTCATCTTTAAGCTCCTGGCTTGGGTCTACACTGGATCAGCTAGCATGTTCTCTGAAGCCATCCACTCTCTGGCCGACACCTGCAACCAGGCTCTGCTCGCGCTGGGGATCAGCCAATCGATCCGCAACCCGGACGCTGGCCACCCGTAAGCACCACATCTTACTATGCTTCTTAAAAGTAGGCAAGAGGAAGCTGAGTCGTCCTCAAAGGAGTCATGACAGCTCCAGAGAGTAGTAGAAATTCTGTCTGTTCGTGTAGAAATTATACCAGTAATTTTACAGACTTACAAGCATTGAATTCTGTCACGGAGTATTAACAACACAATACTATGACAAACAAAACCTTAGGCAGAATTTGTATGGAAACCGTATGATAAATCGTTTTTTACAGAACAAATATTGTTACAGACAGCGAAAGAAAGACGTTCACACCACTTTTTTCATGCACCTTTTAATCCTTTGTGAGTTGCCGTGAAAGCGAGTGTGTATTAAAATAATGGTGGCCTAAATTTCGGTTATAAAAGAGCCTGTTTGTGTTTTTCAGGTACGGCTTTTCCAACATGCGTTACATCGCCTCTCTTATCAGTGGGGTGGGCATTTTTATGATGGGAGCAGGCCTCTCTTGGTACCATGGCATTATGGGATTGCTTCACCCGCAGCCAATTGAATCTTTGTTATGGGTGAGTTTTTTTTTCTTGTCTGTAATTCAAATTAAAGAAAGCAGAAAAATAATCCACATGTCACATTTGTCTGTTCCAGGCTTACTGTATTTTAGCCGGTTCTCTGGTATCTGAAGGAGGTGGGTTATCATCAGAGTACATTTTTTATTGATGTTTAACGTGTGATTCTGCAGTTTGTATTTAAACATCTCTTTCTGTTTTTCTTTTACAGCCACGTTACTAGTTGCCATTAATGAGATAAAGAAGAGCGCCCATCAGCATGGACTGTCTTTTTATGAATATGGTGCGTACAACAGAAATCTTTGTCATTAATGCGTTTACGACTAGTCACTCAGTAGCAGTCAGATGGCAGTTTCTTGCCCATGTCTACTTTAAACTGCAGGTAAAATGTCCAGAAGGTGGAGGAAGGAGGAGAATAGCTGATATCACATTCGACAGTGTTTGTGATAGACTTGGCTGACTATAAATAGCCACATCCTGTGTACTGTATGAGCTCTTCTCTTAGACTATATCCACACATACGCTTTTATTTTAGAGCACATAACTTCTGCTATGTTTCCACTCAGTGTCCACACTCCTCCAGAGTTTGAGAACCCCTAAAATGGAGACTTTTGGAACTCTGCAGACTGCATTTTAGTTAGAAACCTCAGCTAACAGTTCTTGAGCAGTTATGGAAATCTCTGATCTTACTTCAGTGTTTTCTCCAACCAAGCGACAAACCCCTTCATGTTTACACCGACACCCTCATGTCCAACATACGTGAATGGCCACCTTGCGTGTTTTCAGACATGTTATGTATATTATGTGTTAAGATCATTTCTGAAACATCGGTAAAATGTTTGTCTGAACGAAGATCAATTTCGTTTAAAAATGCTTTAAAATGAGGACGTATAACTGTGCACGTAGTCTTAAAGTGACACTATAAACAATACATGCAGAAATGATTCAGAGTGAATACACCTGCAATCGGTTTGACTTACATGAAACTCTTCTCTGTGGTAAAATGAATCAAGGTGTTTTATGTGACTGTTGGAAATCTAGCCACAGGAGACTTCTTATTTTTTAAAAGTTTTTTTTGGCCTTTTTGCCTTTACTACATAGGACAGTCAAAAGAGAGACAGGAAAGTGGGGGAGGAGAATGGGGGAAGGGGTTGCAGCAAAGGGCCATGAGCTGGATTTGAGCCCATGGCCGCTGCATCGGAGACTATAGCTCCTGTACGTGGGTCGCCAGCTCAACCAGGTGAGCTAAAGCAGCGACCCGCCACAGGAGACTTCTGACAGCAAATGTAAATGTGGATAATTAGCAAATTGGTGACTTGTACATTTAAAAATTGGGGTGTCAATGTGGTCTGCATTGTTCAATGTGTGCAGTGATGCAGAGTCGAGACCCCAGTACGAACGTGGTGTTGCTGGAGGATGCTGCTGCTGTGTTAGGAGTCATCTTGGCTGCTGGCTGCATGGGACTCACCTCACTCACAGGTAACGTCTGTCCTGATCTGTACTGTTAATAGCTTCTTTTTATATCTTTTTCTCTATCTATAGTATGATTTATTATTCTGCTGATGTGCGTAATTACCCACAGAATAACCTCCCTCTCCCGTGCTGTTGTACTTTGATCTGTAATTTAAATGTTGGCACCTGATAAAAGTTTGCTGACTGTCCCAGGTAACCCATACTACGACAGTTTGGGCTCTCTTGGCGTGGGCACTTTGCTGGGTACCGTCTCAGCCTTCCTCATCTACACGAACACAGAAGCCCTGCTGGGACGCTCCATACAGGCCGAGCGTGTGCAGAAGCTTACAGAATTTCTGGAGAACGACCCCGCTGTGAGGTCAGCAAATGAACAAACACACACAAAACACCGCAACTGCAAAACAAGAACCAGCTCGAGTTGATGTCGGGTCTGGAACCATTCGTGTGAACAGAAATAAATCCACCCATCACCTATTGAGAGTCAATCGCAGGGGTCTAAGAATGGCTTTGAAGGTCTGCTAACGTTAATGAAAAACGTTCAGGCTTGAAATAGATCACATGGTATTTCCTGGACCTGACATGCAACTGTCCTGATGAGCAGCTGTACACAGAGCAGTACAGAACGATCCAGTCTAATGCTTCAGTCACATAAACACGGAAGTGTGAGTGACAAACCTGGCTTTGAGAAATAAAAGCTATCATTTTGGAACCAGTTTCTTCTAACTGCCACATAGTGAACACTTTTGTTGTTGTAGAAATCCTCTGTAGTATCTAGTTCTGGTGATTTGTTCCCTGACTTAAGTTGATTAGCTTTTCCTATCCTGCAGATTTAAAGAACTGCTTTGTTTTGTTTGTGAGCAGGGCCATCCACGACGTGAAGGCCACGGATATGGGACTGAGTAAAGTGCGCTTCAAGGCTGAAGTTGATTTTGATGGCCGAGTGGTGACACGGTCTTATCTGGAAAAACAAGACATTGACCAAATCCTCAATGTAAGTGTCTTTCATCACTCTGTTTGACTTAAATACTTGTACATGTTTAGTGAAAAAACAAAACACATTAATAGTTGATTGAAATTTGAACCTGCTCTATTTGTGATTGTGCTTGTTGCTCACAAGTTATTGGCTAAAACACATGAACACCACACCACAGATCCAATCAAAACACTGACTTGTCATTCAGTATGGGATAGTTAGTTTTATTTTTTCTTGTTTATGCTGTTATGACAGCTGTCAGTAGTGACAGTTGAGAAAATGTCATCGCTTATGTGAACACATGCTGCTGTATGGTACAGAAAGGAACTTCATTACAAGGCAGGGCAGCTTTGTTTGTGTAGCACATGTCATACACTGGGCACTTCAAAGTCCTTTAGTTAAATATTATAAACATAGTAAAGAACAGATTTAACATTTTAAATACACAAAGTGATGTACTATTTGTAATTCACAATTCAAGATCACAAAGATGCAGACATGAAATGCATGGATCAAATAATTATCTAAAATTGTTTTGCAATCATTACAGGGTAGAGTTAATAGTGTAAAAAAAAAGGGTTTAGGTTTGACTCGAAAGGTGTCAGAGTCTGGGCTCATCCAACATCAGCTGGGAGGTTATTCCAGGTCTCTTCTGCATGACAACAAAATGCTGCTTCACCATATCGTGTCCTAACTCTCAGGATGTCATCTTTTAATACAGCATCACTGACAGTCTTTTATGACAGCCCTTTTCAGACATGGGATATGTAACTTTGCTGACTGCATCAGTCTGGTAAAGTGCCGACATCCTGTCACTGAGGCAAAGGTCATTTTTACATTAATATTCCTCACAGCTTCATGCAGACAAACCAAACACAGTGACAGAGAGAGCCACAGTCTGTGCAAGACTGCATAGTATGTCAAGGTTCAAGGATCGACTCATAAACAAAAGACTAAAACTAACCAAACTGTCTAATTAACTGTGGCTAGCTCAAAGTCAAATCAGCATGTCTGTCTGTTAATGTGACTGCAGGCAGTTCAGAGTTGTGCCATGTTGAAAGTGGAGAAGTTACAAGGTGTGATGTAGTAAGAGTAGCAGCTTTAACAGAAAAGTAACCAGGGTGATCATTCAGACATGAAGCCGACAAGTTCAGTTTCCATCAAACTAACAGAAAGGTGTGCAGGTCTGATCTAATACTGCTCAGATTCATTGTCTACTTTGCTAAGTTTTTGCTTTCTCTTCTGCATTCAATGAAAGGAGCAGTATTTTAATTAGAAAAGTATTTTGCTCACATCAGCATCAACACTTACAATCAGTTTGAACATTTATAGTTGTGTTTGCAATGTGTACAAATCCTCAAAATGACTCAAGCAGAAATTTAAGCCGATTTCTTCTTTCAACAAGGATGTAGATATTCTTCCACATGCAGTGGGCACGTCAGAACAGAGCTGAACGATATGCAGAAAAATCTTGTTGCGATTATTCCATCAGACATTACGACGTGCGTCAGGATTTTAGTGGGAATTTTGCATTGCATTTTGCATTTTTTTTATATGCACATAAAAACAATGTTTTTGCTAAAGTCTGTAGCAAATGCACATTCTCTTGTGTGGAAAACATGATTTGTAAGTCAGATTTATAGGTCAGAGGAGGCGTTCTCCACATAATCTTACAGTTTGCAGAGGTTTGGGATTTTCATGTTGCCTCTCGATTGAGTTTATTCGAGTCAGTGGTCCTACCCAAATATGTGGAAAAACCTGAACATGAATTGTGCCGTATGAGCGACTTAAACTGAAGCGTCAGAAATCATTTATTCAAAGCAGAAGCAAGTCTGTATGTTTTGGCTTTTGCTGTATCCACCTTGCATCGATGTTGCAGACTTATTTCTTTACTTCCAAAGCTAAGTGTGTGTGTGTGTCTCTGCAGGACATTCAGCAGGTAAAAACCCCCGAGGAGCTGGAGAACTTCATGCTGAAACACGGGGAGAACATCATCGACACCCTGGGGGCCGAGGTGGACCGCTTAGAGAAAGAACTCAAGGTGCTAAAATACGAGACTGTGTGCTCATTCAGTTTGTTGTCTGGCTGATGCTACGATATAACATGAGTCTTGTGTTTTGTTTTGTTTTTTATAACTACATAATACAATATGACTTATTTGCACGTTGGATGTAATCTGTAAGAATTGCAAGCTAGGTTTGTGTGTAACTCTGTTTTGTGCCCCCATAGCAACGTAATCCGGAGGTCCGTCACGTAGACTTGGAGATTCTATAACACTCCCAGCTCTCTGCTGAGGAAACATCCTGCTGTACCAACAAGAGCAGCAGCAGCAGAAGAAGAAAAGATGAAAGGAGGGCCCAGCCTGCCTCTACAATCTGCCTCCCATTCTGACCACCACAACAAACCCGCACAAGTCTTACTGTAGAATAGTCCCGAAGGATAAGCATGGACAGTGTTTGAGCAGCGCTTGAACTTCAGTTAGCAGAGTTCAGCCTGCCACAGATCCACGTTCACATTCAAGTGTTTCTGGAGAAAAGACTGCTGACTGTCATTAGCCTCCTTGAATTTCAGTAGAAATTCTGACACACACACACCTCCTGACAGTTTAGTCTCCTGGTGTTTTGCTTGAACTCACATTCCTCCATAAATGTGTTTTGGCCGTGGTTGACATCACGTCTGTTTCAAAAGCAAAACCAAGAGCAGGACCAGTATCATTTACTCGACTCGTACTTTACTTTAATGTTATGCTTGAACCACAGTGATAGTGTTTCCTTGATTAGTGCAGAGGAAACCTAAGAGCTACATACTCAAACAGACTTATTTAAAGGCTAGATAATATTAGATGTTTGGTTGTTTGTTTTTTTTCATTTATTGTTAAAAAAAGAGAAACTGAAGATGGCACAGTGCTTCGGGTTCTGTAATGAAGACAGAATTTGTGATGAATAGATTTTACTGCTATTACAGAAAAAAATATGCAAATTGAATGGTATTGAGACTTTTCATTGATTTGTATAATAGAGTTCAAGAGTAAAGTGAAGCTGAATACAGTAGCATTTAATGAGCATCAGCTTATGCAAGAAGAAAAAAAAACAACAAAAAAAAAACTGTTAGAAAACAGTGTTACAACATTATACATCAAGTTAAATGTTTTATGAAATATTTATTGGACATCTTTTCAGATTACAAGATTGAACATCTTCCAAGCCAAGAAATGACATTATAAGCATCTCTTCTCTTCCCCTTTTCTCTTTGCCGGCTACAAACTTCTCCAAGGTTTTTAAGGTTTACAAACTTCCTGTGAGGTTTTCCACTGATCAGCAGATTGTATTGATCCAAAGATGAAGTACTGGAAAGGATGTCTGTGCCCCACGTGCTCCACCATGTGTAAATAAGTGGTCTTGATATTGACAAAAACAAACAGACTAGCTGCATATTTTCTCGGTCTGCAAAAAAACATCTGTCAAATCCTTCCAATCAAAACAAGTCATTCAGGATGTCACCCTGTGCAGTCCGTGTGCTCACATTATCAAGTGAACTGTCTCCTACTCGGTGTTTCTGCTGAATAATCTCTAAAAAACATACGGCGACTGTGCTTTTTTTTTTTTGCTTTGGCTGCCAGCGCACAGTCACAGCTGCAGCATGGGA
This sequence comes from Stegastes partitus, assembly GCF_000690725.1. Classification (NCBI taxonomy): domain Eukaryota; kingdom Metazoa; phylum Chordata; class Actinopteri; family Pomacentridae; genus Stegastes; species Stegastes partitus. The sequence continues at coordinate 950,649 of NW_007577753.1, read as the reverse complement.
CACACCTGCCTGCCTGCCAACATCTTTGTTCTGCTTCAGGAGGTGGGCCAGAGCCGTCTCATCTTTGCTGGGAGGGTGGATATATATTTTTGAAGGTGTTAATAGTGAAATATTTTCCCTTTGGTTGTAACTACGTAGTCACTGCTGAAGGACTTGGAATAAATTTGAAATAATTTATTAAATTATTTTTGCTTTCCTTTTCTCTTGTGGGCTTTGGGTGTCTTCTTCACATCTCATCTGTGCTGTGTGGGTAATGTGTTCATCAACTTCTTTAAGATGTCTGGTTCTTTCTGAGGCTCCACACTTTCTCTCTGGACTGTGAAGACAGAAGAAGCTGGGCATACCGCTTGGAGGGAGCTTCCTCTTAAGATCTTTACACATATGGAGCGATAAAGAGGTACGTTTTTTTNAGAAGAATTTGGCTTTCGGTAACATAAGTTCAAATTTTTGCTTTTACAGGTTTGACACCTCAGGGGCTGACGAAGGCAGAGACAATTCATGTGAAAGGTAATGAGCAACATTTGTGTTTCCTCCATGTTAAATAGATATTCAATAAGACATGCTTTTTTATCCTTGAGTTATCTTTAAAATGTAATTTGGTGGCGTGAATAAGACTGGAGACCCTGCATCATTTGATTTCTCTCTGTTGTCAAACATAGTTCGGGCTGTCCTGAAGAAAAGGGAATATGGAGCCAAATACACTCAGAACAACTTTATCACTGCAGTCAGAGCCATGAATGAGTTCTGCCTCAAACCAAGGTAACTCCTGTTTCCTAATAATGTTGATTTATGTTAAGTCTATTCACTATATACAGCAACACTAAGCTGTACATCATCAATGCTAAACCAAATGAGTGGCGTCCATCTGTTCACTGCTAACTGATCCGCTCACAGATCACAACCGTGGCACACATTCTTTGGGTTAATAAGTAAGCATGCTTTTGAAATTAGCTAATTCAAGACTGCCCACCAACACAGGTTTCATCTAAATCTTGGTCTTCCTCTTTCCCTTCATGTGATTACAGTGATTTAGAACAACTCCGGAAGATCAGGAGGCGCAGCCCACACGACGACACAGAAGCTTTCACTGTGTTTTTGCGGTCAGACGTGGAGGCCAAGTTAGTGTCCAGCCCCTCTGCTTTACACCTTAAGAGATCAGAATAATACTGCAGTATTTCAACAAATACCTGCTGTTCCTTTCTGTGACTATTAGAGCGATAGATGTATGGGGAAGCCACGAAGCTCTTGCCCGAGAGAGAAACCTCAGGAAAGAGGTGGAGAGGGAGTACCAAGAGAGTAGGTTTTCATCTTTTTCTGGCTGAACATTCATCTTTGTGAACATGTAACAATACTTCAGCTTGTGTCTTAATCCTAAAGGTCATTATTTTGGGAAGCATGCTTTTTCACCGGTTCATGAGAAGATTGATACCATTTTCAAATCAGCCTTCTTAAAATGAAGCTGCAGGTGGCGGCCAGTTCACTTGCCTTTGCACAAAAACTGGAAATACCAAATAGGAACTGCTTAAGTTCACTCATTAGCACGTTTTATCTCATCCAACACAGAACCAAAGTGTTAGAACAACATGGTTTTGTGTGTGGCTGTTTCTTGGCTCAGAGCAGTTGCCAGGCAACCAGCGAAGACTACAGACTTAATTAGTTGTGGCCAGGAAGTAGTCGCACATAATCACATGACCTTCCATAGAAGGAAACTTTTACACTTTGGTTTTTAAACTTCTTAAACAAAAAAGATGTATCGTGTTAATCAGTGAAGTCTGAAGAAGCTGGTATGCTGATTTTGTTCCCTTTACACAGACTTAATGTTTATACCAGGACACGGTGGAGTTTTTTTTTTTGAGACAATTTTGTTAATTGGAGTGTCAAGTATAAAAGACATTTTTGTTTATGCATTGTGTTTATGTTAAATACCAGCAAAAAGCATAGATTTCTGACTCATTCCTTTTACTGTATGTAGATTAATCTTGCTTGAGCACAGAAAAGCCATGTAGGCTAACCAGCTGCTAGCTGTAGCTTATGTAGCTAGTTGACAGAAGTAAGGGTTGCATCAGTCTTCTAACTCTCGTACAGAAAGCCATGAGCAAAATGTAGTAATTCTTTCATGCTAAAACTGAACTGAAGCTACATTTTAACAGAACTTTTGTCAATATATGTGTAACGTATTTATATATCTTAGGTTTGTTTTGTTGTTTTTCGTCTCTGAATGGTTAAGATAATGTTTTAATTGTACCTCTCGTCTGCTGACCTCCAGATATTTTTCGGAATCAGCAGCTGTTGAAGGAATACAAAGACTTTTGGGGAAACACTAAGGTGAGCACGTTGATTTTGTTGCCACCAATTCCTTGGAAAACATGACCCAACTTTCCACAAAAAGCTTTAAATACAAAAGAGAAACGACATTCCCACCACCATGCCCAAGTTGCCCTCATAACACGAGGTGGTGTTTGTGTGACCTTTGTCCCCATTACAGAGGTCAGTGCATCTATATGACAATGCAGTCCCCTTTCTTTACTGTATGATGCTGATGTTATTTCAGTCACTGTACTGCTCTGCACTTGTCTGGTATGTCATGGTATATTCTATACTCTGCTGGCCTGTTTGTCAGAGTTACCCCCCTCACATGCCTTGTTAGCTAACATCAATTGTATAAGTTTATTACTGACAACAAGGCAGGGAATTTACAACATATTTATTATGTCTAAATTGCATCTTGTTTATTTTATCAGCAGCACAAACAGCATGTGGTCCACTGAACTGACAGCGAACAAACTGTCTTCTCTGTATTTTATCAGCTGATAAAGGCCCCTTGCAGATTATTCTTGTCTTTCTATTTTTCTTAAAGCCTCGATCAGGCAAGAGGACAACATTTCTACAAGGGCCGGGGAAGGTGGTCATGGTTGCTATTTGCATGTAAGTTTTCATGCTCTCCTCAGTCTCACTTGTTTTCCGAATGCTTGTTTGGTTCCACTGTGACGTCTTTCTGTACTCAGTGACTTTCCTGAGCTGTGGCGCACACAGTGGGAGGTATTAGATTAGCGAGAGGAGCTACGGGTCCGTTCTCAGCAGGGTTACTACACACAATATGCTGGATAAGTGTGGGAACGTAACCTGGTAGGGAAGCTGAACAACAATCTGATGTGGATGAACTCTGTTGCAGAAGTCCAAAACAGATGCTACAGATGAACGATTGACCTGCGCTCGTTGAGATTTTCATGCATCTGAATAAATAGCCTGCACTGTAGAGCTTGACACAACTTTTAATCAGAACTGCATGGGAGCTTTGTATCACATGCAGCTCTGGGGCCTATTAGATTAGGGTGATTGTGTTAGAGGACATGTGCAGTCACATGAAGTGCACGGAGGATGCACAAGGACTCAATAAGTTGAGTGCTCATTGCAGGAGAGGTCCAGTTCAGGTATTAACTCTGTGATTCAGAAGCCTAAGAATAGAAAATAGGAAGAATCTCCACATGTTTTCTGTGTTCATTCATTTGGTTTCAGTTCATGACAAACATTAACCAGTAGCTAAGTTTGACTTTGTGTCTTCATGTCTGAATTAAAGGCTGCATTGCCAAGTACCCGTGTAGCTGATGAATCTGTAAACCACTGCAGTCAGAACTATTGTTAGCCATTTTACTTTTGAGATCATTGTCTTTCTCATTCCCCTGGGAGCGTGTCATTTACTTTATTTCTTTGTCCTCAGCAATGGCTTGAATTTCATCTTTAAGCTCCTGGCTTGGGTCTACACTGGATCAGCTAGCATGTTCTCTGAAGCCATCCACTCTCTGGCCGACACCTGCAACCAGGCTCTGCTCGCGCTGGGGATCAGCCAATCGATCCGCAACCCGGACGCTGGCCACCCGTAAGCACCACATCTTACTATGCTTCTTAAAAGTAGGCAAGAGGAAGCTGAGTCGTCCTCAAAGGAGTCATGACAGCTCCAGAGAGTAGTAGAAATTCTGTCTGTTCGTGTAGAAATTATACCAGTAATTTTACAGACTTACAAGCATTGAATTCTGTCACGGAGTATTAACAACACAATACTGTGACAAGCAAAACTTTAGGCAGAATTTGTATTGAAACTTTATGATAAATTGTTTTTTACAGAGCAAATCTTGTTACAGACAGCGAAAGAAAGATGTTCACACCACTTTTTTCATGCACCTTTTAATCCTTTGTGAGTTGCAGTGTAAGCGAGTGTGTATTAAAATAACGGTGGCCTAAATTTCGGTTATAAAAGAGCCTGTTTGTGTTTTTCAGGTACGGCTTTTCCAACATGCGTTACATCGCCTCTCTTATCAGTGGGGTGGGCATTTTTATGATGGGAGCAGGCCTCTCTTGGTACCATGGCATTATGGGATTGCTTCACCCGCAGCCAATTGAATCTTTGTTATGGGTGAGTTTTTTTTTCTTGTCTGTAATTCAAATTAAAGAAAGCAGAAAAATAATCCACATGTCACATTTGTCTGTTCCAGGCTTACTGTATTTTAGCCGGTTCTCTGGTATCTGAAGGAGGTGGGTTATCATCAGAGTACATTTTTTATTGATGTTTAACGTGTGATTCTGCAGTTTGTATTTAAACATCTCTTTCTGTTTTTCTTTTACAGCCACGTTACTAGTTGCCATTAATGAGATAAAGAAGAGCGCCCATCAGCATGGACTGTCTTTTTATGAATATGGTGCGTACAACAGAAATCTTTGTCATTAATGCGTTTACGACTAGTCACTCAGTAGCAGTCAGATGGCAGTTTCTTGCCCATGTCTACTTTAAACTGCAGGTAAAATGTCCAGAAGGTGGAGGAAGGAGGAGAATAGCTGATATCACATTCGACAGTGTTTGTGATAGACTTGGCTGACTATAAATAGCCACATCCTGTGTACTGTATGAGCTCTTCTCTTAGACTATATCCACACATACGCTTTTATTTTAGAGCACATAACTTCTGCTATGTTTCCACTCAGTGTCCACATTCCTCCAGAGTTTGAGAACCCCTTAAATGGAGACTTTTGGAACTCTGCTGATTGCATTTTAGTTAGAAACCTCAGCTAACAGTTCTTGAGCAGTTATGGAAATCTCTGATCTTACTTCAGTGTTTTCTCCAACCAAGCTTCAAACCCCTTCATGTTTACACCGACACCCTCATGTCCAACATACGTGAATGGCCACCTTGCGTGTTTTCAGACATGTTATGTATATTATGTGTTAAGATCATTTCTGAAACATCGGTAAAATGTTTGTCTGAACGAAGATCAATTTCGTTTAAAAATGCTTTAAAATGAGGACGTATAACTGTGCACGTAGTCTTAAAGTGACACTATAAACAATACATGCAGAAATGATTCAGAGTGAATACACCTGCAATCGGTTTGACTTACATGAAACTCTTCTCTGTGGTAAAATGAATCAAGGTGTTTTATGTGACTGTTGGAAATCTAGCCACAGGAGACTTCTTATTTTTTAAAAGTTTTTTTTGGCCTTTTTGCCTTTACTACATAGGACAGTCAAAAGAGAGACAGGAAAGTGGGGGAGGAGAATGGGGGAAGGGGTTGCAGCAAAGGGCCATGAGCTGGATTTGAGCCCATGGCCGCTGCATCGGAGACTATAGCTCCTGTACGTGGGTCGCCAGCTCAACCAGGTGAGCTAAAGCAGCGACCCGCCACAGGAGACTTCTGACAGCAAATGTAAATGTGGATAATTAGCAAATTGGTGACTTGTACATTTAAAAATTGGGGTGTCAATGTGGTCTGCATTGTTCAATGTGTGCAGTGATGCAGAGTCGAGACCCCAGTACGAACGTGGTGTTGCTGGAGGATGCTGCTGCTGTGTTAGGAGTCATCTTGGCTGCTGGCTGCATGGGACTCACCTCACTCACAGGTAACGTCTGTCCTGATCTGTACTGTTAATAGCTTCTTTTTATATCTTTTTCTCTATCTATAGTATGATTTATTATTCTGCTGATGTGCGTAATTACCCACAGAATAACCTCCCTCTCCCGTGCTGTTGTACTTTGATCTGTAATTTAAATGTTGGCACCTGATAAAAGTTTGCTGACTGTCCCAGGTAACCCATACTACGACAGTTTGGGCTCTCTTGGCGTGGGCACTTTGCTGGGTACCGTCTCAGCCTTCCTCATCTACACGAACACAGAAGCCCTGCTGGGACGCTCCATACAGGCCGAGCGTGTGCAAAAGCTTACAGAATTTCTGGAGAACGACCCCGCTGTGAGGTCAGCAAATGAACAAACGCACACAAAACACTGCAACTGTAAAACAAGAACCAGCTCGAGTTGATGTCGGGTCTGGAACCATTCGTGTGAACAGAAATAAATCCACCCATCACCTATTGAGAGTCAATCGCAGGGGTCTAAGAATGGCTTTGAAGGTCTGCTAACGTTAATGAAAAACGTTCAGGCTTGAAATAGATCACATGGTATTTCCTGGACCTGACATGCAACTGTCCTGATGAGCAGCTGTACACAGAGCAGTACAGAACGATCCAGTCTAATGCTTCAGTCACATAAACACGGAAGTGTGAGTGACAAACCTGGCTTTGAGAAATAAAAGCTATCATTTTGGAACCAGTTTCTTCTAACTGCCACATAGTGAACACTTTTGTTGTTGTAGAAATCCTCTGTAGTATCTAGTTCTGGTGATTTGTTCCCTGACTTAAGTTGATTAGCTTTTCCTATCCTGCAGATTTAAAGAACTGCTTTGTTTTGTTTGTGAGCAGGGCCATCCACGACGTGAAGGCCACGGATATGGGACTGAGTAAAGTGCGCTTCAAGGCTGAAGTTGATTTTGATGGCCGAGTGGTGACACGGTCTTATCTGGAAAAACAAGACATTGACCAAATCCTCAATGTAAGTGTCTTTCATCACTCTGTTTGACTTAAATACTTGTACATGTTTAGTGAAAAAACAAAACACATTAATAGTTGATTGAAATTTGAACCTGCTCTATTTGTGATTGTGCTTGTTGCTCACAAGTTATTGGCTAAAACACATGAACACCACACCACAGATCCAATCAAAACACTGACTTGTCATTCAGTATGGGATAGTTAGTTTTATTTTTTCTTGTTTATGCTGTTATGACAGCTGTCAGTAGTGACAGTTGAGAAAATGTCATCGCTTATGTGAACACATGCTGCTGTATGGTACAGAAAGGAACTTCATTACAAGGCAGGGCAGCTTTGTTTGTGTAGCACATGTCATACACTGGGCACTTCAAAGTCCTTTAGTTAAATATTATAAACATAGTAAAGAACAGATTTAACATTTTAAATACACAAAGTGATGTACTATTTGTAATTCACAATTCAAGATCACAAAGATGCAGACATGAAATGCATGGATCAAATAATTATCTAAAATTGTTTTGCAATCATTACAGGGTAGAGTTAATAGTGTAAAAAAAAAGGGTTTAGGTTTGACTCGAAAGGTGTCAGAGTCTGGGCTCATCCAACATCAGCTGGGAGGTTATTCCAGGTCTCTTCTGCATGACAACAAAATGCTGCTTCACCATATCGTGTCCTAACTCTCAGGATGTCATCTTTTAATACAGCATCACTGACAGTCTTTTATGACAGCCCTTTTCAGACATGGGATATGTAACTTTGCTGACTGCATCAGTCTGGTAAAGTGCCGACATTCTGTCACTGAGGCAAAGGTCATTTTTACATTAATATTCCTCTCGGCTTCATGCAGACAAACCAAACATGGTGACAGAGAGAGCCACAATCTGTGCAAGACTGTGTAGTATGTCAAGGTTCAAGGATCGACTCATAAACAAAAGACTAAAACTAACCCAACGGTTTAATTAACTGTGGCTAGCTCAAAGTCAAATCAGCATGTCTGTCTGTTAATGTGACTGCAGGCAGTTCAGAGTTGTGCCATGTTGAAAGTGGAGAAGTTACAAGGTGTGATGTAGTAAGAGTAGCAGCTTTAACAGAAAAGTAACCAGGGTGATCATTCAGACATGAAGCCGACAAGTTCAGTTTCCATCAAACTAACAGAAAGGTGTGCAGGTCTGATCTAATACTGCTCAGATTCATTGTCTACTTTGCTAAGTTTTTGCTTTCTCTTCTGCATTCAATGAAAGGAGCAGTATTTTAATTAGAAAAGTATTTTGCTCACATCAGCATCAACACTTACAATCAGTTTGAACATTTATAGTTGTGTTTGCAATGTGTACAAATCCTCAAAATGACTCAAGCAGAAATTTAAGCCGATTTCTTCTTTCAACAAGGATGTAGATATTCTTCCACATGCAGTGGGCACGTCAGAACAGAGCTGAACGATATGCAGAAAAATCTTGTTGCGATTATTCCATCAGACATTACGACGTGCGTCAGGATTTTAGTGGGAATTTTGCATTGCATTTTGCATTTTTTTTATATGCACATAAAAACAATGTTTTTGCTAAAGTCTGTAGCAAATGCACATTCTCTTGTGTGGAAAACATGATTTGTAAGTCAGATTTATAGGTCAGAGGAGGCGTTCTCCACATAATCTTACAGTTTGCAGAGGTTTGGGATTTTCATGTTGCCTCTCGATTGAGTTTATTCGAGTCAGTGGTCCTACCCAAATATGTGGAAAAACCTGAACATGAATTGTGCCGTATGAGCGACTTAAACTGAAGCGTCAGAAATCATTTATTCAAAGCAGAAGCAAGTCTGTATGTTTTGGCTTTTGCTGTATCCACCTTGCATCGATGTTGCAGACTTATTTCTTTACTTCCAAAGCTAAGTGTGTGTGTGTGTGTCTGCAGGACATTCAGCAGGTAAAAACCCCCGAGGAGCTGGAGAACTTCATGCTGAAACACGGGGAGAACATCATCGACACCCTGGGGGCCGAGGTGGACCGCTTAGAGAAAGAACTCAAGGTGCTAAGATACGAGACTGTGTGCTCATTCAGTTTGTTGTCTGGCTGATGCTACGATATAACATGAGTCTTGTGTTTTGTTTTGTTTTTTATAACTACATAATACAATATGACTTATTTGCACGTTGGATGTAATCTGTAAGAATTGCAAGCTAGGTTTGTGTGTAACTCTGTTTTGTGCCCCCATAGCAACGTAATCCGGAGGTCCGTCACGTAGACTTGGAGATTCTATAACACTCCCAGCTCTCTGCTGAGGAAACATCCTGCTGTACCAACAAGAGCAGCAGCAGCAGAAGAAGAAAAGATGAAAGGAGGGCCCAGCCTGCCTCTACAATCTGCCTCCCATTCTGACCACCACAACAAACCCGCACAAGTCTTACTGTAGAATAGTCCCGAAGGATAAGCATGGACAGTGTTTGAGCAGCGCTTGAACTTCAGTTAGCAGAGTTCAGCCTGCCACAGATCCACGTTCACATTCAAGTGTTTCTGGAGAAAAGACTGCTGACTGTCATTAGCCTCCTTGAATTTCAGTAGAAATTCTGACACACACACACCTCCTGACAGTTTAGTCTCCTGGTGCTTTGCTTGAACTCACATTCCTCCATAAATGTGTTTTGGCCGTGGTTGACATCACGTCTGTTTCAAAAGCAAAACCAAGAGCAGGACCAGTATCATTTACTCGACTCGTACTTTACTTTAATGTTATGCTTGAACCACAGTGATAGTGTTTCCTTCATTAGTGCAGAGGAAACCTAAGAGCTACATACTCAAACAGACTTATTTAAAGGCTAGATAATATTAGATGTTTGGTTGTTTGTTTTTTTTCATTTATTGTTAAAAAAAGAGAAACTGAAGATGGCACAGTGCTTCGGGTTCTGTAATGAAGACAGAATTTGTGATGAATAGATTTTACTGCTATTACAGAAAAAAATATGCAAATTGAATGGTATTGAGACTTTTCATTGATTTGTATAATAGAGTTCAAGAGTCAAGTGAAGCTGAATACAGTAGCATTTAATGAGCATCAGCTTATGCAAGAAGAAAAAAAAACAACAAAAAAAAAACTGTTAGAAAACAGTGTTACAACATTATACATCAAGTTAAATGTTTTATTAAATATTTATTGGACATCTTTTCAGATTACAAGATTGAACATCTTCCAAGCCAAGAAATGACATTCTAAGCATCTCTTCTCTTCCCCTTTTCTCTTTGCCGGCTACAAACTTCTCCAAGGTTTTTAAGGTTTACAAACTTCCTGTGAGGTTTTCCACTGATCAGCAGATTGTATTGATCCAAAGATGAAGTACTGGAAAGGATGTCTGTGCCCCACGTGCTCCACCATGTGTAAATAAGTGGTCTTGATATTGACAAAAACAAACAGACTAGCTGCATATTTTCTCGGTCTGCAAAAAAACATCTGTCAAATCCTTCCAATCAAAACAAGTCATTCAGGATGTCACCCTGTGCAGTCCGTGTGCTCACATTATCAAGTGAACTGTCTCCTACTCGGTGTTTCTGCTGAATAATCTCTAAAAAACATACGGCGACTGTGCTTTTTTTTTTTTGCTTTGGCTGCCAGCGCACAGTCACAGCTGCAGCATGGGACACACCTGCCTGCCTGCCAACATCTTTGTTCTGCTTCAGGAGGTGGGCCAGAGCCGTCTCATCTTTGCTGGGAGGGTGGATATATATTTTTGAAGGTGTTAATAGTGAAATATTTTCCCTTTGGTTGTAACTACGTAGTCACTGCTGAAGGACTTGGAATAAATTTGAAATAATTTATTAAATTATTTTTGCTTTCCTTTTCTCTTGTGGGCTTTGGGTGTCTTCTTCACATCTCATCTGTGCTGTGTGGGTAATGTGTTCATCAACTTCTTTAAGATGTCTGGTTCTTTCTGAGGCTCCACACTTTCTCTCTGGACTGTGAAGACAGAAGAAGCTGGGCATACCGCTTGGAGGGAGCTTCCTCTGACGATCTTTACACATATGGAGCGATAAAGAGGTACGTTTTTTTCTTCTTCTTTGAATTGGAGGCCTGTTTCCTGTTTAAAGCTCAGATGGCTGACTGGAATGTAAACCCAAGTCCATTAGATGGTGCAGTTGTGGGGATGAGAGAGGGGGGCACTAGCCTGTACGCTGACGTCAATAAAAACAGTCATTTCCAACCAGTCTGCGCATTGACCGACCGTTCAAAACATTACGCACAGCATCGCGGCCGGACCACGCTAGACTACTCGACTGAAATAATTTTTTTCGCCGAGCCCCGGAGAGCGGAGACAATGCGGACAAATCTCCATTGCAGGTTTTTACACCATTGAATGTTGTCTTAACATTTTTGGGTGTTGCGCGCATATCAGTGTCATGTCTCGTCATACCATTCCCAAGTCAGTTGTGCCAGTGCCACTGCCCATCCTGTTTCCTTTCATGTCTCCCCTTCCTCACAGAAAGAAAGGCTCGCTTGTGCACGTTAATTAACAACAACAACAAAAAAAAGAAAGAAAAAGAACAATCAGATCCTTGGGCAGATTTGGCTCGTTTTTTTTTTTACAAAAGAAACATGCGTCGAGACGCGTCTGGAGATCACCTCTCACATCTCCGGTCCTCCTGCACATCACACCGCCGCTTTCTCAATCATTAATTGGCTGATTTTATTTTTAAAAAATGAATCTGTGTTTGTAATATTATCGATGGATTTTGGGTTTTTTTTCTCGCGTCCCCCTCCACAGTCTTTTCGTCTCCAACAGCCCACAGATGGGGGCGCAGTAAACCTGCACAGTTGGGGTCTCAGATTTTCATGAAACCTCCCCTCCATCACCACAAGCCTGTGGTTACAAAACCCCCAAACCCCATCACTCTTCAGTGCGGGATTGAATTAAGGAAACGAGATGTTCTGTCTGTGCAGCAATGCAATCACCTCTCATTGTCAATGCAAGGGGAAAAAAAGAAGAAGAAGCGAGCCTCATCAATATGTTATGTTGTGTCTTTGCTGCTTTTTTTTTTTTTTTTTTTTTTTTCATATTTCTTGAATGATCGATTTTGGTTTCAATCCCAGGTGCAGGAGCGTCTAGAAGCATCCAGGTGGTGTGTGATGGCGGAGGAGCCTCATCTCCATCACCCTGCTCTACGCTTTTAGCCTCTTTACAGTGCTGCCTTGTCTAATCATGTTCAAGCAGCATTGTACAGGGCTATGACAGCATAGAGAGCTGTGCTGCGTTTCTCTGACCCCGTGGAAATCAGCCAACAAATGACATCATCCGTGAAAGAAATTGAAAGAAAAAAAAAAAAAAACAACACAGTTAATCGGCGAAAAAAAAAAAAAAAAAAACAACACAGTTAATCGGCGCGGATTGCGTGAGATCTCGCGTCTCGCTGCAGAGTGACTCGTCTTTGGATGCTGATGCAGTCAGAAAGTGAAATGCATTGCTTTTCTTTGGGGGGGTTTAAAGACAAGTGGAACACATGAAGTTCTCCTCGGGTTGAATTATTCAGTCTAAGTCCCTTTTGCAGCCAATACATTATTGAACCGATCGGTGACATTTCATTGTGCTGCTTCTGTGTGAGGATCACACTGTGCATCCTCACATTAAAGTCCCACAGCTCAGAATTAAAAGAAAAATAAATTCAGTGCGCTCTGAAAAACCCAGCAGGTCATCCAGCAACTTTTTGAAGTTTTTTTTTTTTTTTTTTCCCCAGATTTTTTTTTTTTTTTTTTTCCCCAGAATAATTTAAAATGCACAATAATGAGGATAAATAAAAGATTTTTGTGTTTTTGATCATTCCTACTTAAGGCAAAAACCATCATCAAAATGTTTGTAATAACTCACTGGCTGATGTTTCTGTCCAGTGTTTTACAGTGTCATACAAAATGCCTTGTGAATATCATTGATGTGTAATTTCTGGCTATCTGGAACACAAATATGGATTTTATTGTTTAGAAAACAGAATATTTTTCATCCACAAACACCTTCAGAAGTGTTAAACGACCTCCTAGACTTGTGAAAGACTGCTGGGTTTTTATTTCTGTTGTAATCGCACGTGTAGCTCTGTGATTCAGATGTAATGACGACACATGATAGGCTGTTGAGTTGGTAATATGATTGTATGTATATATGCTGATCGACCATAAACATGTGAAGTAATATTAAAACATTTGTTTGATTCCTTTGATTTACTCCACTGTTAGTGTGTGCCTTTCATTTGTTCTAATAAACTACTGTGCTGAAGTTTCAGGCTCTAAAAGTTAAGTTTTAAGGATAATCTTTGTCTATTAACATGCATATAATCAAGGCTTGACTTGAAGGTACAGACTGGTGTGTGCAGGCTCTGTGGAGGCCATCTGCTGCAGGACTCCTTGTTCTTGTTCATTACTGAAGTTCTGGCTGTACATTTGGGGTTGTTGTCATCAGCAGACTAAATCTGAGGCTGGTCAGATGTTATTGCATAATGGAGAAGAATCTAAACATTTAAAGTGGCTGAAAGGCTAGCATGGTGTGTTCATTTGTTATTTTAGGTTTGAAGGGTGCTCTGTGCTCCACTGTAAACAGCGTTCCGGTTTCCTGCCTTCTGCTGGCTGCAGATTGAATCCTTGGCTTTCGCTCTCTGTCCTGAGTGTGTGTTAACCCTAACTCTGTCTGATATGGGATTAGTAATAAGAGCGTCGTCAATGAAACAGCCTCCTGACTAATTAACTAACAAGCTAAGGTTTACCAAAGGGGAAACTGGTCCACGACTCCTCAGCGGGCAGACCTGTTGACAGACACAAACTTCTCGATGAGTGAAGTGAGAAACCTGATGTAATGAGCACATTTGCGCCAACACGTTCACGTCATGAATGACACAAAGATTCAACGTACCCATATCAACAACACCAAATCCACAAATTCACAGATTTTTATTACAAATTCCCACAAATTGTTATTTCTTTTTTCTAACTAACAATGGCCGTGGAGGAGGGGTCCTGCCGTGCTGGATTTCACTGTCCGGGTTGCAGTCCAGTTCCGGTTCCTGTGTGGGCTCCTGAAGAGGGAAGAAGGGATGTTGGTTCAGGCACTTAACATCCTCACTGGCTGCAGCTCACGCAGGGCTGCAGGCCGTTCTCGTTGCAGGAAGTGCACTTGAGGGCTTTGAAGGAATCCGTGAAGCAGTTGCGAAACACGGACATCTTGCTGCCATGGCACGTTGGGCACGGGATGAAGGCAAAGCCCCCGCAGGTCTGGCACGTCTGGGGATGCTGTACCCTCTGAAAAATGCATAGATTGTTTTTTATGTTCTAGAAAAGATGTCCAACATGAAATATTAACACCAAAGTATGTACATTCCTTGCACCAAATATGGTAGTTTTTTCCTGTAGACTTTTTTTTAAAGGGATATTCTGAAGTTTACTTGCTAGTTTAGTAGAACGACTAGAAATGCTTGCCTGTCTCTGTCCAAAAGTTAAAACAAGTCTGACTACCAATACTTCAAAGTGTAATAATGAATACATTACATCTCATTTGTTTAATCTGTGTAAAAACTGAGTTGTATAAAAGACTATTTGTGGTTTCATAGTAAACAATGAGCTGTACTGTTCTTCTGCAGTGACTACCTTCAATAAGAAATAATATCCAACATATGCTGCTTTCATGTTAAGTTTTAAATCTGAGCAGCACTTTTCTGCAAAACTACCTTCCACTTAAAACGTAAAAACAGCGACAGATGTTGCAACAAACTGTTGGAATGGCTCCAAAGCCTTCATCTCTTACAGTCACATCTAAATAAAACCCAGTGTCAACATTAACATTCTCTTCGACTAAACAGGAGATACATACAGTTTGCTTCTATCACTTGTTAACAAGCTGCTCCAATTAGATGATACTACACGACTAATTTACAGTGGCGTTGTTCGCCCCGAGTGCTTTACATTACAATCATTCATTAAAACCTGGAACATAAAATACTATGATAGACATTTTGTATAAGCACACCGGTTACAGCTTGTCATTGTTGGTAACTGGTGGTGGCCAGTTAATGAATTCACTAAACTAAGAAAAAAACATCAGATATAAGCTTTTGTAAGAAGCTAAAGGATGAGGAACAACATCCTGATGAGGGCAGAGGACGTGAACAAAGAGTTATTTCCTTGTTAGATAAGCTATCACTCCGCCAAACTTGGACGATGATTATTTCAGCAGTACAGACAGCAGATTTGGTCTGATTATTATTAGTTATATATTTGATTGTTTATTGTGCTATAAGACTTTATGGGGTTTTCTCACACCAGCACCTGCTTCTCTTATCCAGAGCTATTTAAAGGCCCGTACACCCAGATTACAGAGTAATAATAACCTACAAGATAAACCTACATGACTCCAGCTGGCAGCTAAAACTGGAAGCCAATGTCTGGCTCAGTGGTTCACAAACATCTATGTCACAGGACGCACCTTCACATACGATTGTAGTGCTGCAAATCATTGTAACACTACTTCCAAGGCACACAGTTTGAGAACCACTGGTCTTGCAAGCTTGTACTCTCTGTGACATTAATGTGGATCTCGGCTAAAGACATTTTCAGACTTTGCAGAAAGCACAATGCCTCACATTTTAAAGTTATTTTTACTCTCTAAAGATTTCAAAGTCTGCAATGTTTCAACATCCTAACAGCACTTCTAATGTAATTCAGTCAAATGATGAGTACAAGGCTGGCAGCGGGGTTAGCCTCATGTAAACACTCCCAACAGGATGACTTCTGTATGGATGCAGCAGTAATTTGCCATTTTTATACTTTGGTTTATGCACAGATTAAATAAACATGGTGAATGATGTAACATGGTAATTAGTGAGCTCCAGAGGTGTTAGTTGGTAGATCTCGTTACCTTTGGAGAGGGCTAGGCTGACCTTTTTCTCTCTGTTTACAGTTTTGATGCTATTTTTTTCTCCTGGCTGCAGTTTTATATTTAATGGACAGGCATCTTACCCCTCAGCTCGAAGGAAAATTGTATTTCCCAAATGCCAATCTATTATTTAAACACAACTTCACTTCCAATTTTTTGGGGTTCGTGTCTCTGCAGATATTAATAGACAATAAAGTCATGTCTGTAACCAGTTCTGGACTGATTAGTGTATGCATGACCTTTCAGAGCTGCATACTTTTTAATAGCCTGCAGTGACTGGAATGCATGACTTAAATGTCATCATACTGCTTTGTATTTGCTTAGGAAGACTTTTTTTTTTTAGGGGGGGGGATCTGAGCTCCAAATTACATCCAGAACCTGAGGAAAGGCCACTAACTGACATTGTTGTAGTTCAGTGAGAACATCAGAAATAGTTAAAGTCTCAGTTTGTACTGCGGAACGATATGCTCTGCGTCACTGTGTTCAAACAAATGTGTTAGCAGCAGAATCAATAACAAGCCCTCCATTATTGATGGTCGCTTATTGATGTGCATGCATTTTTTACGTTGCAGTTTGCTCATGTTTTATTGATGACATGACCAGTGTGGGCAATATGACTGCTCCAATTTTGCACTGTGTTCATCTCAATGACATTGGACAAACACAAGCTGTAAATTATTATGGCTATAACACCTTATGCTTAAATATTACATGTGGTACAAAGAATATACAGGGTAATATTTTCCAGTAAATCCGAGAGGAAACATCTGAATAATTTAACATCAGTGTGAGTCAAACCAAGTGGTTCATTTTCAACAAATTCACATGGAAATCATCTATTTGACAATCATCAGTTATTCACATTTCAAAGGCAAGAACTGTGAAAACCAACCTCAATTTTTGTCAGAAGATCTTGCAGCTCTCCTGATTCATTCATGCCAAGGATTTTCTCAGCACCCTGCAGCACAAGTTTAAGGCCAAAAATCAGTCTTTAATGAACCCTGAGCGGACACACGAGATTTAGATGCCAGGTAACATTAGAACTGAGTGGTAAGAACTGACCCCAAGGTAGTGTCCATCGATGAACACGACGGGTAATGAAGGAGGTTCTCCCACGCGTTTGCAACGTTCCTCCAGCTCCTTCCCGTACTCGCTGTCCAGGGCGATGTTCTTCTCCACAAACTTCACCCGGTGGTTCTGGAAGATCTTTCTGACCAGCTCGCAGCGCTCAAAGGTCGTCCTCACCACACGAAAGCTTGTGGTGTAGATCACAATCCGCCCGAACTCAAGAGATAACTCCACCTGTGAGGGTGTAAGGAAACTTAATGCAGTTATACAATTAGGTGTTATTATATTTTCCTCGTATTTTCTTATTCAGAACTTTTGAAATGAACTCTGCATAGATTAAACCAGAGGGATGTGTGGTGATGAACGTACCACAGGCCTGTCAGATTCACTCAGGAAACCTCTTTATCAAAACCACCTCTCATTCTCATTTAAACCTAATCTTGTTTAACACTTCATTACATAAAAGTGGATATTGAAATATTCATTCATTCAGCTGAACCATGTTTAGATAGGTTTGGGGATGTTTGTTTATTTAGGCCACAAAATTTACTATCTATATGTTACTTTCAGCAGTTTATCTACTTCTAGCGAACAGTTTCAACTGTTAGCTTGTACTGTTAGACCCGATTCTTTAGTTGGAAGCCCAAGAACAAGCCGGAGAAATCTTCAGTTCTCAGATGTAGAATTTATTTTAGGTCACAGGTAAAGTTTTGCAGCGCTGGATTCAGAGGGACAGAGAGGAATCTCATGTCCAGCTGAACTGAGGTTTTTCGGTTCCAGGTTACAGATATCTTCTTGGGCTGGGCTAGAATACATAATAACTCGAAACTTAACTAATAATAAGAACCATAAGCTTCATGGAAAAATACAGACTCAGAATACATAATAGCTTGAAATTAATTATAACAGTACCGTGAGCTAGAAATTCCACTCAGGCAGCCATATTTTTTAGGTAATGATTAAAACAGTTTGGACTGTTAATATATACTGTTAGCTAGCTACTACAATTGTTCATCTACGTTTTCAGCTAGCTTCTTTAGCAGTTTTTCCCCTTTTCACTAATAGTTTAAACTCTTTGTTACTGTACTGTTAGCTGACACTTTCAACTGCTAGCTATATTTACAGCTGTTGTAACTGTAAATCCATACTGTTAGCTAGCAATTACAATTGTTCATCTACGGCTGACAAGTTGTAGTTGCTCATGCGTACTTTTGGCTAGTTCTTATAGCAGCTTGACCACTTTAGCTAACAATTTCAATGTGAAGTCCATACTCTTAGCCATATTTTTAGTAAATAGTCTCCAACTGTTTTGTCACTGAATGTATTTGCCTTAACGGTAATGGTGAAATCATAGATTGGCGCATACACCACTCACATTGGGTAGGACTTCTCAGAGTTTAACTAAACAACAAACTGATGTCCTGAACCTTTGTGCATGTTCAGATGGCAAGAACCACCTAATCTGGTGTAGGTGCTTTACAGTGGACCTGAGAAAGTGCTGTCCCAGTATCGAGGTTGATGGGTTCAACTCTGAGAAGATAACAGGCACCATTTCTTCTGCCCCCTCGAAGTCGTCATTGAGTGGTCATTTTTTACTCTCTAACATCAACGTTACCAACTTAAAATTTGCTGTGTGGGCTAAAATACCAAACTCTCTATTGTTCTATTTCTTACGTGCTCAAAGGATTGGAGTTATGTCCAGTAACTACTACATGTCGTTTTAGCACATTCAATGAGCTTGGTCTACTGCGTTATATGTCCCCAGACTATGAACAGGTGGTCCTTGATAGCGTGGTACAGATGGTGGACGATATGTGCCATACACCCTTTATGCCACTGAATGCATGATTTACATTGGACAATGACTCACATCAGAAAATGACTTATCTATTCCTCATTTTAACTTGCTATTTCAACTGTTTTCTCTTAGGTTTAGCTCAGAGTTTCATTTCTTAGGATATAATGTTAGTTTACAATTTGAACTGCTAGCCATTTTCTTAGGTAACCATTTATGTATTTTTTTTGGCTGTGGCCAAACCTAGAAACTGCCAATCCAATGTCCACTGTTCCATCCAGTTTTGTTAAACTTGCTCAAACCACTTTAAGTCCCCCCAGTTCTTTAATTAAATTGTAAGATGTGTTTTTCAGCTGAGTGGAGCTTTCCTCTAGGAAAGTGTACCAGGGGTACAAGAAGCCCTGATTGGGAGTCACTGGATTATACTGGGTCTTAATGTACTGTGAATTATAGTGTAAAATATCAGTGTATGTACTAAGGGTTGACCTATCACCGGCCTGTCCGGCTATTGGATCTGTTGTTCAGCATTTTTCTGATTATCAGTATTTTAAAAAAAACCCAAAACTAAATACTAATAAAATAAGTTCATCTAAAAATGTACGACTACTTTGGCTCTGATGCAGCCAACTCTGTCATCATCAGTCTGTGCTGCACCCACAGCACGATGTGATTAGTTACATGTCGAGAGCATTGGCCGATAAACACTGAAGGATAAATGTTGAAAAGCTCTCTTCTAATTAAACATGTCTAAAGCATAAATAAACATAAGCATTTTAACTAAGCTTTTTATTGGAGTTTGTGCCATTCTATATTTTGACACCAAGAATCTCATTTTTACTGCAATTGCATAGAGGTTTCAAATTTTGGTTACTTTTTCCATTATTACGAGTATCAACCCTGGAAAAACAATATTGGTCAACCTGTAATGCCTTTTTAATGTCTGAATCTACATTAGAAAATGTTAAAACTGTATATTAATAAGGATGAATGTCAGACGGAGGTGTTTTCACCACATGGCAGCCCAACTATCAAAGCTACATATGACGAGTAAAGGACTCATGATTCATTCCTTACAAAAAAAAAACCAAAACATTTTTGTTCACAAGATTCCAATATGTGGAACTCAAAATAAAATGCCTCCTGGCCTTAAGCTGTTCTGTATGCAGTCTTGATCTTTATAGCCTCTTCTAAAAGGCAATTCTATGACATTCACTCGCAAAAAGTTGTCAAAGTGCAGAGGTGCAAATTTTCACAGTGAAAATAGTTTAAAACGATCTCACAGTTTTGTTCTGTATGCAGTCCAGGTACAAACTACACAACTGTTGCCACAGTGATATCTGCGTCTTAAGTTGAGCATTTAATTGTCAAATGATGCACATTTTGGCGAGATGAAGAGAAGATCAAAAAACACGAGGCCTGAACTCCCAGGCCTGATTGGGCAGCTGTGCTTTATGAGACTGAGAATCCTTTATTCCTTATTAGAAACATGCATCACATATTTCAACCATTTAGAAAAATATTATATATTACTTTGTTCATTTCCATTTGCAGGCAGCCTTTGGTTACCAATGTTTTCAGTATATTGTTTATATCCATAATGCTACATGTTCATTGGAACACTATCGCTAAGACATTCAAAATTGTCCAGAGTTGTGGCCTGCTTTGTAAAATAATTAAAGTTCATATGATTTATTAAATGAATTGAACATCAGGATTTCCTTTCGGATCAGATCCGACCGCTTGACCTTGATAAGTATTAAACTTCACCCTACAAGAAAGATAATCTGGCCTAATCATGACGAGAAGCTTTACCTGGTCCAGTGACGCTGTCTTTACCTAATACCAATATACACATAGTAGTGTCTTGGATTCGACCTTCTGTATCACCTCTGCATCAGCACAGTGGTCAAAAGTTACCTCAGGTAGTACTTCACTCAGGGATACTAGAAAGCGAAGTGCTGGGAATTCATTAACCTGATTAGTTTCTCCTGAAACACTTAACGAAATGCATCATTAATCTTTAATTGCTCTGTGACCTTGTCCTCTATTGTGCGCCGTTATCCTAGTCAAACACCTACATGTAGCTGCTACCTGTAACTAGACTTGACACTGATGGGAACTAGTGCTGAGACCATCCAAGCAATAATGTGATTTCATTCAACAGGTCGTTTTAAAGATCTACTTACACTGTTGGAATTAGGAAGGTTTTCAAACAGCGCCTGACCTGCGCTGACTTTGTGCTTGACCCCTCTCACAGTCCCATTTTTACTGAGTATGTTGACCCTCTTGGTGGTGAACATCCAGTCCTTGGTGGCCCCTGCATACATGAGCAGGTCGTCAGGCTCACTCTCACTGTCGTCCAGCTCAGAGCCCGGGAATCCATACAGGTGTCCTTGTGCGTCTCCAGTCGTAGAGGGTGTACTGGCTCGTTCGGCGTCGGAGCTGCTGGTGCAGTCTGAATCCAGGGAGTCTGAAGGCCCCTCATCCTTGAACATCTCCTTCAGCACCCGACCGCTGTTCCCCGAAGCCACGCGGAACCTCACCCGCTTCTGTGGCTTCTCCTGTTCTGCCGTCAGCATCGTCCCCTCCATTGCAAACCTTCTGCCACCTTACATGGTCCACAACTCTGCAGTCCAGCTCCTGGCTTCTCATTCAGAGATGAACATGCAGCTCAGACGCACTATTTTGTTTCCCATGGATTACTACCACGTTTAATCCTCGCTGTTGGAGCAGATCTAAAAACAACTGAGAGCCTGTAAGCTGCCTCACAGTCAGACTCACAGCCGGTAAATAATACATGCATTTCTACCATGGCAACCTAGCAAGCTAATCTCAAGTAAAATGATAGTTGTCTTTGAATTATTCATCACAGTTTACACAGTTTTCACCAAAGCTTTGACAGAAGACTTTTAATGGCCTGACTTCATATGCTTTAATCAAACAAATGAACATTTCCCCTTCTTGGGATGAGATGACAGACAGCACTGTGAGGAAACTTGTACGTGCCACTTTTCGAGATTCATTACCGCTGTGGAGTTACTTCTTCCCTTTAAGCTTAAGTGGATTATTCAGTTTAAAAAGTAAAACAACTAAAACAGCTACTCCTACACAGTCGACAAACATAAAAGCCTATCATTACCTTTCATACTTTTTAGCGCCACCATCAGTCGTCCACCTCTTTATTCCACACTGAGATATTTGTACTGCTGGATCGTGTCCTGTGAAATTTTGTTGACATTCATGGTCCCCGGAGGATTAAGATTTCTGATTAGAAAGATGCCCTGACTGTTCCTCTAATATCTCAACATTTTCTTGCTGAACTGACTCGAAATTTTGCGCAGACATTCATGGTTCCCACATGATTGTATTCCAGTAAGTTCAGTGTTCCTCAGACGTCATCGGGTCAAAATTCCAGCTTGACGACAAAATACCCACAAAATTAACAACATTTAAAATGCAGTACATTGTGTTAAGTGTAAATTAGCAAATGTTAACATTGCACCTTTCCAAATATCAGCAAATTAGCATTGGTGGAGCGAACATGTTAACAGGTGGTTCAAAGCAGCACTGGGCTATAGTAGAGCCCCACAGAGCCGCTGTGGTTTGTTTTAACAGTGTGCATATATGTTTACGTATGTTAATGATGGGGTTTTCGGTTCCTTCCCACTGTTGTGGACTGCTTGCGGACTGCTGAAGCTTATAGGGAATCCAGATGTTTTGGATTGTTGGGTGTTTCTGTTTCTGTTTCTGCCTTTGTGAAGCGCTATGAGATGACTTGTTGTTGTAAATATGCGCTATACAAATAAAATTGAATTGAATTGAATTGAATTGAATGAAGTGTGCTGCATTTTTTTTTGAACTTCCATCTTCTTTTGTACTTACTTTTACAATTTACATGTTTCGTCTGAGGTTTTTGGTCAGTTTTTGATATTTTCACTTTGTATTTTATTGTCGAAATGGCAAAAAAGCCCTCAAAATGTGAGCACATTTTACTTTATTTTAAATGCACAAAGTACCTGCATATTGAAATTAATTTTAGTGTCGCCAAATAGGACAGAGGCAAAAATATATGTAGATATAAAGTATATGAAGATAAATTAATGTACAAAATGAACCAGACTTAGAGTTTTATTCTAAAATTTGAATGCCTCCGGTTATAGTAACATGAGATGTCTCACCATTGCATTGAGTTTTTAGTAATTTTGCCATTTTATGCAAAAGTAGAGTGACATCTTCCTTGCACATGGCAGCATGACGTAAGGGGATATTCCTTGGCAGCCAACTGTGTTACACCCAGGGTGGGCATGCAGGTGTTCACTGGGCGTCCTCAGAGAGCACAAGAGGACCAGACCATATAAAGTGTCACAGCGGCACAATACAGCAGCGTGCCCGCAGAGACGTCTCGGCCAGTTTTTCTGTGTCACAGGTGATGAAGCAGCTCCCCGGAGATGTGACACGTCAGCTTACAGCAGTGACAGCAGCACTCTGTTTGAGTGCTGGCCCTGAGGTAAGAGCTACACAAACACACAAAGCACACACACACACAGAGCATGTCATCCCCTGTTCGTGTCACCTCCCGCTGATCATTAGAGAAAATCCATCTGGGAAAGTCTAATGTGTCAAACTAAGATTTAGTGACGTCCCGAGGCTGTAGCAGTGTTATAAGTCTGGCTCTGGTTCCAGGACTTATTGATCCAAAGTGACCCCAACTCTCCTTTAAACTGTCTTTTATTATAAGGTCATTGCAGGAGCCATTACAGTGTGGCCTGTGCAGACTTGCTGTATATTATTGCAGCTAATGGATGCATAGATTGCACTCAGGTGTCTAGACTTTCAAATTACTGCCTGGGGAGCAAAAGGTGCCTCGTTTTGTATTTTAAATCTTCTGTTAGAACTTAATTTCATCTCGCTTTTTTAATTCTTGATGATCTTTACCTGTCCTTGACTTCTGTCTCTAAGTGTCTTGAAGACCTATTTTCTCAGCGTCTCTCTGTGAATGATGTCTCTACCTAAATATTTGTGATTTCGCTCAAGGGAGTCTGCATGAGTTTGTCTTGGTTTTTCTCACTGGTGTGAAGAGGACTAGGCGCAGTTGGAAAAGCATGCTTCATTGACCAGTGTGGATTTAACACTATTTGAGTCAATTCTAATGGCAGCTGTCAGTTAAAGGGGCCCTGTGGAGTCTTCTTGTGAACAAACAAGGTTTCTGTTTACATTTAGTGTCACTCATCAGAATGCTTTGTGTATATCCTTGAGGTCTACATGTGCTGAATTAGTTTTTTCAGAAAACAGATTAAAAAATAATTAATGACTTCAATCTATGGCCCAGTCCTCATGCTCACAGACTCAGAAACTTTGAGATACCTTCTTGCTAAGTGTGTGAGGACTCAAAGTTGTCCCACTTTCAAATGGTCAAGTGCGTAACAGCTCTGCTGCAAAACTTTCAAACCTATTATGCGCTCTTTCTGTGACCCCATAGTTCAGTTAAGCAAATAATCAGTAACATGTATACTTGGCTGTCCTGCCCCGCCCAAAGAAATCTGCTGGGAAGTTTATCAGTAAGTGACAGCATCCGTCTGCTCACTGTCGTGGCTACTTGCTGCATGTATCTGGAGTTTGGATTTTTAGTCAAACATCTGCATAGATTTACCTATACTTACTACTTTGGCCCAATAGTGTGTCCCATTCCTCCTTTTTCTACCATTTTGAGCCTTTACAAACTCACACACAACAGCTGTAATGTTAATTAAGTCTGTGAGGGTTTAGTGATTAGGCCTCAGGGTGGAGATTGGGATTGGTTTTATGCCTGCACTCCAAATTGCACACTATTTCTATTTCCTTTCCACAGCTATTTTTTTTTTACAAAGTACATACTGTTGCATGGAGTCGTGCAGTATACACACAACGGGGACATTCTACTTTATCATAATATTGCGCCTCACGCTTTTACTGTCTTGCTCATGCATCTGTTGCAGTCTGCAGCGTCGAATCACCTATTTGTTCACTCTCAGGGGTGAGCGAGACACCATGATATATGGGATGTATCTTCCGCTGTGCAAAGGATTGTGGGTCGGAATGGTCAGAAAAGCATGAAGTCTTGCAAACTGCTAAATGGGACCAACTATGGTAGGATATCTGTGTATTTTTAGCACACTGTTTTTGACATACAAATACATACAAGTATTAGGGCATGCTAAATATATATATATATGTATATAATTTTTTTTTGTCAGACTATATAGTATTGGAACGAACCCCATACTCTTGGTGGCATCCCTCTTCTTTGCTGCTTGTATTGGTGGATTTCTCTGTTTATTTTTTAGCACATTACTGCCACCTGTAGACTAAATGCAATAGTGTGAAACCAAGAATCGTGCCACCTGCTCGTTAGGCTACACGCTCTGATCCAAAATGATGCAGAGGTTTGATGAAGCAGAGGAGCTAAACCTAAACTACAAATATTTAAATGTCATACAGAAAACTTTTTTTTGTAGATTTACAGGCGTTACGCTTTTGAAGTTCTTGTTGTCATTTCTCATTGCAGCCTCCTAATTTTGACTTGAATAATCTGTATTGAAACATGATTCTTGGCCTTGGCAATAAAACAAATAGCATCAAACGTCGATTGCTCTGGAAAAAGTAGGTCAGTCACCACTGACAGTCTTCACTGATCTTTCCAGTCATGATTACAATTATGGTCATTAATATAGCAGGTCAGTGTCCACTGCAGTGGGTTACACCGCCTTAATGAGCTGATAACTGGTGAGGAATATTTTCAAGGTTGGGATTTATTAGTTAGAGATACATAATCAGTTCTGTTTCTCCTTTGTACTATGACAAAAAAATATAACATTCTGAAATATTATGTTCTATTATGTTTCAGCTCTTGGCCTGCACAGGTTATAGACTCTACATTTTAAGTTTGGCAGTCAGTGTCTAGATAAAGCTGCTTATGTTACTCTACATGCCAGTCGAACACGCTGTACTTATAATTGGAATAAATCAGTCATGGTCTTTACATATCATTTTCATTTTAATTAGGTTTTTTTTTAATATTGTGAAGGATCAGTTTCTCAATCATCCTCTCCCCTCCATTCACCACACATCTTCCAGCTGAAACAAAAAACCTCCTCGGTTGGTTTCTTCCAACACAAAGCTTCACGTTGATAAAAGTACAGCGGCACTACAGTAGATGAGTCAAGATAAAACAGACACAAAAACAAGCATGCCACGTTGTTGAGCCTCCTGTATAGATAGGTGGGGACACGCTTATCTGGAGTTCAGTGAAACGTACCCACGCCATGTTGAGTCAAGCAGCCATTTTATCTCACTTTACCACATTTAGACAAGAGTGTGCTGTGATGGTGATAGTCTATTCAACCTGAAGAGCTTATCTCTCAGCCCCGCTCATCAGTAGTGCTAATGTAGCCTCAGCAGCCACCTCAACTGCTATTAAAAAAGCCATTTGAAAGGATTAATACTTTAACGCTCTTTAATTTCACTGCTGATTGTCGGCTCTGCTGTGACTGAGTGGAAAAAGTCAAACAGTGCAGGGTGATAAATGGTTTTAATTTTGTGCCGCTTGAATAAATAGATATATTCATAGATTGGCAACATGATTTTACTTGATTATATGAATGAAATGCAATACATTTTCGAGTTGCTGTAATAAAACATGTTCAGACAGCTCTCCACACATAAGAAAATATTTAAAATACTATTTGATCCAACTTACCTTACCACATATAGACCATGAAATTTGTCTTTGTGCAAGTTATACGTGAGTGCCCATTCATCAACCACTGTGAACAGGGTTTGGTCGTATGACTCTGCAGTGACTCACCATTTGTGATTAGTTGGCCATCGAACCATCTCACCCTTCCCCCTACAGATCAACATCCACAAGGGGGCAGAATGCAATTCAATTACAGCTAAATGTCACACTGTCCAATCACTCCCTCAAGAGCTGCAGGCAAGGAAATGAAAGATGCAGCTGCAGGCCTGATGGCTGCATCCATCAGCTCGGTTTGATCGGTCTCTACAGAAGCAACAGTGACTCATTGTAAAGTCGATGACAAAATGTCCCAAGCTCGGTGTATAGCAGCGGGATTAATGTATGAGATTCAATTATCAGCACAAAGATTTGCAAGTTGAACTTCACCACAGCTTTGAACACATTTATGCTCTAAAATGTAAGCCATTCTCGATTTTAAAA
Organism: Stegastes partitus; assembly: GCF_000690725.1. Taxonomy (NCBI): domain Eukaryota; kingdom Metazoa; phylum Chordata; class Actinopteri; family Pomacentridae; genus Stegastes; species Stegastes partitus. Next base: position 923,805 of record NW_007577753.1, on the reverse strand, counting down.
ACATTAACAATGAATATTAATCAAGCTGCTTTTGTGTGATGATTTTATTCTTATAAATATGCTAATTTACTCAAAAAATTGTTAAGCACTAAAGGATTGGGGTTTCTTACAAGAGGGGTTTCACAATAGTAGTTTTCTGTGCCATGGGAAAGATACCAGTGAGGGAAGTAGCTGGCACTTCATCCTCTACATTCAACTAGATACCTTTTAAAAAGCATCTGGGATGGGATCCAGTAAAGCTGTTGCAGGGTTTAAGCTGCATTACTTCTTTCCTTAGTATTTCCTCTCTCAGCAGCAGCAAAGTGGCTCAAAGTATTTTCCTGCAGAAGCAAAAGGCCCCCAGGCAGAGGCTTACACACATCTTCATTTATAAGCTGGTTATTCAACCTGATTTTCGTTAGCTATCTCTGAAGGACGCAGCAAATTCATTGCGGTTTGATGTCGGGAAGGTTGACAGGGAGGCTTTTAAAGGCAGGTTGATGAGGCGTTTCGGGGTTCAAGGATAACGCTCATTATCGTTTTTTTTCTTCTTGCTGGTACTTCTGATTGATTTCAGTTAAAGGCGAGACTTTGGTATACTGAGCACTTTGAATTATTCATTAAAAAGCAACGTGGAAACACATCTCGGTCCCTGTTTTTAAAAATCTTTCTTACCAAATGAATCTGTGTTTCTTTAAATGGTTTGGTGTACTGTAACACACACACACACACACACACACACACACACACACACACACACACACACACACACACACAAACAGCTGTTGTGAAATAATTCCAAGTTAGTTTACTTGGGCATATGTTTTAACAGTTGGTCAATTTTATCTGTGAATAGCTTCATCTCAGATTAGGCTTATGGTGATCACATGATTGAGATTTTGACCTGATAATGGCATTAGCAGAAAGATTAAGGGGTCATAAAACTACATTTCTTCTTAAGGGGACATGAATGTTTGTTGAGAGATTATTTCAGATGTCACCACAACACTTTCAAACATTGAGCCATGCAGCTTTTACGGCTTAAAACATGTGCTTTAAATTTATGCAACTATATGCTCTGAACTCATCCTGACCCAAACATGTAGGCTAATTGCTTCGTAACCAAGATACAACAGGTACAATTGTTTGTAAAGTAGTTGGAAAAATAAATTGAAATTCTAATTAACAGCAAAGTTGTGCTATAAAGTTTATTCTAAAGTCGTATTAACTCTATTTGCATTTGAACTGTGAGAGCCAAAACGTATGTTGACTTTGCTACAGTCAATCAAAGAGAAACTACATTAGGAAGGAGTATCAGTGAAATCTTTGTAGGTCACTGTGAGAAACACTCTAGCTGCTTGTAATTGACACAGATTTCGACAGCGCTAGGAAGCTGGATGGCTGGTTGAATGAGTCACTGTTTGGACTGGATATGCTATAAAACAGAAAACCAGTGCAACTCACACATAATTGAAGAGGCAGGCTTCTTGTCACTGTTGCTTAGCAACCGTGGGAGCTACAGAGCCAAATCCCCGTGGTGGCGAGCTGATGTTGAATTAGGTGGAGTGGGGGAAAGAAAGGAAATCTTTGGGAGAGATGTGTCTCTCGCAGGCGCAGGAGGAGGCGAAGATGTTCAGGTGTTCATTTATTATTTTTGGATGTGGTGAATCTTGACCTCCTATGTAACACAATCGTTCTATGTTTTGTATTTGCTTTTTTTGGCTGTTGAGGAAAGATTTGAAGAAACTGGAAAACAACACGTCCTACTGCATTGCTCATACACAAAGGCTGCTGGCTGCTGCTTTTCTGTTTTCAAGAGGAGAGGCATAATCTCATTTTCCTCTAATCCCCACAACAGTGAAAACATTTTAATTTTAAAAGGGAATGGGGACAAAAATAGGAGGAGAGTTTCCGAAATCGTTGCCAATGAGGCGTGTCAGATCACATGAAAATATGCAAGGAGTCTGGCAGCAATAATAGAAATTTCTCTGTAAACACACACAAGTGGGACACTCGGCATTGTAAAAACACTGCCAGTGAAACGTACACATCAGACAGCTGTAATGTATCTGCAGTTCTCTCAGGCAACTGCAGTGGTGCTGCTGCTGTACAAATGTCGTCTCCAGTGTGATTTGCATTTCAACTGCAGTGAGAATGAGAACACACTTTGATTTACCATAAGCACAGGAGACGAGCAGCCGAGACGGCATTGTTGCTGCTTTTCTCTTTGTATTTGCATGTATATTGCTTTCTTTTTTTTAATGTGTCCTATTTAGGGTCAGTGTTCGAGCAGATTCATGACAGGAGAGTGACACGCTGATGAGAGATATAAAGGAAACTGTGAGCTAGAGTAAGTCACCCCAGATTAGATCTTCTGCTGAGCTCATCCCTAGACAATAATCACATAATAACACGTTGACTGATACTAGTGTCTGTTTACAACTGCTTGATTCCATTGTTGTGGTCAGTGTCAGTCCAGGTCTGTTGCTGCAAAACTACCTTATTTAAAACATGATTATATTGACTTCCACTGTTTTTTTATGGGCAGGACTGATAGTTTGTTTCACTGAGAAAAAAACAACATGTTACTTGGTGACATAAGCTGTGCACCATTAACCATTTCAAAACCAGGAACAGGCAAAGAGAGACATTATGCTGTTTAGTTTCTTCCTCTTTGCAACAGATGATGTTGTGTAACCTGTCAAAGTGTCAGTGGAGATAAAGCAAAGACACTTTTTTATGCTTGCACATCATATATTGCTCTGCTGAGGTCAAAAGTGTAAAGGAGAAGTCGTCCCAGTGCAGCATCTTGCACGCACAGTGAAGGTTTGACAATTTGCCTTTGTTGCAGTATCAGAGAGAAGCCTGCTAGCAGGATACAAGTCAAAGTGTTTGGGAGCTGTTTGTAGGTGGATTGTTTATGGTGGATTGAATATTCCATCCATTCCTTTTACATTGTACTTTGATACATAATAACCTTCTTATCTCCTCCTGGATAAGGCAATTATTAAGCTCATTTATTGTTTTTTTGGTCATCAGAAATGTATAGTTGGTTGGCTGTTAGTTTCACTTTTACCCACAGCTATTGGAAATATAAGCCAGTAAAGCTTTAAATTCTCACAAGGGAATGGGTGTCTCCTGTGAAGCAACAAAAAGCAATTCAAAGACACATACTTTAATAAATAAAGTACTAACTTTTTTTTTTTTTTTTTTTTACCAAAGTGTTTGCTAAAAACTGATAAACCACAAGTAAGACACTTAACTGTAAAGTGGTACATAGATTTAAGCTCCTGGTTTGCAAATTGCTAAAATTATTAGTCAGGTAAAGTGACTGTCATTTATAGAGCACATTTAAAACAAGTGAGGCAGAATGGTTTCAGTATAGAAATAATACTGGCATTATGAACTTACTTAACAAGTTTAAATACTGGGGGATTATGTTGTGAATTTATCTGAGATGTTTTCTATTGCTGTTAAAACCCTAAATTAGCTGATGAAATGAAACATTAACACTCTACAGTATTATAATCATAAATATTAACATGATTAATCTAAAATGAAAGTTAAAATAGTACCAGCTATGCAACTCAAGAAATCCTATAGGATTCCCTATGAGCATGCATTTGTGACAGTGGAGAGGACCAACTCTCTTTAAACAGACAGACCAGACTTAGGAAGACTCATCTGCCTTGACCCGTTGGAGTGAAGGGTAAAGTGCAGAGAGGAAATGAGAACAGAGATTAACAGACAAACATCATAAACACTGGACTGACTGCTATGACAAGTAGACTGCAGATCAGACTTGTGCAGCACCAGAGTCAGAAAATACATGCAGAGAGGACAAAAGGGACAAAGTACAAACAATGGGGAAGAAAAGACACACAGTTTGTAACATGCAATAGAGAATATAAATGTATGGAGGAAATAACAAGGATAAACACATGTGAAGACAAGCATATGGACGGGATAGCCGAGGTAACGCATATTAAAAAAACAGGCAGAACTATAACAGCAAAAGAGTAGAGAAACAGAGTAAATGAACACTTTAATGATTTTTTTTAGTTGTTGTTCATCTTAATTTGTTGGTATTTGCTCCTGCTGAATAGTTGCTGCTCACAATGCACTACTGGAATGATTCTCTCAATATGTGGCCTCAGTGCAAAGTATCCAAGATGATATCCAAGGATCATTCTTGTTTTTATTTTTTTATTTTATTTCATACAAATATATTTCTTCACAAATGAGGCTGTCTATATATCAAATGTTTAAAAAAGTGAGAATAAAAATTAAATCATACAGCAATAATTATGGAAAAAGCAGCTTACAGCTTACTAGGAAAGTACAATTGTTCAGCTGTTCCATGGGCTTGCATTAAGAAACACTTTTCTCTAAAGCTGACAGACTTCTGATGTATTGTCCACATTTTGCTTCGTCAGTATAATCACATTCTATGTTTTTCATTGTTTGTATCAGTTAAAATTTGTTTTCATTATGATTTTGATTTTAGTACAATTTAAATGCAATCTAACCATACATTTCCAGTGTGTTATGGAATGTATCTAATAATCCAACATGCATAATTATAACGTTTGTGTTTTATGAATATATTGCAAAAAGACTTGCAGACACTGCAGTGATAATAGATAATGAATGTGAAACATATGCACGGTTTAATAGCCAGGTAGTACAAAGAAACACGTCAACATTGTGGCGTGTACTGTAAAATACTACTATATTGAAGCTTTCCGTGCATTAAAAAATATTTTTAATGTATTGTTTTACATGTTTGGAGATATTTTAAATCGCATCCGTTCGTTGGGTGGCGGAGGTTTTCATTTGCTGACACTGCAACAACTATTAATACATTAATAACAACATTTTATGCAAAAACACGATTCAATTGTGAAAAGCCAACTCCCAACCTGTGAACAACATCTACCGCAGAGGGGGGAGGCGTTCACGCCAACCAGCGTTTTGTGGGCCAATTTTGACAACATATCCGCGTTGTAAACATTATCACCCACAGCGATTAAAAAACAGCAATTTACCTTTCATACGTCGTGGGATAAAACAATTTCGTGAATTGTTTTACTCCCTGCCGCGGTGAAATGACAGTTGTTTTGTCCAGCGTCCCCCCTCCTGCTGCGGCTGCATGTGGTACGGTCCATAATGTGAGGCGGCACGGTCCCCCTCACTTCAGTTTATGGTAAGTCCGCGTCCACTCCTGCTCAACCGAAGGCGTCTATCGGCTCTGTTCCGCCGTGTGAACTGGGGGATGAGGGGGGATCCATGAAGCGCCGCGCTGCCGAGCACGGTTCTGTCACTGCTGGGAAATGAAAGTTGTTCATCCCTCGTCTACGTCTCTCATTAGCAGTAAACACGCAGCAGTCCGGTCCGCATGAGAGACGCTCCTCCGCTGAATTTCAGCCGTTTTTTTTGAATTTCTTCTCGGTTGAGAAGCAGCAGCAGCAGCAGCAGCAGCAGCGGGGACCAAAACCAACAAGCCGCGGCCGCTTGACAGGTGCCGTCGCCCGGCTCTGCGTGGAGAGATGCCGCCCGTCCAGAGAACAATGTCTGATCTTCGTAGCCGGTCGGAGGGTATGTGGAGATAATTTTAATAGGTTTTGTGTGTGAGAGACGCTTTAGAAAACCATGTCCACCATTCTACGGATATTTCATTGTTACTGCAAGAAGGCCGGCCGGCAGCAGTAACTTGCTAGCTCGAGCTGTGATTAACGGTACACAAACAGGCGTCCAGGAAACCCCGCGGGGCCTTGAAAGTTTTCTGAAGGAGTCTCCAGAAAAATGACTGCCTCAACTGTTATTTTTAGAAAAAGTTCGTCCAAAGTGACAGTGTCTAAACCTGCAGATAAAACCCTGACGTTCCCCTGACTAATTGAAGTAAAAGTAGTGTAGGATGCAGCTGAAAGCCAGGTACCAATCTAGGCTGTGATGGTCCTGTCCTGCCCCCTCTGCAAAGGTGCCATCATCTTAGAAAGCAGGTGAAGTTGGAGCTCACTGCCTGTAGCCACAAGTCAGGCTTCCATAACAAGTGTCCTGCATGTCCTGGCATCTACAGCAGTGTGGCTCTGATAATACAGCTATTGTAATTCGGCTGGGACCCCTACTCCTTCACTGCACCAGTAACTTTCCACTGCATCTCTGCTGTGTTTGCCAGGAAAAGAGGCATGCGGATACAAGGATGTTACTTTAAGTGTTTCACCGTGCTCACAAGTGAATCTGTTTACCTTAGTGATCAGATGTAGATTTTGGGTTTGAGGTCAAGGTGTGTCTGTTTATCCAGAAGAGCATCGGTGGCGTGACACATGCTGCTGGCTGCAGGTGCACAGTCTTGCACGGTTTCTTGATGAAGACTTTAAATCCCTCGAACCACTGTTTTGTAGTGGACCATGACCTCTGACCTCGCAGGACTCAGGCAGAATTTATCTGCAGGGATCAATAATATATCCAATTATTTATGATGCTTACTGCAGTTTCTGTTTCCCTTCACAGTGAATGTAACGGTGCTGGTATGGTTTGATTTGGGATGGCTTCGGTTTGATTTATAACTGTAGATCCAGGGTAATATCTCAGTCTGAGTTATTGCTGTTGAGTACATAATTTGGCTGCTAAAGCAAGCAGCCTGGTCTCTTAGAGTTAATTAGAATGAACTTTCTCTCATTTGGTTTTTATATACTCCTGGGTAAGTTGTTCCATAACTCAAACTGAAGATAAGGCCACCTTAACTCTCTCTATGTGCTTCTTGTTAAGACTGTAATATGTCTGCAATGACTTAAAAATAGTTACATTGCTGCTATGTTGCAATGGTAACATTGCTGAGTAACACAATGTAGTAATTGTGTAAAACAATTTAATAGTTGCGTTGATGCAAGAAGTATTTTGAAACTTTATCCTTCACCCTAGCTGATAGGACTGCAGAGAGAAATACATTTCTAGAGACATGCACCTTGATTTGAAAATTCAGTGTTTGTAAGCATAAAGGACTGTCTGCAAGCTGCTGCAGACAAGTAAAACACTAAGGCCAGCTTGTCAGCTTATCCATACTGGAAAAAACTGCTTAAAAATCCATTGCCAGTATTGGCCCTGATATAATATTTGTACGTGATAGATCGAACTATTGATTCCATTTCTAATTACAAATGCATACATTTTCATTTATTGAAGCTATGATTTATGACTTTTCTTTTAATTTGATTTTCTAAGTTTGTGTGCATAAAAAAGTGAAGCGACAGGACAGTAATGTTGCATCTTGTCAGCATCATACAGAAAAACTTTACCTACTATAGATCATCAAGATAGAAGACGTTTAGCCAGATTTTCAAGCAGTAATCAAACACCTCATGTGGACAGTTGAGTGTCATGAAATTGCACCAGAATATAGTGGGAGTAATAGCTGCCTGAATGACCATTATTTCCAACTGGATTTTGGAATATTTTAAAATTGAGCATCTTTCTATCATCCAGATATTGAGCCCTACCATAAAAAAACACAATTTAACCTGATAAATGACATGTTTACAATATAAGCCAAAAAAATGATTCCATATTGTGTCTGTCAGACCTTCATATATCCATACTTACAACAGGTGGCCTTGATGTCACCAGTCTAAACAAAGCAGTGAATTTCACACGACAGATCAAGTTATATGGCTGTGAGATTGTCTTTCTGATGAATGGCTGTGAGATGGACAGCAATGATCAGTGATGGTAACTGATATCTGATTTGAATGTGGAAAAGACAAAAAAGAACTCCTGACATTTGGTGGTTTAGCCAGAATTGTTCTGTGGAGTTGATTTGAGTTTCCCCTCAAATTCCTATATTTTGTTCTGCAAGAATGGTGTAAGCCAGTTGAATCTCTCACTGGAGATTGGCTGTCCTCTTGTACAAAGTTGATGTGCTTGGTGGTAGTTTGCTAACTTGGTTTTAAAATGCCACTCATGAGTTGGAAAATGTAAACCAATTTGTCATCCTATGCACCACAACTGATATTGTAGTGGTATTCCACTGAAGGCCACTGCTACGGATCTAAATAATTAAATATTAATATAGATTCTATATTAAAATGTTGCTCAATGCGGCTGCTGCAGTCACAAGAGCGAACACATGAATTATGCATCAGCTATTGCTGTCACCCTCACACCACCTTTTTAGCTTACAAAGAGCAAACTGTTTAGCTTTTCACTTCACTTGACTCTGTTGTGCTCTTATCCCCGTGCTTGAGTGAAAATAGCGGTTTCACGATTTCTTTTCAAGCATTTTTCTGAATGTTCAATTTGATCACCCCATGTGCTTCCAGGTTGACGACCTGAGCTGCTGCTCTGGCATCACATACTTTCCAGCTTCATGGCTCCATATCTGTTTCCCTATTTTGCTTAATCACGCGTCTGTTCCGCAACATTTCTTTTGCCTGTTTTTATGAGAGCTTAAGCACACTCCCCACTCTTCAGTTTTATATTTTAATCACCACAGTGCATCAGGCAGGCTTCCATCTAGAAAGGGCAGCCCTCTGCCAGGCTTACCACCTAATCCATCAGCAGCCTGTCCGTCAGCTCTCCATGCTGCACACTCCCCGGTCTTGGTCACCACGTGCCGCTCCGCTCCTTGTCACTCTCCTCCGCTGTGCGCTGTGGAAACATCCGACATCACTGCCAGCCTGTCCCTAAATGCGTTGCCAAAATAACGTTATCTGGGACACTTGGGATACAGGTGACGTCAGTCGCTATCAGCCTGTTTAATGTGTGATCCTGCAGTGACAGACAGGCACCTTTAGACGCTGATCTCTTCAATACAAATTTCCATGATGGCGGGGAGGTGCTTAATACCTGCCTCCACTGTCTAGATGGAAAAGCTGATTGACAGAAGCCACACAAGTTAAGGCTAGACAGATGGCAACGAGCATCCTGTTTGCCATCTTAGCTTGCGTGCTTATCTGCAGACCGGCTAAATCCCTTCTCACGATTGACACTAAAGGTGGAGATAGGCAGGTAGGTCTGTTCTGTGAGCATGAATCAGTCAACTTACCACCTTCTTTTTTTTTTTTTTTTTTTTTGGGCAGCTGACTCACATGATGGGTGTTCTTCAGCGCTGATTGCCTACAAACTAGCTTAGAGAGACACAAAGTAGCCTGCTTTTTCTTAAAGCAATATCTCTTTACCTTTGTGTCATACTCAAGGTTTTTTTTTTTTTTTTTACACGTAAGTGAAGCAGGATGTTTCCCCTGTAGCATTTTAATAACACCAGCTAAGCCTCAGTCTGTCTGAATAGTGGTAACAGCATGGGGAGGGAGACTGGAGGGGGATAGACTGCTCCCTTCTGAAGGGATCGAGAGCTGCCCATGTGCCTGGCGGATCACTGGCTGATAATAATGTGGCACAAAAGCCCAACACGCCACTAAATCCCCTGTCTGGGGCCGCTGGTGTGTCATATCAAGTCCCCTCGGGCCTCTCTATGTTCCGGCATGGGACATCTCCTCTCTTCTATTTTCCACTTCATGTCCTGCCTCCATCGCTAACCTGCAGCCAGTCTAATATGTGTTTCTTCTGATACTCAATTTCCCTCACCTCAATGATTCTTCTCTGTCTGCAAGGCAAAGTGGATGTGGCAGGTCACTGTGAGGAAGGGGAGATGTGAAAACGCTTGTGTGCACATGTTCACACAGAGACGGATGCACAGACAAAGCGCCCACCGTTCATCTGATGCAGAGACACAGAACCTATTCCAGTGTTTGCTCATGCTTATCGTTATATCGACCTCAGACAAGGAGGACCCATGAGCTGATGAGTGAGACCTTTGCAGAGAGGATGCGTTTGACAAGAAATTGCACTGGCCTTTAGGGCTTCAACCGATAGTTATTTTCATCATAGTTTAATCTGTATTATCATGAATAATTTAGTCTATAAAATGTCAAATATATGTGGAAAATCTGAAAGCCTAAGGTGGCTCGTCCAACCAGCAGTCTGAAAACCAAAGATATTCCATTTGGGATAATAATAACCCAGAAAAATAGCTCCTAAAAAGCTGGACCCTGAGAATAATTGTCTACTTGGCTTGATTGAATACACGTAATAATAATTCAATATCAGAAATTTTTTCCAAAAAAACGTCTGCTCTTACAGCATTTATTGCTGTATTTGATAAATGATCATCCAAGCTTTTGTGTCAAGCCTAAAAAATATTAAAATGCTGCATCCCTGTGGGCTTTTTGCTAAGAAAATTACCAATATTTTGCATTTATGCAGTGCAGTGATCTAGTGGCCTTTCCTCTTAGTATAAAAAAAATAAAGAAAGAATGTATGAATAAGATGGCCTTTTTCAGATGGAGAAAACTCAGATTAGGAGTACCTGCGTTGACTCTTTTTCACGACCGGGTCTAAACAGGGCATCATTGCCTTGACCAAAATATAAAAGAATATTTAAAGCTTGTGAAAAGAAACATTACATGCTATGTAATGTCTTAATGTTCTGAACGTTCGACTGAGTCCCTGAACTGTCCACCTTCTGGAATTGATTAGATTCTCTGATCTACAGGTTAGCTGAGGATCCTCAGCAGTGTTGCACAGATCGAATCTTATTTATGAACCACTGAAATGCTGCATTATAAATTTATGCTTGTAGGGAGATAAATTCCCCATATCTCAATGTATCCATCAGATTTACAGTAAATCAGTTCACACCTTATTCCTCTAAATCACAAAATATTTTCAGATACTGAAAAGGAAGCCCTAAACTGCTGGTATGCAGAATTTTCTGTCCTCTTTGTGTTTGTCTGTGTGGTACAGACACACTTGAACAGCAGGAAAATGCAGCGATCCTTGCATGTGCCAGGAGACAGTGAATGTGAATGTGCCACAGCGGGATGACGAGGTCAGATAGAGAGGTGTCGGCAGGCACTCCACAGGAAAGCAACACCATCAATGGTCGGGAAGATGAAACTCCTGCTGTCCTTGACCCCTGCATGCTCGTGAATTTTACGACCCTGATCCTGTCTCAGCTCAGTTTGTGTTCAACTAGGCCGCGGTGCTGCTTCCACAGATAGATGGCTCAGTCCTAAAACACATGCAAAAATGTAATACAGCTGACACACCCCTGTCAGGATTATGCCTTTGCTTTGCTTAGAGAATACCTGAAAGTTCTGAGTCTAAATGTTTGGACTTTTAGTGATCAGGTACTACTGTAGAGAACTAAGCAGATAACTGTCATTTTACCGGAGTAGGATGTAGCTTAATCTACATTTCCTATTTATAATCTTATAATGCTTGGCTTATATGGGCGATATTCTTTGGATGGCGGTGCTTACAAGACATGAAGTCATCACTTTCATGGGTACCTGTGCTCCTGCAATAAAAGCAGCACTGTAACTGATATAAATAGATGGCCTGGTCTGAAAACTGAAGCCTGAATCGATTCTAAACAAGGACGGCATACGCAGTTTTTTTTATTTCCTCTATTATGCTGCTAGGAAGGCTTCCTGTGTTGTGCACAAGTGTTACTTACACTATAGTTGTGCGTGATGGAGGTGCTGGTCTGCCAGTTTTATCTTCAGACATGTCACATCGGGTCAAAAGCATCACTATAACACTGGCGTGGATTAATTGTCACTACTCAGCCATTTGGATATTATGGTTAGAGAATATGTGGTAGAAACTAATGTGGTTGTCTTTACCAAGTTTGTTGCCCTTGTTCTGAATCTTACTCCTTTGGTTTAATACTGAATATTTGTCTTTTATTAATTATCCTGAAAACTTGTTGGAATTCTCATCACTATTTAGGTTTTCTTACCAAACACAACTGCATTGCACGCTTGTATAACATAAAATATAATGGCGAAACATGTTTGACAGGCATGGTCAGCTCCTAGTCATGCACACAGTGATGAATAGAAGCTTCAACTGTAAAACTGTAAAGAAAACAAGTGTTGACTGTTGGAAGGTGACTGGAGGTGAATTCGTCGTCTCCAGTGAGAAAGTTAAATGCTTGATATGTGCATCTCTTCCTCTTGGTCTCTGATGAATAACAGCATCACTGGTTTTTCCTCTGTGCGTTTACCTGAATGTATATCATTTTAGGCAGTCTGAATAAACAGCTTTTGATGTTTGTCTTCAGAGGAGAGTCTTGCTAAACCTGTCAGACAGGAGACGACATCCTAGTTGTCAAAACTAATATATCTAGAATTAACATTTTCCTCACTGGGAAATTTTGAACATTTTCAAGCACCGATTTGTGCCTTTTTTTGCATCAACGTCTTAAATGTTGTAAAAGAAAACATAATTTAAGGGTAATGCAAAACATGATGGAATACAGTACAGGCAGACTCTCGGGCATTCTGTATTGCTTCCAAATATGTATTCTCCTGTAGATCAACTTTCCTCATATAATATGATCCTTGCTGGGCCAACACACATATATATGCATGAATTACTCCTCTGTCCTTGTTTGTGTTTTATATTTGGGGAAGTAACCTTTTTAAATGTTCATGCAGCACCTATTCATGTCTGAGAGTAGACGTCATAGCCGTTATGAAAGAAGAAAAGGTTTTGCACATTGCATGTTTTCTAAATATTAAGGGGATGTATGCCCCTGAAATCTACACACGTGGTAAACATCGCAGTGGCTTAACATCAGCATTTTAGCATTGTCATTTGAATAACATTGGCATGCTGATGTCGACATGTAGCCTAAGTACAGTCCTGCGGAGCCTTATTCATAAAGTTTATTACGCCTTGTGTGTTAGTGGAAACTGGTGGGTTGTTCTCGACATGCGTTTTTGATGACGTTAAGGGACACTGTTACTGAGTGACTGAGACCCACAGGGTCTATTTGCTGCTTTCACACCTTTGAATTGTTTGCCATATGCGCTTTGCTTTTATCATTCATAAAGTCGCACACAGTGGAAAGGTTTCTCTCTCTGCAGATCCCTCACTAAGCTAAGCTCAAGCCATCCCTGTGATGTCACTGCAAGCCCCAGCTGCCCGTGCTGTCCCTGGACTGCCTGTCCCACTGTAGCCAGCCTGAGCCTATGAGGAGCCAGACGGAGCCAAACGGGGAGGGGGATTAATTCTGCAGCTGCCCTGGTGTTGTTGTTGTGAGTGCTGGTTACAGCATTGTGATCTGATAAGCGACTTATGGATGTTGCTGTTGCTTAGACTGAAGCAGTATCTATATTCACCCCCTGCCCCCAGCTCTTCTCCCCATTCACAAATGGTAGGAGATAGGGAGGGGGCTTTCATCTCAGAGACCTTGATTCCCATGAATAGAGCGTAGCGGCTCTGTCTACTGAAATATTTATCTGGCATAAATGAATCATGTAGAGATCTTTCTGTGGTGGCGATGAACAGATATAAATGGCACATTAGGCTCACTGGGTTGTGAGATTGAGACATCCTGAAGTCCAGTGATTTGGAACTAATTTGAGCCTAATAACAATGGTAAATAGCCTCAGGTTAAGGTGAACAACGTGCAGGCTAAGGATGTTGAACTCCATGTAACGCCTCACTCTTTCCGCTTCCTTCTTTTCTGATACTTGCTACAGAGTGGTCTGTTCAAGCAAAGCATTTCTACAGAAGCAAAGTCACTTGTCATTCCCCTGCATTTTTTTTGTTTTGTTTTGTGAAGTACTGGATGCAGTTTTTCTTCACAAATCTCCTTGACTGTGGTTTGGCTGCTGTTCGTTTGCTCGTGTTAGATCAGTGGCAGTAGCCCCAAGCTGCCTGCCCCCTCCTAGCCTGCTATTATTGAAAAATTCGTGTGGGAGCCTGGATCTGGCCAGATCACGTGTCTCCTCATCTACACTTTATTGACCAGCCTACAAGTCTCTCAGGCTCATTAGTGCTTATTCTGTATCTCAGAGTTAGACTGGACTCTGCTCAGATCTATTTCTGGAAGAACAAAAAGCCTTTATACATTTTGATTCTCCTCTAGATTTGTATTGTCCCCTTGGGAATTTACTGATGGGCCTTTCTGAAGAATCAGACATGGATCCAATTGAAACATCACTGTGTAATCAAAGGTATAGTAAGTGCTGACCAAAAGAAGACTATGAAATACAGCCAGAATATGACATCATATCTTTAATGATTGGTTATAAAAGCTTTACTTGAGGTAAAAAAAAATGAATAGGATATGCTTGCTAAAAATACATTTAGACCACAATAACTGTTTCCAGTTGATCATCTATTTTAAAACAGGGATTAGTGGAGTTTCCGCAGCAATAGGGAACCAAAATACCAGTCATATTTTTCAGATGTTGGTCAGCTGCGTATCGCCAGTTGTGGTTTTGTGTTTGATATTTAACCCCGAGTCTCATGAGATGCTGTGCTAGATAATATGCTTGACTACCAGGTCATTATTGTTCCTGTCATTGCTGCCATTAGATGCGTTTAATCATGCTCGTGTTGACAGTCATGGCAGCAATAATTTTCCACCTCCACCACTTCTGCCTGACCTGAGGAAATACATCACTACCCAGGATATCATAAATCTGTGGAGGATGGGTTTATCTTTAACTTGTTTTTATGTACAAACACTGTTCCATCATACAAGCACTGAGGTACAATAAGTTGCTCTTGAAATTCCAGGATTTGGAAGTTTGTGACTTACGGTTAGGATGAGTTATGTTGTTGCCATGATTTTTAGCGGTTCATTTTGCAAACCTATAGAAAAAGATCTAGAAATAAGTCGTGACATAACTTTAAGGATCTCGTATACAACAGGGATTTTCCTTACCTGATGGTTTCCCCGTGCCTCTGTAACCTACAACACTCAGCAGGGGACACGAAGACAGACAGGGGAAGACCAGCGTGTCTTTGCCAAGCCTTCCTGAGCCCAGTTTTGCCCATTGGGCACCCTCTCCAAAATACGTGCCCCCTTGTGACTATTGTTCCACCCGTCTGTCTGTTGGCTGACACAAGCAATAATCCTGACATCTGGCCTGCATCCAAACTCATTACGACACTTGGTGGCATTGATCCTTCCTCTAGAGGCTTCCCCTCCAGAGCTGTGTGCCACTGCTCTCTACTCCATCTGAGCTTTATTTGGCTCCTTGTAACTCTATTCTCTCTTCTTTTTCCATGCCTCTTATGCTGTTTTTATATGACCAGCTAGCAATGGTAGCAGGCTGGTTGAAATAATAGATGAAAGGTGTTGTTGTGAAGCCTAATATAACACAGACTAAGAATTATGCCCACAGTGACTATCTGCCCAGTTTCCCATTCTTGCTCTCCTTATTGATGTCAGGGTAGTTGAGCCGTGACACGCCTGCAGTTAATGAAATTAGTGCAGAGAAAATGCACAGTGTCCACCAGGGAATATTAAGAGCAGTTCCCACTGAGACATCTGTGACTCAGTACATTATCCACAGAGTGTGTTAGAAACCAAGGAAATGAAGCGGATATGGGAAAAGCTATTTTAATAAACTCCTCCACCTCTCACCTCCAATTTCTTTGGGTTGCAGCATTGGCCTGTTGGCCTTGTGTGCTACTTGGTAATTAGGCTACAGTTACAATCGGTTGCACATGAATGCCAGACTTGTTCCTTTGACCGTTGCCCTTACATAAATAGGTAGATAGATAGATAGATAGATACATTATTCATCGCCTTGGGGAAATTCAAGGTATCCAGTAGCTCACGCATGTTACATGACATGCAAGACAGACAAAAGAATCAATGATAAGCAACATGCAACTGGTGTGCAAATCCTGCTGGTTGAAGAACATTACTTCCACATAATTACCCATTTTTGCACTATGTTGTGCTTATAGGAGTTTTTGTTATAGTATAGAGACACAATACCAGAACCTTAGTAGTAGCAATACCATTGAATTCGTACGGTTCTTGACGTGATTTTGATACCACATCAAAAAGTAAACCAGTGAAATTAATCTAATCCAACATTTGAATTAAAAAACAAACAAACTTAGAATGGAGCTTTCTTCAATAAAAAAATCATTAGTTCTTTAAAACTAAACAATGTTGTGCCCAAAACTATAAAACAATCAACTTTTTATGATCGCATTAGCATTTCTACAGCAGTGCCCAGCAAGCTAAAAAAAAAAAAAAAGAATGTAAATATCAATTAGCATAGGTGTAATTAATTACACAAAGCCTGTATGTGTTTAAACAAAGAGTTATGTCATGAAACTGACTCATCCATTTTCCTTATGAGAACTTCAATGTGAGGTTTACTCATATTTTCATTGCCTCTGAAAGGCTTCAGATAGAGCTGGCTACTGTATGTGTGTGTGTTGGTCAACTGTGGACCTGTCTCTTCTTTTTAACGTTCTCCTCATGCTGATACCATTAGGAAAACTACAGAGAATGACACACACACAAACATGCTGCAACATGCTGACATACCGAACAATAATGAATGCTAATCTTATCAGCAGTACCTGGCTCACATTATGAGCTATTGTTATGTTAGCCTAAACAAGCTCAGCGTGTCTCTGTGAATGTTGTGAGTGGAACATTGCTACAACATATGCAGCTGTCATGCTATTAATATGAAGCAGCAACTGAAACTCTCGACAAGTTTTGAGCTCTTTCGTGAGGTTTAAGGTGTTTCCTTACTGAGGCCATTGCAGAGAAACATTTGTGGTACTTTTGATACCTTCAGTACCATAGCAAATACTGTCATGTTTGTAGAATTTTTGCATGGACTTGATCCCGAAGTTTTAGTTCTCGTAGCATCCCAACTATTGAATATAAGGGAGAGCTGCCTTTTGTCATCCAATTCAACTTAAACTGTGATATTGATGGGCCAGAGTGTTAGACCAGTGTTTCCCTGGCAACTTCTTAAGCCCAGCTGACTGCTGTCTGGCTCTAGCTGTACTTTTACTCTCAAATCCAATTATAGTTTTCAACATGTAGCCTTTAATTGGATCAGGTGTGCAAGAATAGTAGCTGTAGCAAGAAAACCTGGAAAGCTCTTGAGGACTTGACGTGTGCAACTGAACTTAAATGGCCATAAGACTGTTTAAGATTTCTGCTCCTCACTAATCAAACAGAACCTGTTATAAATCAAGAGACCATGCTAGCACGTATTGCAGCAAACCGTAGACTTACTCCATAACATTTTAGGAGGCAACACAGTTCACTATATCTTCACCAAAGCAGCCAATCTTTTTCACAGCAGCCATTTTGAGACATGAAAGAGTAGGTAAGCACAGTTGTTACTAATGGGATTAATGAAGGTTTTGTTCTGTTTCGGTAAAGAGCCTAAATTAATGACATTAGTGTCACCTGTGTTTAAGTACTCTTTCAGGTCAAAATGGCTGCTGTGAGAAATGTCTGAACAAAAAATACAAGTAATTTCTAAAACAACATTGTGATCAACCAAACCAGCAAGAAGCCTGTTGAATATTCTTGCTGGCTTAAATGAGGACTTCGACGTGTTGCCCCTACTGTAGCAACTTCTAGAACATGTTTCTGTTCATTTGCATTTTTTCGTGGTTTAATTTAGGTTGGCCATTTTTTGGTATTGCCAATATGATCCACATCAATACTTGATTGCATATGTAGCTTCCACTATTCTGTTAATGAGTATCTGGTTTTCCTAGGAAGAAAATATGAGGATGTGTCTTGTTACAGGTACACTATTTTAGTAATATGCTGAAATGTGTATGCGTTTTTCTTTTCTCCTGTACTCCTATTTGTCTGTTTGGACAATATAAAAGCGAATGTATTTCATGTTCTTTTTATTGATTTCTAACACTGATCACAGTAGATCATAGTGTAGAGTATAAACTTAAGAGTACAAGCTGTGTAAAAAGTGATTTTATATTCATATAAAGGACACTGGAAAAAAAATAAATAAAGGCACTATTCCAGTATGGGTGTAATTTAAATGCAAAACTCCAAGATACGTCACAGTGTCTCAAAAGCATTTGTGTATTTATGGCTTAGCAAGATACCATATCTGCAGCAGTAAAAGTCCTGTGGCTTCTGTGGGTTTCCTGTATCACTGATGCTGGTGGTAGAAGCTGGACTAACCTGACTTGCATGATTTAGTTAACAGGAAACCACTGAGTCATTGTCTCAGCTTTCTGGGACTGTGTCCAAAATCCAATTGTGAATCATCAACATTTTATACTGTCCCATGACCATAATATACACACCTGTCAGAGGTGAGGCATAGCAGTGGGGGATTTTTAGGACAAGGCGTGTTCATATAATGAAACCACTTTTTCATTGTGGGAAATTTTTGTACTTGCACTTACTCACTGCTGACTGTTAAAGTAAGTGGATGATATGTGCCATAACAAGATAGACTGTCATTATTAGACCAGTTTGTATAGCATCATCAAAGCAAGTCCACTCTTTGAAAATACACTGATTAGCCACAACATTAAAACTACCTGCCTAATTGTTAGAAACCTGCTTAGTTTCTACCAGTGATGCACAACAGTGTGAGAACCCAGAGTTTTCCAGCAGAACATTGTATTGTAATGAGATGATCAATGTTATTCCCTTCACTTGTCAGTAGTTCATGCTGTGGCTGATCGACGTATGTGCACGGTTTTATTCCTGGTCTGTTCCTGTCTGTGTTCTGCCCCATTTTCAAGATAAACTTCTGCCTTGTAAAGTGTAGGAAATGATATCTTTAACAGCACTATGACATTAGGGCCTTTGTTTGGAACAATAACCAGCATATTATACACACAGTCAAATACAGAATATTTGTTGTCAGCTTTTGCTTGAGCATAGTGTACAACCTTTTGTGTCAGAGCTGGTAAAAGGAGAGAGGAAAAGGACTAAGTTAAGCAGGAGCAGTACCAGCTGCAACTGGTGCATTGCAGCACCTGGCCTACCCCAGCACACGGACTCCTGCTGCGAAGGCTCATTCAGAACGCAGAGACACAGCATCAATCACAGCTGCTCAGCCGGCTTCTCTGGCCCGCTATTTCACACAGGCCTTATGCTGCAGTCACCAACAACGCCAGTCCCCTGTTTTCATTTGTCATTGCTGACACTAATTCCTTGATTACCCAAGGTGCTTAAAAATTTTGCTTCTTGACTAACTTTGTTGGATTTGTTCCTTGGTGTGCAAGAGATCTCTCGTTGGCATATAATTGATTATCACTGACATCTCCTCAGGCAGCCCAGAGGTTTGAGTGTCACCTGAACACTGGTCATGTGATAGTGCTTCAAAAAGGCGATCATTTTTGGAGAAGCTGGTTTTGGGCAGGAAACAAGAAGAGAGAAAGTGGGAATGATACGTAACCACAAGCCAGACATGAATCTGTGATGTTTTAATTCATTTTCTGGTAGTTTCTGACATTGATACTTTATGTTGAGACATTACAGGTAGTTACAAAAACCCTCCACCTATGTTCTGCAGGCAGTAAAGTCCCATAGATGCTGCAATTATTGAAGGAAATTAATTGCATAAGTCTACTGTGTTGTAACTGCCAAACTAATATGTCAAAGGTGCAAAGGAATAGATCCTTATGACTACTACAGAAATAAATAAGAAAGTTCTGTGTATTTGTACCAGCAGCCCAGTCCTCATCTATTCCAGACTCAGTGAGGCAGGATGCCTTTGAGTCAATGTCCTTTCCCTCACCTTTACTCAGAGCCGTTACTCATTGCTAACCACCTGCCACTCTGTTACCCGATGAGCTTTTGGCTGAAAATTCTCTCTCTATTTTGCATAGATGAAGATCTTCTGATGTGCAAACAGGAGAGCAGTTACCTCTTCTTATGAAGGAAGCACCCATGGTTGTGTAGAATCAACCCCTTAGGAATAGTGTGTAATGGTGTGATGACACCTGGTATTGATTTTTAAGATCTCAGCTTTTATAAGACCTTTTTTTTTTTTGTAAATCATCACCTGGCCTGAAAGCTCACTAGACTCTCCTGCTGGGGTCTAATTTATCCCCTATTTGGATGGCATTGCTTAAAAATGTAATATCAACTCATCTTTTGTTTGGCACACTGGATATGCTAAATGTTAAAACTGATTATTTCTGGGTAAAACCGTACATTTCCTAAATTGCTTTTATTTAACACGTCTTACGTCTTCAAAATTCAAAAGCTACCAAGTTATTTCTTACTACAGACTTAAAAACAGAACTAGAAGGAATCACTAATAGACTACGATATATTGGGGAAATGAAGCATATACCTTTTCTTTGTCAACAGAAAGGAAGTTCCCCTTCTTAAGTACTAAGCACCACTCTTAAATCCCCTGCTGCTGTGTCCACACACCGTTTTGACACCACGCTAATCCAATAAACCACCTATAGTGATCTGACGTCTTGCATAACAGGCCTGGGATCGCCAATGTTTTCCCCGGTGACCAAATGACTGCAGGGTGCCATTTATTTTTAGCCCTAGAGCACGCGCTAAGGAGAGAAACTATCAGGAGATGATGTTTGGCAGCAACTCCTCAGTAATCCTCTTTTCAAAGCCAAGTGGATCATTAAAATAACAAGAGCTGTAATTTAAGATTCAGGGTTTGAGTAACATGAGCGAGAAAGTGCTAAGCGTAAGGTGAGAATAAGAGGGAAAATGAAGAGCGGTGAAAGTGGGAAGCGTGACTTTGAAGACTGTGTCAGCCCTCCACTTTGTTTCCTCTTGACTTGACATGACAAGAAAGGAATACTGCAGGCAGGGGCTCGGGGCGCAGGCTGCAACTGGGGCATATCCGGCAGGGGCTCTGGTTACAGTACCTCATGACACTGCGTTTTGTTGTTGTTTATGTTTTCAGAAACCAGCTCCCTTCTCTGGTGTCCCCCTCTATCTGTGCTTCCGAGTGGTCCTTCTTTTCATGTTAAATTCCAGGGTTTACTGTATCTGTAGTTGTGGAAGCTATGCTATGCATGCATTACCTCACATCCCCCGAATGTCACAACCACTACATGCTGGGGAAGGCCGTCCAGCACCCACCGGATCATATGCATGCAATCTGAGAGTATGGGAATACTGTTGACCTGAGAGTTTGACAGTAGTGCTCTCTTGGCATTGCTGAAGGCACTAATCTAGACATATCAATTAAAACATGAGGATAGGGAAATGTGAACCCCAGGGACCTTCATTTAGAAAAAAGAAAAATCATTTCTCATCTTGCAAACAAAATGATCCCTGTTAAATGTGCTTCTGTAGAAGTGTCAGATGTGATTCCACTTTGGTAGAGCATTTGTTTTTCATTGTGTCAACGTGAAACTGGAACTGCTGTAACTTCAAAATGGCAGGTGGAGATTAGGTCAATGAAATGTATGAAAAGTTCCTTTTAAAGACCCCTAACTGTTGCCTTAAAACATTTTGGTGTTTTGTAATTCAGACCTGGAGACCAAAATTGTTGCAGATTGTTTTTTCTCTAGTTGATTTAAGAAAATAATCTCCTAATTATTTCAACTTTACTTTCAATATCAGCAGTGTTAAACAGGTAAACTACTTCTTGAACATTTAAAGAGACCGAATCCACTATTTGAGAATATTTTATGGACTTTTGACAAAGTTTTCAAAATGAGAAATGTGAATGCTATACCAAGTCATGATTGCCTTACCCTAATGTGTAGAGTTGGATTAAACCCTGTTCATCCTCTGGATCTTGCCTGACCAACCCTTGTACGTGATTGTTTTGCGTGTCACTCTCTATTCTATAGGGAGTTTACATTCATTGTTAGCCTTCCAGTTCTGCACCAAACAGCTTCAAGCTTTTGGCTTGAGATTTTTCTGCAACATCCCTTGACATCTTTTCTACATGATGCAGCACCTGTCTGCAGCATGGGAAGCATGCACGTTAACTGCATGTTAACTGCATAGCTGCGCTGAACAGGGCGTGCATTTGTGATGTGTTAAAACCTGTCTATAGAGGCAAACTAAGAGACAGCGATGCCTTTTGCCAATCAAAAAATCATTTGTGTGGGTAAAAAAAAAACACCTGAAAAATGTACTACATGTATAAGCATCTCTGCGACCCACTTACAGCCCTCAGCATACCTCAGTAGTGTTGATTTAGCCACCATAGATTCATCCTACTTTGTTGAACTTGGTGGGAGCAGAGCACTGCCTCGCTTTTCCAGAGACGAAGAGAATAAGAGTTTCATCTACCCAGGGAGAGGGTTTTTCAGCACTGAATGGTGCCTTCTGCCAATTCTGTGTTGTTGTTGTTGTTTTTTTTTTCATAGAAGACAGAGAAAGATGGAATGATTAATTGAGTAATGAATGGGTTCTCTATACTCTTCTTTTATGTATCACAGCAAAGTGGGTCTGAGGATTTCTTGTGGGGCTATGTTCCTGCACTTTTAACCATAGCAACGTAGTTTTTCAATTTAAAAAAGTATTTAGAAATGTATTTAGTAATGCAGTTTGTTAAAGGTCTTCCATGTACAGTATCTCTTGATTGTTGTTGTCTGACAACAGATGATCCACGAGATAAGTTCTTTGTTCTCTAAAGGATGTCAGTCTTGACTGGAAATTCCTCTCTTATCACACATTTCTAGCCACAATAAGACTTGTCACCAGTCCAATGGCTGAAATGTGAGCTTTTGAACATCTCGTAGCTAATCCGACTATGGATTACTCTTTGTTTTTTTGGGTTTGTCAAAATGTTTGTTTTTCTTCTTTAACATCGGTTTGTTTTATATTGCTAACATAGTTGTATTCACACACACTGAACCTAAATAGGGTTTTGTGGCTAGAAGACACAACACGTAGGCTTTGCCTTCAGACAACTAGAGGAGTATTAGTGTTGTCGTCCTCCACAAACGTGTGAGTCATACTTTGTACACGAAGCAGGTGATTCCTTGTCTTATTATACAACAGGGCTTTTCTCCTCATTGGCATTTTACTGTGGCGGTAGTAATAAGAAGTGTATTATCAGTGACATGCCATTTGGCAGGGCTGCTGTTATATTTTCCAAAGCACCTTCTCACTCCATTAAGATAATAATTTGAGCATTATACTGCCATCTGATTATTGCTTCGGAGCTGAGGAAAGTTTAGTATTCATCACATTACAAATGTCTTCTCAATGCATTGTGATTGTAGCCTACTATTAACAGTTGAACTCGTATATTGTGCACTCCATCAAGGCTGCAATGAAATACAAGCATTGTGTTGTAGTTATACACAGTTGAACACAGTTCCCAGTTTTCAGTACAAGATTTATTCATTCAAGGAGTATTACAATAAGTAACTTCACAATGTCAACTTTATCCATCACAGTGGCAACAATAAGTCAAATATTCAGGGTAACATTAATATATGTGGAAAAAGTTGCATAATATATGTCTAAGTCAGCTGAAGCATCAAGGTCGACTAAAGTCTCTATAGATTTCACTGAATGTAAGACTTACTGACTTCAAAACTCCAAAGAGTCCTTTGGGGACTTTTCGACACGCACCATCTCAAACACTTCAAAACACCTTTTCATCTTACCTTTTGTTTGTGCTCAAGGCATATTTTTTTAACGTATAAAATGTTTTTTCTGCAGGATATGAAAAGACAGAGGACACATCAGAAAAGACATCCTTGGCTGACCAAGAAGATGCTCGACTGATACACCTCAACCAGCCACAGTTCACAAAGTTTTGCAGCAATCGAGTCAGGTAAGAAGATTATTTATAGAAATGTGCTGGCACGGAAATGTTGATGAACTGATGAAGAATTTGGGGATCAAAATCATTTAATAAAGAGCCGCAGTGTGTGGTCATAATCAGGGTAATATTAATTTTAAACTCGTTGCATTTAGTTATTATCAGTTGTAAAGTTTAATGGCCCACATTCACAGCTTAACTCGATCAACTATATGCACTGAGCTGGAAATTGTGCTCTTTGCTGCCTCTTCTCTGTCTCTGAGAAACAAAATGATATCTGTTCTCATTGCAGCTACAATGGTGCCTAAGAAAAAAATACAAAAACAACAGACAAACGCAGCATTGTTTATCACTAAACTCAGAATGCAACATCAGCAACAAACCTTCCATAATAATGCATCTCCTCTGTGAGATTTCAAATGAAGACAACATCGACTGTAGGGTGTTAATGTTCAGCGGATCAGTATTGGCTCCTGCTTTTGTAGGCCATAAAAATAAAAAGGCTTCATGCCAGCCACACAAGATTGACCTCTAATGCTTACCATCCAGCATTTCCAGTGTCATTATTTAAAGGGAACATGCTTTTCCCGTGCCACTGACAATGAAATGTTATCTCAGCTGCTTTGAATATTCAGAGTTTTAGTTTGAATATTATGCTGTTGAAGGGGACATGCTGCTATTTCTGACCTGGTATTGGCAACCTTGAGGCCATCAGTGGTTTTCATGGTGACCTGCAGCATAACATGCCTTTAACCCAATGTTAACCTTCAGAGTTACAAGCAAAACAGTTAAATGAAGTCATGCTCTGACTGTTCAGCGACCACCGAAATGTCAGCCTTGTGAGAATTTCCCAAAAGCAAATAATCTTGAAAATTTGAACACATTTTGAAGGCCCCTTGGACATATCTTTTATGGTCCTACAAATGTCTTAAGGGGGAAAAATTAATAGATACTTTGTGAAGGAGTTTACTTCCTTCTTTGCAGCCACACTAGAAAAAGGCAGATGATTTACAATATTCTTTACGTTAAAATTTTGCTTTCAGCTTTTTTATGACGCTTTTTTGAATACATCCACCATAGTTTAAACAGTTTACAGAGCCAGCTCTTGTTGTGCAGTAGAGAGAGCCGTTGCACATGTGCAGCAATGATAGCACTGTCAGTCACATGATATTTGATAAATACCTGCAAGATTTGTATCATAAGCGCAGCATTAGTGCAGATATTCCAGACTGGCCTCTTTATCCTGTTGCTCCTCTTGGAGGAGTGCAGTGCTTTTAGCATTAAAGGTCAAGTTTGTTGGGTCAGGCCGTCCTCTGTCAAGGAATATTACTGTTAGCATTCCTGCTGCATGAGCAACTTGAGATATGTATGTGCTTACACAGGCACTGCTAGAAACTGAACAGGAATAGTAAATGGAAAAAAGCCCATGAATGCAAGTGTGCGTAGGGTAATTCCATTTGTTAGGTCAGCTTCATGCAACGAAATGACAAACAACAGACGCAAGCAGCTAAGAAAATTGCAGAATATGTTTCCTTTGAATTACTCAGCCGTAAGACAATGGATGCTGATTCTCTCTTATTTTTTATTTTTTCATGAAGCTCCCTTTACAGTTAGTTGGGTAGATGCTACATTAATGGCACATTTACTTGTACTATTGTCATTAGTTATTAACGGTCCTAGATCTATGAGCATTTGCATTCAAGACAGCTTTTCCTGCTTAAGTACGAGATAGTTGATGTTGAATTGCAGTGTATTGCATCAGAAAAGTTTAATTAGTATGGCCTTTGCTATCAGAGAACATCTCTGCCTACTTTTTAAAAGCGTATTAGATTTTTGTGACCTTGCTGGAGGCAGTTATTCAATGGAAGACTGCCCACTGTGAAAAATAAAGCAAAATATCACATTAGCTTTATTCAGCTGAATCTAATACTGTAAACACTACAAACATCATGGCCAAAATACGGTAATTATGAATAATAGATCATTTTTATACAATTTCTCAATACTCTAGACTGATGTGAATATTGTGAGCACAGGTATGGCTATTCCTGTCTACCTCCCAGTTAAATCAGGTGGAGAAACACTTGGCACGTGATTGACAATCTGTTTAATACTGATACTGTACTGAAAATACCAGATTTGATAAGATGTCAGTTAGAATGTGTGTAGAAGTTTGAATGTTTGCAACACAGATTTACAGCAGACCTAGTAAGTCAGAGTACACAGTAAGCTTTTCAAGCTGGTTTTAGATCCACTGCTTTTTGATTTTACTGCAGTGCATCCAGGTTGTTTTCTGTCAAATAATTAATGAAATGAACACTGCATTATTTCAGCAGGGAAATGCATTGCTTGCAGATAACTTGACTTTTGTTGAGTTCTTCTTTGTCTTTGTAGATTTTAAATTCCAAATGTGGCCAAACATTTGTCTCAGGCCATGAAGGTACAGGCTATAGGCTTGCTGTAAACATCTCATTTGTTCAACAGGATTGGTTGCTGTCTCACAGTGACCTGTAGAGACACTTACAGCGGCAGAGCCTGTGATAAATGATGAATCTAATCTTACAAGCAGACAGAAAACACTCACACTTTTCTCGCTTTAACTTGATCTCATTCTCCCACGAATGCATCGCTCCCTGTTCACCGTCACACTGATGTACACATATTACTCCTCTCCCATCTCCCATCACAGACCGGCACCATGGTTTTACGTAAGTGTTGCTGTGGATTGTTTGTTCAGCTGCTCTGGTTGATGGCTGAACTGGTTGCAATGTAAAGGTGATTAATCGCTGAGATGTTGACAGCTTATCCTGTAGCAAACAGGAGTGGCTGTGCAAACCCTTTTACTGTTGAGTATCCCTGATATTTTGTGAAGAACTCAAGAAACAATAAACAAATAGGCACAAACACAATAAGGCATGCTCATAGAAATTACCATATTGGCTTGTGTGGCGTATCTGAACTTGTCTTACTCAGCCAGCCACACAGTGATTAATTCCACTGACTGGTATTTATGCATTTTCCTCAATATACTGGGTGGATTTTTTATATCATATTCAATCTTGTCATTATGATGGCAGAGTTTAACTAAATACTAAACTATGCATGTGACACCCTCCACGTCAGTTGTACTTCTGCTGGTGTGGGTAGTTACAGATACACGTAGGAGCACATTTTGGATTCGAAGATATGTAACACGAGGCCATTCATCCGCCGAGGTTACTGGTTAAACCAGTTGGTCGTCTTTATCCAAGCTTTGTGCACGGTTGTGTTTACACATGAAATTAGTTAGACAAGAAAAGACCTACATTGTCATTCTTTTTGTCACGTCAGACATTAGCTAACCACCTGTCTGATTATACAAGCATCCTGTAGACATAATGTGTATATTATCATGCATTTAACTGACAAACATTATATCAATAACAGTGTGATTCATACAAAGCTTCTCCAACTTCTAAATGGTGTGAATTGACTATGATTGACTGTTGGTGTGATTCTTGCTGTATATGGCTAAATATATGCTGATAATGCTTGTTGTCAGCAGGCAGAGAGTCACAAATATACTGCTTGGAGGGAGGGAGAGAATTTCCTAACCAAAAAAGTTCACACAAAAAAAAAAGCAGTTTGAAATTAAAAGCACATTAGACTCATTTGTGTATTTCTGATATAATTAATTTGTTATTTTTAGGGCAGAAACCACTTAAAGATGTTTTTTCCTTCAGCTAAAATCATGTGTTTGTGGCATAAAAGAGAGACCGGCTCCTCTAAGGTCTGCGTTCAGCAAAGCATTAAAGTATTCACTGTGTGCTGATAGACAGAAGGGATAGTCAGCTTTTATGCATGACAGTAATGATGAGAGAGACTCGTGATCTGAACGCATTTGCGCTCTCTGGTGCCTCTTGCAAATCCATGTCATATTTATGAGAGTATCCCATGAGCCATGACACACAAACACCTGCACCTGTCCAGATCAATGATGTTAGACACATTTATTGACAGGGAATGAAGCTAGACACACAGTCCAGGGCACTTGGTTTGTCTTTAATGCTTTACTCAAAGCTGAATGATCTAATGTTTAGTCAGCTGTTACAGCAAAACATGTAGATATATAAAATGAATTAAAGAAATGCAAAAATACCTAGTTTGAATAAAGTATGAATATACTGAACTTGTCATTCTTTGTATTGGCAGAAACATGCCTCTAAATGCTCCAATTCACCAGCCACTCAGTGGTAAATCATTGTTTTGTGTCTGAAATATCCCAATCACATTCATATTTTAGCAGAATTTGGCGAGTGGCTGGTACTAATGTTCCACCCTGGAGTTTTGTTTGGAAAAGATGTGATGTGTCAATTAATGGTGTTGCTGAAAGATGAAGACCGTCCAACAAAATATGCGTGTAATACACACCAAAATACACGTCCATAATGATGTATCACAGTGTTAGTGGTTGTACTGTGCTGAAAATGGCCTCTGGTCCGTGGTTCATGGCTATAATTTGAATATCTTTATGTGAGTGAGGAGAGGAAGTGATCATCTCATATCATGTTGATCATCAGTACACTGCCAGGAAGTAAAATCTAAGATCCATGTTCATGGGCAGCAGGGACTAGAGATTAGACATGGCGTCCCTTGAGATGAGATCTGAAAAAATGGTGAAGAAAATAAGGTGGTTAGTAGAAGAGAAGAATGGTCTCAGAGACAGGATGACAAATGCTTTCAAAGGCAAAACAGATGAAGCCATGGCTTTCCAGCTCACCTGCATCAGAGCTTCACAGCTGCTCTTTCTTTATATCTCAAGGGGATAGGCTGTGGTGGTAACTATGCATTAGCACTTAGGTGTTTAATACCCAGCTGGGTCACAAGCCTTTTATAAACGTGAAGGCACTCATGGTATTGTTATGAGCTTTGGATGATGTATGGCAAATTATTTAATAGTAGTAGTGAGCTCCTGTGGCTGTGCTTTATATTGAATGATTTACTCTACCTAGAATGGAGGGGGGATGGGGGTGGAATGTGATCTAGCATCTGGCTAAATAAAATCTGGAAATCTGATTCTGCAGATTAGAACAATGATCAGGAGTTTGTGTTGAAAGCTCACACTTTCATTTTAACTTCACTCACACACTCGCTCAAAGAGACACATAATGCATTCTCAGTCCACTTCCTTGTTCCTTCCTTGTTTTTTCCCTTGCGTATCTCACTCAGCTTGTTTGTTGGCTTTTCACCTTATGACAGGGAACTTTTGGGAAACTCCTACAATGCTCTCTGCTTACCAACCTGGAACTGCCGCCTCCTCTGATCGCTCCAGCATTGAATACAGTTAATCTACAAAACTTTAAGTGTATGTTGTCTAGGAAAATGCCATTGGCAGATACAAATTAATAATTGTATTTGGATTGGCGGCAAAAAAATTTAATCGGAACATCCCTAATTGTTATAACATATTACTAAAGGGGGAAAAAGCTCCCCTTTTAAAAGGAAGAAACCTCCAGCAGAAGCAGGCTCAGGCAGGGCAGTCATCTGCCTCAGCTAGTTAGGGGGAGGGTTAGGGGGAAAGAGAACAGGATAGCAGATTGAAATCAGGCAAACGTTGCATAAGAGCACAATAAACACTGGAGAGAGTAGTCAGGCCAGTAACTGCAGATCAGAAACCTCACGACATGACACACTTTCTTTTCCTCTTTTTATTCTCTGTCAGAACTCATGTAAATCTAAATGTATTTTTAACGTGGCTCTGTCAATTACTCAGCAATTAGAATTGGTTTGTTTCACACAAACTGAACTGCTTACTCTTAATACTAGATGTGTACAATGAAGCAAAGCGGTTTCTTTTTTGCAGCCTTTTGGACGAGGTTCATCAGGCTCTTCTGTGAGGCTGGCATGCTTTCAGTCTGTCCCAGACAACTTCACTGTATCAGACTGCTAGGAAGACAGTATCTGTCTTTTTTTCTTTACTTAATTCAAAACTGTTCCACGTCTTAATAATTTAAGATGTGCTTATTCTGCAAGAGCTGAAACTGTGCTCGTCTAGTATTATTCTTTCTTTTTGTTGTTTGTTTTGTATGCAGGAAATAAATGTAGCTGTCATTGTTTTAGATAGTTTCCACATAGAAAAGAAGGAAGTACTTAAATTGTATATATGCGAGTTGTTGTACATTTCTTGCGTAGTAAAACACTATGAAGTTTCAGGTGTAGGCAGTGAAACATTCAAATGTGATGGAACAACAGAAAGAAAAGAATTATTACCTTATTATTATATACCTTATTATATACATTTTCCTCGATAACAAGTGCATATCAGTCTTTCATGGTGAAGTACATTTGCCAGCTCTTTGACACTTATATGGAACCTGAGACTTGTTTCTATCTTTCAGTTCTGCTAAATGTGTCTGGCCAAAAAGATGGAAAGAGAAATGGCTAATTTCTCAATAACTGTTCAAAAAGGACAGAGTAGGAATTAAGCTGAGTAAAGCATACATAGAGTCTTGAGTAATGCTTTTTTAAAATGCTTTTCACAAGAAACAATGTATAGTGACTGGAAAACTTTCAGTTTTGGACAGAATCAAAGATGGTGATTGTGGAGATGCTCCCGGGAAAAATTGCGGAGAGTCTGGGTTTAGGATACGCAATTTTTCTGTCTTTTTGCTCTTGTCAATTTTTTTTACACACTGTGGGCTCAATTTCCACTGTACCATAAGGTTCTATGGAGACAACGCAACCATAACTAGAAGTAGAGAGAACTCACAAATTCCTTCAGTACAGCATGCCAAAGTTAGAATGCCATAAATCATAAAAACTCAAAAAAGGTTTTTCTTCTATTATTTATCATACAAAACATTAAACATACCTGGAATAAACATACGCAACACATTTCCAAGTGTCCACTGTGTGTTACCAATAGTGTAAAAACTTGGGTTCCACATGCTGTAGATTGGCTATTTGACCTGGCCTGTTCACATGTGTACAACTTGTACAAGCTGGGTGTTTTTCCACATTGCTCTTTACATTAGCTGTAGAGAGATATTTTACCATGTATCTATGGTGTATGTTCTGACAACTTTCTTCATTGCGTACAGTTTTTTTTACCCATGTTGCATTCATTGTATTGTGTATCATTTTCCAGAATTTTTTTCTTCTCATTCTCTGAATTTTTGTCTCATGACTGTTGGTTGCAGCTGAAGGAATAATGGCTTCTCAGTTGCACTGAGGAACGCAGATGTTTTTTTTATTTTTTATTTTTTATTACTAGATCTGATTAGTGAAAATGTTTCATTTTTTGGTAACTTCATTTGAACCCATTCCTCCCTGACAAAATGTCACAAATGTAAGCTAATTTCATCCTGTTTTTGTAGGTATGTCACATGGGATGTGTCTGACATTGTTCAAATGTTACCCAATATTAGGAATTTCCTGTCATAGTTTCTGGGGCACAGTCTTCTGTAGATCCTCTTCCCAGACTACTCTCAGTTTGTCGCTGGATACGTCTTGATATTTCTGTAGAATATCATAATACATGGTAACAGAATCCCTTATGCTGGGTTGATGCTTAGGGATCTCATCTAAGGTTTTATGTCTCTGCCTATTTTGGGGTGTGTTCGACCACAAGTATAGTAGTTCCTTATTTGAAGGTATCTGTTAAAATGCCTTGAAGCTACTGTATATTTCAGTTGCAGTTGTTGAAAAAAGAACAGATTGCCATTTTGATTTTTGACAAGATCTTTTGTTGGTGCTATATTCTTGCTTTTCCAAGAAGTGACGACTAGGTCAGTTAAAGTGAATGGAAAAGCATTGTTATGGCATATTGGGCTGTCTGTATATACTGAAGTAAAACGGGGTGATTGCTGATGTTGAACTCCATATGCTCGGTTGCCTTTAGACGAGTTGGAAGCCATGCTCTCTGATATTCTGCTTGTATATGTTTGACGTCTTTTGTGTGCGCGTGAGTAAGCAAGTCATTGCCAGTAGCTTGGCAGACATCATGGTGTATATCTTCTCCCAAAGTGGCTGCTCTGACTGGCCCTTTAACGTGGCTGTAAATCAGACTGCTGGAGGTCTGACTGTGGGGTTGTTGAGAACTCCACCAGCCTCAATACACCACCATCGCCACCAACCTCACAGCAACACAGGCAACATAGCTCACATCTGCCAGGAGGTCTTTACGCCCTCTCTGCCGGCTCCCTTCGTCCTTCTAATTATTCTTTATGAGTCCACTGGTCTATGCTGTTCATCAGCCTCACACACAGACACCCTACAGCACAAAGGATCTCTTGAAATGGGCGGGCCGAGTGCCAAAGAGGTGGTAATTGAGAATGGATTTATACGACCAGGGTTATCTCAGTATGATGCCTCAACATGTGTTTATTTACAGAATCGGTCTATGTCAATCTGATATAATTTTGGAATCATTTTTGTCTGTGTTCATATTTTGATAACTAACATGTTACTTTTTTTTCTCTCTTGTCTCCTTGCTTCCTTGCTCCACCCTTTGTTTTGTTGGTTTCTTGATCCGATCTTCAGCACAGCCAAATACAATGTCATCACCTTCCTTCCTCGATTCCTCTACTCACAGTTCAGGAGGGCAGCCAACGCATTCTTTCTCTTCATTGCACTCTTGCAGGTAAGATGTGGTGTTTTGCCATTCTTGTGCTTCTGTGACATACATTTAAATACAAAGCTAAGCAGCAAACCAAAGAATTAAAGTTAAATCACTCCTTTACTCATATTTAAAATTTCGTCCTTATTAATGTGTGATCAGACCTTTTTTTTTTTAAACTGTTTTCCGTGACCTAGACATCCCTTTTCCTCAGTCATGTCTGTAATTTCATATGCACACTGAAAGGCTCACTCACACAAACACATTCAGACACAATACTTTATATATATCCTGATAATGAATAATACATGTAATACTGCCTGTGCCTACTTTAAAAGGAAACTGCATTTACCGACAGGCTCAACACACTAAAACTACATTTTGCATGCCTCGGAAATGAATGAGATATACTTTACTGTCCCGTGGATTACTGTACTACCCCTACCACTACACTGCAGTACCGAAACTGCTTTGTGCTTCTAAAGATTTAAAACCACAAGTGGGATGGCAGGGGTAGTGTGAAAATGCTTTGCATTAAACTTGTTAAAGAAATGACCCTCTCCTGGGCAGGAGGTTTTAGTGTTCATCTGATTATCAACTCAGGTCGTGTTTTGATTTCAGCCCAACAACAGCCACATTTCTCCTTATTACTGGCACTGTTTTTGATTTAGCAGAACAAAGGCTTTCTCGCCTTAAGGAATTTTGGAGTGGTTTGCTTGTATAGGTCAATATTAATCCCGTTTAAGAACACTTTAAGCCTCAACGGCCAATTATTACTGCATGATTCAAAGAAGTTTAAATCCATATCTCAAGCATTCAAAGCTTACCAGGAAAGATTAAGTAATGGAGAAAAGGAAGGCTCCATAATACTCAGTTTCTGTCTTTGCCTGTATTCGTGCTGACAGACTATCCCATGTTAATGAGAGCTCTGAGGATGGGAGAGGGCTTTATCCAGTGACCTTGAAGTAGCTGCTTTGAAAAGCAGCCAGTGTGAATCTTCATTACCTGCCCTGTCGATGTTGTGACCTTGAATAAAACATCTATGCAGATGAGAAAGACGAGAGATCTATTTCATTCAAGTTTCCTTTGAGCAGTATAGCAGTGACTGCCTCCTGTGGCCCTGGCTTGGTTTTAATTATGCTGGCATTTGCCTTTTAATTTTGAAAACCCTAAAGTAGTCAAATAATTAGATATTCAGTGGTAATGAGAACATTCCCGTCATGCTAGGACAGTTGTTTGGGCTAGTTGTACCTTACAGTTTGCATTTATTATTGAGTGGAATGCTGTTTATTTTTTTTGTGTAAAATACACACCATTTTCAAAAGCTGAGTCAACCTTGCAAATGAGGTGAAAAAAACATGCTTTAAATTTATATGAAAAACAGTGTGTGTAGAGCAGCATTTGTCTGTCATCCTTTTACTGAGCGCTAGCTATTAAAGCATCCAGAAACTTATCTTCAGAAAGAAAATTGCCCAGATTTTACTGAACTGAGCTCTTGTTGTGTCTCTTTTAGCAAATTCCTGATGTGTCTCCCACTGGTCGCTGGACCACACTGGTGCCGCTGCTCTTCATCCTGGTGGTGGCTGCTGTGAAGGAGATCATTGAGGATCTGGTAAGACAAACCTCTAGTATTATATGATAGTAGTCTTTCAACATTTTCCAAGGTCTGTTGTCTTTCTGTAAAAAAAACGTCCATAACTTGTTTTAACGTATTCAATTTATAGACCTTTTTAACCAAGGTTTTTGTTTGATGTGGTTTGTTTTGCTTTCCCATTGCATTTATGCAAACACACTGAAGAACTTTTTGTCATCACCTATGTTGGCAACGTCTCCTTATATGGGGCACTGATCGATTTATTGACAAGTGCCCAGAATGCTACCCAATATATTAAAAGAAATTTGTCCTCACTGGCTGACACATCACTTTGTTTGTAATGGCATTGCACAAGGTCGTAGTACACCTGCGTTTTCTTTATCTTCACGTGGCATTTGCTTTATCACAACATGGAAGTTGTTCCAGTTGACTTTATATAACACTGCCAGACCAGATTTTCAGTGAAGAACACATATGTTAACTTAATGTAATTGGTCCAAAAGTCTTACTTGACTTCTTAAACTTAACCATAGTTTACTTTGATCCAGACCAAGACCACCTGTTTTTGTTGGACCACAGTTGGGCTGTTTGGTCCAGACCAGGACCTGGAGGCAGTTTTTGCCACCTGTAATTCTGGTTCAGATCAAACTAAAATTTCCAAAAGCTTGGACCAAATGCATTATGTGTGAGAGGGGCTCTTATTGCTCCAAAGTATTTTTAGATTTTATGGCTTTAAGGGCTCCAGACTGTAACCAAAATGATGTTCGCGTATGCAACATTTGTTTGGGAGTGTATGAACAGTTCCTCCAGTAGAAAAGTTAGTCTGAACCCCTGCTGTGTCATATATTGTTCAAAAGTGTTTGTCATATGATTCACTCTTAGAAGTATTATTACCTGAGAGCCATTAGCTGACCTAGAAAAACACTATTACTGCAGGTATTAATACATGCACATCAGCAAGACCCTGATTAAAAAAAAATCAGGCAGTCAGCAACTATCAAAAGGTAATCAACATGCTTCTGAAGGCCCAATTTGCATTTGGTTTACAGCAGCCCTCACATCACAGCGATCATATTATGGTCCTCAATGAATGCAGACAATGACCATATGTCGGATAGTCTGGTTTAAAGGTGTGTTTTGGACACAATTTGAGCAATGTGCTTTCAGTATTTACAGCAGTTTTGCCAACAGTTGTATGCTCAAATGATGAAGATATTTCTTTTTTTTTTATCCAATCATGTCATTAGTTAAGTCAGTTGTCAGAGTAAATTGAATGCATAGAGTAAAATCAAATTTTCTAAAAGAAACCTCAAAACTAGTATTTTGCAATAAAATAGGTCAATAGTCCTCATTTGAAGTGACATACCTTAACTGGAATAGACAGTCCTCCTATACAGAGTATCCAGGGCTTTTGTTTTGTCTCTTGCTGTACAGTGTGTCCTCTGAGTGCTGAACTGTTCCCTGTGAAGCAGAGAGGAGGCAGTGATGGTTATGTGACCACAGCAGGATACTCCCCAACATATAGACACATCATCAGACCTAGACATGCATACACACACACTCAGAGGTCACAGCTGTGTCTACTGCACCCGGCGTACTCATTCAGTCAATTAACCTAGATACTGAATGCTCATGTACAAAGACAGTTAGTACTAACAAAACAAAACAACTGTCTCCCCCCCTCGAGCAAGTCTGAACAGATGCATGAAAAAAGCCAGTGCAATATATTAGGCTGAAATTAAATTCAAAATATGTGTACTGTGGTGGTCACAGGACTCCACTCAAGTCTGTTTGAACTAAGTGAGGGAATGTTGCATTCTACTGTATCGCAGTGACCCTGCAATGCGATCCTCTATGCAGGTCCCAGTGGACAGTTACTCTATACTATTAGCCTCTATCTCGTGCTGAAGGGACCAGCGCAGCACTTTTTCTCCTGGCCTGTTGTGAAAAACATGGGAACAGAGTGGTGATGACTCCGTCTTTATTGCTGAAGGTCACCTGCACACACGTCTGTTCCCTGTACTGCGCTGTCCCTCACAAGTTGACCTGACAGGGCAACATCGACCCCTAACTTCATGAATCATGCACCAGAGACGCACACTGTACAGCACTTACGTTACCTTGTTGCTGAATGTCTCTGCTACAGGAGACTCAACAATCTTTTAGCTTAACATGTTCCGTAAACTGGTGTTAAATTTAGCTATGGTGTGTCTCACAGTAGTGTGTGGTGCACTTTTACTCAGTAACAGGATTTCTTTATACTCTGGCAATCAAACTGAAAACAGCAGTTGAAAGAACAACAACAAAAAAAATCTTACAACCCTTTTGTTGTTAAATGACCTTCACTACTTCTTACTGTCTCATTAGGTTTATGTTTAAGCCATGCAGGATTAGCAGGTTAATCAAGGTAACATTGCAGATGCTGCTTTTATCTTACCTTCCCTTTTATATTTCCCCTCTATGGCTCAAGTCTACAGAGGCCTGATACTGCAGTATTTACGCATAACCTCTGCGCACAACTTGCCTTCTACTGCACTGTAATTACACACATCATCTAAATACAGAACATCTCCTTTTCTCCACGTCCATCGGGACAGAGGGAGAGAAAGAGGCAGGGACAGCGAACTTGAGAGGGCTGAAAGCAGGAAAAGTTGTGGAGTAACTGATACAAATACAGTACAGCTCCTCCTACTTGTCTGAATAGAGGAAGGTCTGCATAGCCAGACCTAATAGTGTGGATGAATGAAATTAGCTGACAGCTCTTGCACAGGGGATGATGAACGAGCTTTGTAAAGGTCTCTACTAGGAAACTTTTTCTGGGCATAGTGCAGCTGGTGAGAGGCTGAAGCCATGTGACACAGCCAGCCTATTCATTAGACAATACAGCATGTTGCAGGAATATTAAATCAAATCTGATTCAACTGGAGCCTGAAATGGAAGAGTGGCGAGCGGATGGTAGAGAGGAACAGACCAAATGCATAGGAAACAGATACACTAGAACATAAAATGAGAAAGAGGCAGAAACAGAAGAGGAAGAAAAAACCTTTTAGAGCAGATTCATTTGTTTTATACTTTACTCTTCCTTACTCTTCCTCTGAGCAAAACCATTGTTGCTCAGAGGAACTTTGCAATGTAGGCTTTGATATGACTGTACTGATAGCAACTGCAGCATTAAACAGATGATTTTTGGACTATAAGAAATTCTGTTCGAGGAGAGGAAACCTTACAAGTCTTGGTGATAGAACCCACTTCACCTTTAGCGTCTCTGTTTTCTTATTGAAAATCTCAAAGACTTTTTGTCCCCCGAGATAAACAGTGTAGTATGCCAAAAAAAAAACCAAACTAATTAGTTTAGAATTGAATTAGAGTTAGTCGGATATAAAAGATCTTCTCTTCCAGTAAACAGGTTATTCGCAGCAATGTAAGTGGATATGTCCTCTCTTTGCTAATCAAGTAGAACACATGTAGCTTTCTTAAAAAACAAAACAGTTATGATTTATATGAGATGAATGCAGCAACACATTATTACTCAGAGTGATGCTAGCTGACAAGCTGTCCCTTGGAATCAGCTGTTGAAGTCACAGTTGATTGCATGACTGTTCAGCCAACAAGAGGGACATGGGGGGAAGCAATGCTGATGATTTGAGCTTTGATGTGGTCACACAGTATACATGCTATAGTTTGTATAGTTTGGTGGAAGCTACTGTGTGAATATGAGAGACCGTAGGGCTACAACTCATGATGATGATCTTTGGAATTCCAAGGGCCAAAATTTAAGTTTTTGAACTGGAAAACTCAGAAGTTCTATATTGAGCCTTTTTACTCTCTTTAAATTAAACCAAAATTCCGCTCAAAAAACTGCAGAG
This sequence comes from Stegastes partitus, assembly GCF_000690725.1. Lineage (NCBI taxonomy): Eukaryota > Metazoa > Chordata > Actinopteri > Pomacentridae > Stegastes > Stegastes partitus. The sequence goes on along the minus strand of NW_007577753.1, from coordinate 886,212 downwards.
ATGGTTGATTAGCTGTTAGGCAGTCCAAATTGTGTGATTTACTTTATCTGGCTGTGTTTCTGCTAGTATCCATGGTGAGTAGCTTTAGCCATAATAACATTATATGAACAGGGACTCTACTCTGACACTGAACACAACACACAGCGCTTTACAGCTGATCAGTGTAGCTTCTGCAGCCCCTTGTAGCGCTGCATACCTTAAACCCTCTATAACACTTCACTGTGACTGCAGCAACATGCTGCTAGCTTCCCACATCAAACCTGCTGGTCTGCATCACAAAGTCCCTAAAGGACGTGTCTCACTTGTTAGAAAACATAGTAAATAAATGTTTAAATTCATATAATTATTAAGTGTGTTTACTGTGATAGACAGAGATGGCGAGTTGTGGAGGAACTCAGACTCTTGACTTATTTGAAGTACTAATGCCAAACTGTAAAGGGGCTGCACTGAAAATGTCCCTGAAAGTAAAACTAGTTTCATCAGTAAAATGTACTATGGTATTAAAAGTAAAAGTATTCAATGCAGGAAATGTCTGAGACTGTTGTACCGTAATACATCACTTAATATTATTAGATTATTGTTACTAATCCTTTATTGTAAAAGCAGGATTTTACTTTTGTAGTATCTCCAGCCACCTGTTCCTCAAAAGTTTAGAAAAATTCTGATTTAAGAATTAGAAATATATACATTCAGCATCAGAGCCATTAAAATATGAATGATAGCCAACCCTATACAAAACATAAAGGTGTGTAGTCCTTGTGACAATATCGCTCTGCAGTCAGTGCAAGTCTAATCTTTGTTCAGCTTGTAACTACAGACCTGGGTGGGTCCATGTCCCTCTCCTGTTGTAGTAAGTGGTCATATACTGTGTCAGCTTCTTCAACCAATACAATCAGAGAAGCAGATGCTTTTGTACACTGGGACCGTTGTTAAATGATACATTTCTTTTCTTCCTTATTTGTTTGCAGTGTGCATGACATTAATTTCTCACTGAGGAATAGTGCTCTTCCTGGGTTACACCTGGAGAATTTTCTCATGCGTTGCACTCTTGCTTGTTCTCACTTGTTTTGAATTGTTGCTTTATAAATATTGTATTTCGGTGCATAGCATGCGTGTGATGTGACTATTTTTCTTTTGTCCTCACAGAAACGTCACAATGCTGACAATGTTGTCAACAAAAAGGAATGTCAAGGTACTATAACACTTTCTTCTTCAGGAAACATATTCTTGGTGTTACAGAAAGCATACTGTTGTATTTAGTGTAGTGTGGAAGTATTTACATTGTCAACAAGCAGCTAAGACTTTCTAACCACTGTTCTGTGTGTCTCTTCATCTTTTTGTCTTTGTCGCTTTGGCTTCCTCTTTCTGTCTTACTCTAACTTCCCCCATCCCTGTCATTACGCACCACAGTTCTGAGGAATGGTGCCTGGGAGATTGTGCACTGGGAGAAGGTATGTACCCACAATGTGCCACTAATGGTCATTTCAACCAGTTCACATTTTGTTCATCTGGAGCATCAAATATTTTGTTAATTCTTTCACCACCTATTGTCCTGTTGTCACTTCTAGAAACCTCAGGCATACACACACACACACACACACACACACACACACACTGACATGCTCTATGCACACACAATACACGCTCTGACCCCTCTAGTATCCAGGGTAAACTAATTAATCCAGTGTTTCCATGTGGACGGTCATTAGAAGGCAATGCTGGAGGACAAAGAGCAGTGTCCTCTCTTCCTTCATAATGAAACTGTTTTTTATTACTGTGGCTGAAACAGTTTGGTTAAAAGCAGAGGGTGAAACAAACATCAAGTAGTGCAGAACACTTGATTGGTAACCCTGCTCCCTCCATTAGAAAGTACATTCAGCATGTAGCAGTGCAGTATAAGCTGAAGCTTTCTTTCTGCTATAGTAGATATGAGGCACACGATAAGAATTGATTTGTTACTTGAAGTAAATGTCGATTTGTTTTCGTGAACTAAATTAATAGCAGCATGTGTAGCGTCTGTGTAAACATGTTACCATCTCAGCTCCCAGGTTGATAATTGCACAGCAATGGAGATGTAATGTATTAAGACAAGCAGACAAATAGTCCTACAGTTAGATGGGCTGGTGTATCAGTTATTTCAGAGAAAAACTGAGTTACATTACATACTTGGACACAAAACAGCTCAAATACTTTAAGTATGATATAGTAGGTGCTAAAGTATGAGCTTTAGGGTTTTCGTGTGATGACATTAACTGTGACTACACTTCAATCAAATTACAATGTTACTGTACCAAAGAAAACATTTGAGTCATGCACTGAAATCATCACAGCAGGAAGGAAATCACTGTGCTACTTGCTGATATGAGAAAGTCCCTTCCCTTTATACACATAGAAGATTCTCTAAAAAGCTGAGCTTTAAATAATTAATGCTTTTTGCATCTTCATCATGCATATTGTAAAAGCGGCCTCTGTCCCAAATTTCTGTTTGGTCTCCAAGTTTCTTTAATTAGTAACTCTTTCTGGGAAGCTTGAATAAGGCCAAAGTGATTAACTTGTGTTTTGCTTTTTCTTTTTTCCTTTTTTTGGCCAAATATCTAGATCATAGTTATTAGTAACAGTGTCAGTCTTCATGCTTTTGGAAGCAGAACTGTTTTGTTATGTATTATGCATCTTATGTAATCCTTTTTTTTTTTTTAGCTGTAATATATTTCTTATACTGTAAAAAACACAATGTTTGGATTTTGCATTGCTTATTTCAAATACAGTTTTTTTGTTTTTTTCTGAATTCACTGAATGATTGAATCTGTGCTTGTACCTGTTATGCAAAGTTCAGCTGTAATGGAAAGAAGACTCCAGCTGTGTTGTCAGTGTGTCTTCTCACCAGTATTGTACTCTGTTTCAGTGCTTCAATGTGCTCACCTTTTCTTCCTCCCAGCTGTGAATTTTTCCTCTAATGTTGAGCTCATGTTTTCTTTTATGCTGTTTTATAGGCAAGCCACAGCAGTAACCAGTTTATTTTCACAGGTTGAAGTGGGCGATATTATTAGAGTAAATGGCAGTGATTTCGTTCCTGCGGATGCTGTCATTTTATCATCCAGGTATTGGAGTCCACCCTGCTGCCAGACTGTGGGGAACTTCTCCCTGTTTCTCTTTTTCTTCTTCTTGCTTTCACTCAGCTCTCCCTAAAGAAGTGATGGTTAGATAACACATCAAGCCAGTATAGAAAGAGTGGTTTTAAATATCTTGATTTTGAAAATCAACCATAATACTTGTGTCAAAACATGATTTTAAAGCATTTGAATATGACATAATGCTCTACAGCCTGATGTGGCAACCATCACTTCCTTAGGTGGGTTGATGGTAATGTGATTTTGGATTAGAGTTGACCAGTCATATCAGCATAAACCTACCTACCTCCTTCACCTTTTCAAAAACCATTTGGACACACTATTAATGGCCAGCCAAGAGTGGTTCTCTACACACCTTTAAAGATTTTTTTTTGCTTCAACTTTACTACATATTTTAGTCCAGTTTCCCCTCAAATGCAGACTGGGAAGCCTGGATTATATTAAAACAAATTCCTCTGCTGGCACAACATTTAAGCACAACCAGCAATTACAGTGTGATGTGTTTTTCTAAATGGTTTTGTGAAAAGGAGAACAGATGACCAACCATACCTCTGATCATACAGGACTGATCATTGTGCTCTTCTCATCTCCCTAAAACTGAAACAGTTGTCTCTCTCCTCTTATGTGTTTGCTGTTTGTCTGTTTGTATTTTTTTTTTATTTTTACCCTTTACATCCTTCCTTCCCCCCCCTCATCCTCTCCTCTCCTGCCCCCTGTGCGAACAACTGCCACACGTCCTCTCTCTCGCCCCCTGCTGGTGTGTGGTTGGTAATATCAGGTGGCTGTTGGGGAAGTAGTCAGAGCTGCAAATGGGGATCACCTCCCGGCTGACCTCGTCATACTGTCGTCCAGGTCAGGAAACCAGCAACATTACCAACAAAACAGCGGTGGGAGAGATAGGGGCTGTGTGTTCCAACTGGGATGAGGCGTTTTAGCTCTCCTGTCACACTTGAGGAAGGAAGGGGCCTGTGATTATTTTGGCAACAGCCAGATACTGGAGTAGCACAGTCCAACAAGACCACATTCTTTTCTTTGCTTTTACGTTGCTGTTTCTTCTAGTGGTTTGGCAGTTATACTACTGGCTGTTTATATGGTGATTTTATTATGTTGTATTTTGTTTTACAACATAACATTTAACATAGACCCTTTTAAATGTTTGGCTGAAACTTCTAACACCGCTCAGAGTGAATGGAGACATCTAGTATTATACCACAGGAGCACATGCTCCTTTTTTTTGATACTTTGTTTTGGGTGTGAAAATATTTTCCATATCCTTGCCCTTGCATGGCTTGTATGGCACCCTGAATGCAACAGTTTACAGGCATGACAGTTTGCATGCAGTCGCCTTCCAAGATGAAAAGATCGAAAACCATCTGAGATTTATAGTGTTGTTAACTTTCCACAACATGTTGCTTCACTTCCTGGCCATCCCAAAAGACCTCAGCTCATTTCCATGAAACAAAGCTCTCATTCGATGGCTAATAGCAGCAGATTTCAAACCTCTCACTGATTGTGGTAGAGCTTTAGGGTCTTTGGTATGAAATAAATACGACTATTTAAGGAGTAGCTAACCAGCGACCCAGCTCACTTTAACCACCGGCATGCTCTAACTCTCTGTCCCCGTGCCCAGAGTCTGCCAGAGGCCTGTTTGTCTGCTTTGTTTGTTGTGCTTGGTATGCCTGCGTGCTCATGTCACCCCACTTGGATATTTTCTCTCTCTCTGTCTACGCTTTCTGTCCCTTTGCCGTGTGTTTTAGCTCTTCTTGAGAGATGGTTAAGCGCAGGGGCAGCATCAAACAAAGATGTTATGTCTGTCCTAAGGATATTCACTATACACTAAATGTATAACTTCGTTAAGTGATCTAGTTTTATGTTCCTGAGTCTTTTTGGCCGGCATCTTTGTTTGCAGTGCTCTAGTTTTCTGCTATTGTTGTTGTAGCCCCGTTCTCCATCACATTCAGTTTATAATTAAGCAGCACTGATGCAATTGATAGTGTTAAGTATTATTAGTAAATAATTAGTACGTTTTGCTATACAATATTATATAAAGTTATGGTTATTTAAAACAATGAACAGCTGAGGTTAGAAATACTGACATATATCATTGACTAGCAGTTTGTTTTATTATACTACTCGTCCAAGTGTCTGTATCTTCTTCCTCCACAACAGTGAACCGCAGGGTATGTGCTACATTGAAACATCAAACTTGGATGGAGAAACAAACCTTAAAATCAGACAGGTGATTTTCCTTGTTTAGTCCATCTTTACACAGGTTACTGTCCATATGATGTGAACGTAAAAATTAAAGTGACACTTCTTTAATTACATCAACAGGGTCTCCAAATGACTTCGGACATAAAGGAAATCGACAGCCTGATGCGTCTGTCTGGGCGGATGGAATGTGAGAGCCCAAACCGCCATCTGTACGAGTTTGTTGGGAACATCCGCCTGGATGGACACAGGTGGGCTCAGTTGTAGAGCTCCCTGCCTGGCTCTCTGCCTCTATTACCAACTCAATAGCCCATTAACCAGGAGCAGAGCCAGTAGCAGGGCATTATGAGGTTTTAGGGAATATTTAATCTTCCAGCTGAACAAATGAAAGGACCTGCTTCAGTGATAGTTAATGACATTTGTTTGGAGGCTTTGCCATTGTTAAGGAAATGCATTTTATTCTGTATGGCTGCTTTTGATTTGATTGTAGGAGTCTGGTACAATCAAGCTCTCCTGCTTAATTGTTATTACTGGAAGTTACCTTTGGCTTTTAGGGGATTCATACTTTTGATCGGCCACATTTTCATGTCAATGGAAATCTTTTTGCAAACTATATGTAGTTTTAATATATAAACAACATGTATGTTAGCTTGCAAATGGAAAAATGCAGTATAATATAAATGGAGGCACATTTTTTGACCGGCTGTTTTTGTGAATATTATTGACATGAACAAGGGCTTGACAGTATCACAAAATCCAAATGACCTCGTTTCTGATGTTGTGCTATTTCTGTCGCTGTCAATATACATTACTTCGTGGTGTTACAGTGGTTATTGGTTTCTGTTACTATTGGCATATTTATCAATATGGAATCAGGAAGGTTTACGTTAAATTAGTGGTTGTATGTAAGGTCAGCACCTAAATCAGTCCTTTATTTTAAAGTCAAGACTTGCATCAGTGGTTGTATTTAAGGTCAATGCTAAAATCAGAAGTTGTATGTAAGGTCAAGACCTGCATCAGTGGCGGTATGCAGTGCCAATACTTATTGATTTAGAGTGAGATAGAAGTACGTATAAGCACTAATGCCAGTAATGTTGTCATTATGCAGCACGGTGCCACTGGGTCCAGACCAGATCTTACTGAGAGGAGCCCAGCTGAGGAACACACAGTGGGTCCATGGTGTGGTGGTCTACACAGGACATGACACAAAGCTCATGCAGGTAAAGCACTTTTATAGTATTTCCTGTAATATTTGCAGTCATAAATGGGAAACAAACAAAAGCAGAGACAATTTGAAATTCTTATTATAAATCATATTTGCTGCAGATTTTTCCTTTTGGTGCCTATATAACTGTTGCCAAATGTGTTTAACTAATTGTTAAATTAATACAGTTAACCAAACTGTTTGTCAGGCTGCATGCTTGTGTGTCACCAAACCTCACTATGCTTTCTCAGTAAGTATTCAGATATTTCATGCTCCATAAGCAGGTGCAAAGGTTTAGATGAATGAGATTCTCTTTACTGCCACAGAGCAGAAAGGGAAGTCCACCATTTGTCGTACTTCTTCATTTTTTCCCACAACTGTCTTGTCATGTGTTACCCAGAATTCCACACGGCCTCCTCTGAAGCTGTCCAACGTGGAGCGTATCACCAACTTTCAGATCCTTGTGCTGTTTGGCTGCCTGCTGGCCATCTCTCTGGTCTGCTCCATTGGCCAAACCATCTGGAAGTACCAGTACGGCAATGATGCCTGGTACATGGATCTCAACTGTAAGAGTCCCAACAGCCCACGCTGCACATCTTATTCCACACATTTTTGTCTCACTTGTTCATATCAGCTTATTTCTTTGTCATTTTAAGTTCTTAAATGCTGGTATGTGTCGTGTCGTTTTTATGTTGCCTCAGTTAAACAATGTTTCGCATTACAAGTGAAATATGTGGCAAAGTGGGAATAAGTGAATTCCCTGTTAACTGAGAAAAGACAGCTGTGACATGCATAAATGTGTTGTGAATGAGTCTGATTGAAAAAGAAATGGTTGAATATCACTGCGCTGCTGTACTTTTTTGTTCCTTTCTAATGTTCTGTTTGATTTTGTTGTTTTCTTTGTTGTCGTTTTTTTAACAGCTCCAGGTAACAACCATTTAAAAGCCTTGGCCATCCGTGAATGACCCTCCCTTACTAACCCTTTACTGAAGCTGTGCCTTTGCTAAGCAAATGAAGCCCCCTACCCTCGCCCCCTATATGGTTGCCCTACTTTGTATGGGCCCATGCCATGGACAAGCACATACCAGGGATCCAACAATAGGTTTTTCCCCTCCAGCTCTCTTATACCTTCGTCTAGTTATTTTCAGTGCCTGATGAAAACAGTGTCTCACTTTTCCTCCATTTTTTTTAGTGCCACGTTAAACGCTTTGCAGTTCCCAAGCTTCAGACCGTCATTTTCCCCCCCTCATTTTTTATTTTTTATTTATTTTTTTATAAACAAGAAATGAATAGCCGCATTTACTTTGACTGCAAGGGAGTTGAGGTTGTGCTCAGGAAGCTTTTCATAGCAGGAGGCTCATACGTGTTTATTGCTCGAACACAACATGTGGCGCAACCCGAGGGGCACGAGCTGACATTTTCTAAATGCCTCTGCCGCCTTCTTTCCTTGTGTGGATTTTTCAAAGGACAGACTGAGAGGGGAGGGGGAGAGGTGAAAACCTGCTTAGCTTTTACATGTATTCTCAAACCATCGTAGAAAATGCCTCTATTTTATGTTACTGTTATAGACTTTAACCCAATACAAAATACAGGCGCAGTTTTGACTTTTGGTCTGTTGTGATGAAGCTCTGAACCTGGTATGCAAAGTGATTATCGTGACACTCTGGCCATTACTCTGTACCCTGATAGGCCTGTGTAGGAGAGGTTGTGCCCTGGTCAATTTAAGCTTGCATTACAACTTACACTTTCCCTTTTAATGAGATGTTGCATTGGCTTCTCCTGGTTTTTGTAAGGGTTTTAGTATCGTCCTAAGTGGCTTTAAAACCCACACCTAAAAGACCCCATATCAAACTGATGAGGGGAGTGTAAGTTATAAAGCAAGCGTCCATCTTGAGACTGATTTTACTTCCATAAGGAGTTGTTGAGACTCTGTCCAGTGCATATTATCCAACCTGTGACAAAAGAGAGAGGTGGGGAGATTGTCACAGCTTAAACATTCGATTTTACTCTCACCACTTTGTTTTCCTAAATTACTGTAACTTCACTCACTCATACAGACAGGTGCAGTAGAGTCTGTTTTAGTCCACACACATCACACAAGCTCATGTGTCACTGAAGCCTTTCATTACGCATGCCAGACACACATACATTGTGACAACTTAATGAATGCAGGCTCTGAGTGCAAAAATGTACGTGTATTTATTTTGCACTCGTGTGTAGCCACTCACGAGTTAGTTTTCGTCGATAGCAGTGTAATTATCACCATATTACTGAATTAATGCAGAGTATCTCTGCAAACTGCTGCTGTCTTAACTGACAGCTTGGTGAAAACAACTTTGTCCCACTTCTGCTGCTAGCATGAAGGGATGTGGTTTTATCACCCTAATATAGACATGCCTAGCGAACAGAATGCATAGCTCAATTTGCAGTCACATTTCTGTGAATAAATGATCAGAAATGGTTTCATGTTCACTGGCTTGAATAAACATGGTTAGAATATGTGTGTGACCTGCGCATGTCCTGGTTTGCTATGGTTTGATAGTTTCTCTAATGACTCCCTACTGGTCCAATCCAGTATCGCTCTGTCATCTACTAGCAGCATTTCTGTGTAACATAATGAGCTGGCTCCTAGAAATGAGTGAAATGAGGTGATGTAGTGATCATCATTAACACCCAAACTTTTTCGCTGACATAATCCACCCACTCTTTTCCACTCCTTGTTGGTTGAGAATGTGCTATGGACTGAATCTCCCTCCTTTGTCTTGAGAGCATCCGATACGTTTGTCTTCCCCCCCACTTCTGAAAAAGTGCTCCCTCCTATATGTGTTGTTGTAGCAGTAGCTTCCATTCTGCCACTTTCTTTGTGCCATTCAGCTTTTTGTTTTGCAATCGTTCTTGTCATGGGGAAGGGCTGGCCCTCTCAACCGCAATGCTAAGATCAAGGCTTGGGTTGAGGAAGGTAACATTTGCAACTCCTGCAAGCTGAGGAAAGGTAAATCACATCCCTCCTGTTTTCATGTTTGGTGTCAGTGGGCTTACATGTTGATCATTGCCAATTGTTTGGGGCTTTCGGGGGAACCAACATCATTTTGCATAGTGCTTTGTGGAATTCATTGCCTGGATCATGCTGGATGCCAAGGCTGCTGCTGTGACACTAATGACATTTGAGATACTTCAGTCCCTGTTCGCTACTTTGAAATCTTTGGGACATTAAATTGGATTGCTAATCGGTTGAGTTGTAAGAGGATGAGGTTGGGTGGAAGAAATGGTTAATTCCAGCTAATGCATGACATTAGCCCAAAACATTCTCTGTATTGGGATAATGTTAATAATTGGCTGGAAGTAGCTTTGGGCATTTTCATTTAACTAACTGATATTTGCAAATCAGCACTGATGACTCTCCTGTGTATCACTTCCCTTTGTCCAAAACTCATCCCCTGATAGATGGCGGTGCGGCAAACTTTGGCCTTAACTTCCTCACCTTCATCATCCTGTTCAACAACCTGATACCCATCAGTCTCCTGGTCACACTGGAGGTTATCAAGTTCATCCAGGCCTTTTTCATCAACTGGGTGAGCTGAAGCTACTGTGTACACTTTAACTGAACTAAACTCTAAATCTGAGATAAATGCACGATTTTCATTATAGGTGTGATTTCAAAAAGAAAAAAAAATGCAAACAACGATTCGATGTATTTACCTCTGTATTTAAATACTTTATTGACAGAAATATGTCTGAGCGTAACTGTCACGTGCTATGTTATTGCAGGCTGTGAAAACAAAATGTCTTAAAAGAAAATGCAATTTTGTTGATCGCGGTATAAACAAAGCAAGATGGGTAGTGACTGTGACTGGGTAGTGACATAGCACACTAGACTGCAGTTAAAGCTGCTGTAATCGACGTTAGCGCTGGATCAGATTATTATTTTTTGTCAAATGGGAGATGGTAGTGATGAGCCCTCACAGTTATCATGCACTACAGTACACAGCATTTTAGCCTGTGTACAGTTTGATAAACTCTTGCTGCTTTCATCAGCATTGTTTTGGGATGCATCTGATTTTTCATCAAACCTTAAAAACCCCCTGTGCAGAGTGTAACCAGCACCACATGGAGGGCAGATGAGTTTAGTAACTAGCTAGTGAACATAAATGAGCATGTAGCAGCCTCAGTCATTGATTTAACCCCTAAAAATTAATTTGTGTGTATGAAAGTTAGACATTTAGATGTTTCTTTTCCTATGAAAATAATCCCTTCTCGCCTTAAGATGACTTTGATGTGACGCTTCACTGTTGCCTTCTCTAGAATGTGTGGATCTCCTTATTCCTTCTATCCTCCCACCCTGCTCGAGCTCACTAGCTAACCTAAACCTTTGCTTAAACGCAGCAAAACTACTCTACACTACGTAACGACAAGTTGTAATCCTGGGTGATTTACCCATTCATGTTTCATGTTTGAATCTGAAACTGATTCTGAAGAAGAATAATGATATGGAAAGTCCCAGTCAGCAAGTTGACTGGATTGGATCCTTAGGTTTGGTACTCATGAAAAACCAGAAATCTTAATCTATGCTTTTGAGACTGTCATCTGTACACTTTTGTTTCAATTTGTAAATGCTTTTCCATGGTGCTGACTGCTTATTTCTCTCCTGATGCATCTTTCAGCATATGAAAAACAACATATAGACATGTTACCCAAGAAAAAAATGTGATTGTTTCCATAGAAAGGCTGCAAGGTGGTTAGCACTGTTGCCTCGCAACAAGAAGGTCACCGGTTCACGTCCCAGTGAGGACACCTACACTTTTGTGCGTGGAGTTTGCATGATCTCCCCGTGCAGCATGGGTTCTCTCCGGGTTCTCCGGCTTCCTCCCACACAGTCCAAAAACATGTTGAGGTTAACTGGTGATTCTAAATTGTCTGTAGGTGTGAATGTGAGTGTGCTTGGTTGTCTGTCTCTAAGTGTAGCCCTGCGATAGACTGGCGACCTGTCCAGGGTGTCCCCTGCCTTCACCCTAAGTCAGCTGGGATAGACTCCAGCCCCCCCGCGACCCTAATGAGGATTAAGCGGTGTATAGATGGATGGATGTTTCCATAGACATGATTCCAGATGAATATTCATGTTGCCTTATATCTGTTTACTGTGCAAAAAAAAGTCATTGTTTGATAATCATGCACCATGTCACCTTTGTTAGATGATAATATGTGAGTGTTGTTTTATGGCTTGATGAATTTCCTCCAAGAAAACTGGATGTCAACATTGGCTTATCAAAATAAAAGGGTGTGCAAGTAGCACAGCGACTGTCATTTACTAAATCTTTTTAAATGTACAGCATGTATTCACATCTGTAACACAAATGTTGAAGCCTTTTAACGAGCACCAAGAACATACTGCGCTTACATATACTTTGTAAGTAGGTCAACCCTACCAAATATCTCAGCTGAGGAATCATACAGTTTTTTTTGCCCAAAGTTATTCTCAGCCCCTTATATTCATTAAATTTTAAATGAATCCCTGGCAAGTAATTTTTAGCAACATTTAGGGCAGTTCTCAGTTGGTTTCTCTTCCCGCGACTCCAGTCGGTTCAGTATTTTCTTAAGGGCATATTGACTGTTGGGACTGAAGTGAAGCTTCAGTTGTTTTGTTTTTTTTTTGTTTTTACTGTCGGCAACGATTTGAAATTTACTTTGATGGAAACTTCTGTTGTACCAAAAATTTTGCTTCTCAAGCAATGTTACAGTCAAAGTTCTTCTGTGATTGGTTTTAGGACACTGATATGCTGTATGAGCCTACAAACACACCTGCCATGGCCCGCACCTCCAATCTGAATGAAGAGTTAGGCCAGGTAAGCAATGCAGTTTAAGTAGTATGTTGTAATGTGCTGTTTACTTGAAAGATCTCTCAAATAAGAATAAATTATGTATTTACAAAGCATTCATTTGTGTTTCTCTACAGGTCAAATACATTTTCTCTGACAAGACTGGGACTCTGACCTGTAACGTAATGCAGTTCAAGAAGTGCACCATCGCCGGTGTGGCCTATGGGTATGTTCCATTTTCCTCCCCCGTTCTCACTTTCCTTCCCTCCCTCCTCGCATCCTCAACCGTTGCCTCCCCCATCACCTTCATTAAATGCAGAGTGTGCATCATAGTACATCTGGCGTTTCTCTCTCCTCCCCTTGCCTTCTCATTAGCAGCTGCATCAGTGCTCCTCTCAACAGAAACTATAAATAAAAGGCAGACAGACATTTGCAAGCAAAGGCACTTTACACTCTCCTTCGCAGGCTCTCGTCCGTCGTCTGTCACGTCGGAGGTGTTTGTGAAAACTGGCTGTACCTCTCAGTATTCTCTCTCTCTGTGTGGTGCCGAGGACAGTGACAAGTTGATATCATGCAGCATCCTATTATAGACATAAGGATTTAAGCGAAATTCACACTTCACATGAATTTCCTTTTTTTCCTCCGCTCCACCGATATATGAGCAGTTCCAGCTAAACATTTGATCGAATCAGCGCTAATGTTATTCATCCCTCATTTTATTTTTGTGCATAGATAATTAAACTCAGTGGGTGCAAAACAAGTGGGAGAGAAGAGTGTCTTCACAGAACCACAGCAAGTGCAGGCGTGACAGTACATGATTAATCCCATTACGATTCAATTAATGGGATGATTGATGAAGTGCAGACTGAAGGAAGAAAGACAGCGTTTTCTCAGGAGTTCTTTGTGCTTTCATTAGGCTGTGATTGTGAGCCCAGTGAAGGCGCTGACAGCTTGTCATTGTTGGGTCAACAATACAAAGTCACTTTAAGTAGTTATGATGTACATGTTGATGATGTGGTACCTCCTAAATCATTGTCAATATTTCTTTTTTAAGTGATGCTGGCTAAACACACATGTGACAGATTTGTTGTGTAATATTTTGGGCTACAGAATGTCTTTTTGTTTTTTTTCCATTTTTGGCTTTTTAACGGTTATAATTGGGTCAAGCCTGCTGGTCATTAGGGACAAACGCTGACTGAAGTTCAGCAGCAGCCCGTCCTTCGTTCATCCTAAGTGAAGATGTTTTTCTTTGATACTCTGAAACGAGGACTCCCTCTTATGCAGCTGATAAATATGGATGAGTGTTTCTTAGCAGGAGGGAGGGAGACAGGTTCTAATGAGGCAAGGCTATTTTTGATGATGCCAACGTTTGGCCGACTTGTCTTCTTCTTCTGGGTTTTCTAAAACAAGAATTGGGAGTTTCAAAAACTGTTGACAGTCATTTTTCTGTTTCCTTATTCCTCTTAAAAATCAGAAAGCAAACTGTAAACCACTCTAATGCTCTAACTTTGTCCATCCAAACCAATCCATCATATTTTACCAAGAATGCTCTCCCTCTAAACATTGTATAATCAAAGTATTTACAAAAAGCTCAACACAAATTGTACATTAGAATTTTGAAAGTCAAAATCGACATGTTTCTTATCTCAGTATTTCCTAAAATTTGCTGGGTAATTGTCAAGTATTATTGTATCCTCAGGTTTCTGTTGGGTGTTTTTCTGATGTGTTAAGTGAAAACAAATGTCTTTAGTTTTTCCTGACGTAAGTATTACTGAGGCCAAAGTGATTATTTTTATTACTGCCCCAACAGAGCTATTTCTTTCCAAGTTCTTAACAAGGTTATGTTTTTACAGTATAAAGCTGATAAATGATAAAACCCCTAACAAATTTATTTTTGTTGCATTGACCCATCAGAGAAACTGCTCGGAAGCTTGAAACCGTTGTTTGTTACACAGTTTGATGACTGGTATTTCTCTCTTGTTCCTATCATAGATGCTTTCAGCTGTCTACTCGCCTTAGGTTAATCATAAAATATGGATAAAAGTAGCAAGGAGGCAGATAATGTTTTATAATTAAACTTTAAATTCTGTACTTAAGATACCTGAATTATTTTTTTACCATTACATTTTTACCTCACTGTTTTTGAGAATCTTATCCTACATCAAGATAAAGCAGTCACATTGTGCAAAATAAGAGACTATTTAAAAGCAGAGATGAAAACATGGCACATTTAAATACAAACGAATGAACAAGCATGTGCATAGTAGTTACTCTGCAGCGTGACTTGTAATTTGGTGCCAGCACACACACATAAAGCCCCCCTGACACTGCCGCCTGCATGTGTTCCTCACCACAAATTAAGTGCTGCTGTAATTAATAAAGCCATCCCCAAGGGTGTAGACATTAATTAATTCCACTGGATTGGAGTCCAAATCTGAAGGAGAGACAGCGTTTAGGTTAGAAAGGCTCCCACAATCCTCCTGGTTCTTATTTGTAAAAGATTGACGGAAAGCATGTTTTATTTAGATGTACTTAAATGACAAAACTCACAAAAATGTGTTTTTTTTTGGTTTCTTTTTTAAATAACACATATTTGTCCATAAAATTCGTCACTGTTCTGTTTCCCTGCAGAAATATACATCTGCTGTCGCTGTTATGTCAAATATTTGCCAGTTTACAGACAGACTGGTTTGTTGCTAAAGCAAATACTCACAATGTTTCTTTACTGAAGGTAAAAGAGCAGAAGACTCACAGAGTGAATAAAACTGAGTCTGAATCAAATGAAGAACTGTAATGTTCAGTGGAGCACATCGTCTGGTCGGCTACACTCCTCACAGTTAACGAAATCCTGCACTGCAGTCACTTAGAGCAGAGATGCCAAAATCATTTGCTGCCTTCTTTTTGAGCAGAGTGCTCTCTGACCACATTTAATTTCTTACGTTGTTGTTTTTATCTCTACACTTACTATGAAAATATATGCAGTTTCAAAGACGAATTTCTGCTGCTGTAGTAAATCATTGTGTTGTTATTAATTATTAGAAATTCTTATTTAAGTCTGCCTTTATTTTTGGTGGATCGGCTTGGCTGTAGTTATAGTTGGTAGTGGTGCCAACATTTTATGTGTTTTCTTGTGATCAACCTTACAGTGAGTCTGCTGAGCTTTCTGGAGGAATTCTTCTTCTCCTTCAGTCAAATTCAAGTCACACCAACTTGATTTCATACCAGTCACATTTCAAATTTTGCTGCACGAGGTCTGATAAGGGCATAATTGAGGATTTTAGTGATAAATTTAATTCTTCCGTTGAGGGACTTTGTAATGAAAGTCAGCTATTATTGCACTGGCATTTGACAATCATGCACAACTCAAAAAAAAAAAAAAGAAAAAAGAACAATAGCATCCAGTATAGTGAGCTCTAACTATCTGGCGTACAGTGTCTTTCTTTATTGCAAGGAAAGAATAAATAACCTGTCACTTGTGAGACCAAGTAGGGATTTCCATTATTAATGATAGCTTAAGAATAAATGCCAGTGTATATATAGAATTGTAAGGAACACTAGCAATTCATATTATTGTTACTAATGTTTCAGTAACCGACTACTGAGGCAATGGTGAGCTGTGAAAAAAGCGTGACTGGGTTGGTCAATATAACAACCTAAAGCCTACTAGCACCACAAAAGCTACATGCCTTTTGTTTAATTACGCCATGCAAAAACCAAAGTAGAATAACCGACTGCCTTTGGTACGTAATTCTTAGTAATGAATTGTGCGTCTGCCATTTATATTTTTGAAATATTCCTTTAGAGAATAATAGATTTCGAGGACCTGCTGTAATCACTGCTGTCAACCTAACCCCAACACCTTGGCTAAATTCCCTCCTCGCATCTGACCTATCATACTCTAACACTAACAATCCCATTTTAACTGTAATCCTGGCATCTGCACATTCACAGCACGTGTTAATGAAAGACTTTGTCAACAAGATGCTCTTTGTTCTCCACCTTCGCTCCAACAGTCACGTCCCTGAGGCTGAGGAGGGTAGTTTTGCAGAGGACGACTGGTAAGATGATGGGTGTGAAATGATGGTCGTTTTTTTTTTTTTTCCCTCTCTCTCCCGCTCTCCGCTTCTGTGATGTATTAGTGCTGCCTTGCCTTGTGGAACCTGTGACTTTGAACACAATACCTCAGTGTGTGTTTGTTATTTTTTCTTTGTGCGTTCAGTACTCTTGGGTCGTGTTGTATGTGACTGTGGCCCTTGAAACACTGTGTCTATCTGTTGATGTGAAAGGCCAGCTTTAAACAGACGATGCAGTATTTGTTATCTATAATTGTGGCTGTATCAGAATTAATATTGAATCATCAGTATTTCAGTGTTGTGGCTTTCTTACAGCGTTCATCAGCTGGTTTGATAGATGAAGCTTTCCAGTGTTTACTGTATGTCGTGCTGAGGCTGAAGCTGTGCTGTACAGTCTTCTATTCCCCAGTTAACATCAAACTAACTTTGGAGGTGGTAGCTACACACCCACTTATTCTTTGTCTTCCTCACACACACACGGAGCGCACACACAGAGTCCTACTTCTGAGATCCATCTGCTACAGGGTTTAGATCTGCAGTAACAGCATGGGCGTGTCTCATCCATTTTGCATGGGGGATTGGAGCCTGTTTGTTAATGCCTATTATGCCAAAATGTTGAGTCTTGCTGCTTTAAAAGACGTTGCCAGCTTCCATGAAAGCATGTCTCTTTAAGACGCTATTTTTTCCCCCTCTCTGAAACAACACTCAGATACTTTACTTGTACACAGGATAGGTCAGAGATACAGAAATAGCTGAAATATTGAATGTGGTATGTAGGTTTAAAAGAAACAAAACATCACTAATCAGACATATTCCTGTGGTCCTGCTTGAAGCAAAGCTGGTGAGTCCAGGGTCAAAGTTCAGAGTTTATCATTTCCTCCTCCTCCCTGGAACAGGACAGCATAGGTCTGATCTGGAACTGGTCCCTGTTATTGACTGTGAACAGCCAGCACCCTTGTTCCCATAGTGACAGGACCTCTGTGTGCTGGCAGATAATCAATATCTGACCGTCCTCCTCGCCCAGCCTCGTGCCTCGCAAATTTCATCAAGACAATTGATGAGGCGATCTACGCTGCTGCTGCTGCTGCTGCTGAAGAGGAAGGCTTAGGGCTTCCTTCCCTGTGCAAGGCTTAGAAACAGTAATACTGACACTATAGATCTTCTGACAAAAAAATAACATCTTTGTTGTTTGTGGCAGAATTTGCTCATGTTTTTATGTCACATATGAGCACCTGAGTAGTTTCCATGCATTTGGATGATGATGCATGGGTTAAACCAGTTGCATTCTATATCTTTTACATTTTATTATGCTAAACCTAAAACGTAAGTCTATTTAGTCGCAATATCTGCCCTCCTTGTTTATGTAAATGGAGCATTTAGAGATGCAGACTTTGTTTTTCAATTTCTCCATGACATATTTTAATAAAGCCTCTAAGTGTGATAAATCTTCCCAACCTCCGGTGCATCTAGCAGGTGTAGCACAATATCGACTCCAGTCCTGCTGTTTAATTGCGTTGCTGTCTTTTTCCTATATCTTCCTTCCTCCAAACCTCTATTTTGTGTGCAGTAGATGGTAGTATTCCTAGCCGGCTGGCCGGTTGGCTCTCAGGGATCTGAACGGCATATCCTGTGGGATTAGAAAGACTTATGGTTGCTAATAGCAGCCTGAGTAACATTTCTATCAAGGCCCGATGCTGTGGACAAAGCTGCTGTCTGCCTGATCTATAGGACTCTATTTATCACAGAATCATGAATCGATCCCCGCTGGACAGCCAGTGAGCCGCTTGTGGCTACATACAGGATCACTGCCCTAAGCCACTGTTAGAGGGATGAAAAACTTCCTTTCTTTCATCAATGAAAAGTCCTCTGCAATCCAAATTGTCATTTTTCCAGTTCAGCACGGCCGTCTGTTGTTGATGAAAGATGTGTATTTTTCTGATTTTGCCATATTCCTAATGGACTTCAAGATATTGAATTATGTTGCGTCTTGCCAGAAATAAAAAGTATTTCTGGTACAAGAATAGGAGACTAATTGTGTTTCCAGTAATTTATTAGGGCTTGGCTTTGATTAGTGTGTGAGTAATGTGGTCTTTTTCAGCTGCCAGAAACTCTGCCTGTCTGCTGTCCCTGTAAGCGGTTCCTCATGCATTGTTTAATTTCCAAAGCAAAGGGGAACACCATTTATTATTTATGTAAATGACTGGAGTGAATATGATATATAAACGGGATAATGAATAAATGTATGAGCGTGAATTCCTTGTGCATTGGTAAGTAATAATGTCCCATTTCAGGACATTGCTTTCTCAAAGGATGATCTACTTGCACCAGCGTGGACAGAATCCCAAACAGTCACACACTGTACATCACATTACTGAAGCCCAGGGGACCAGCATTTGCATTCTGCCTGCACTGTGGTTAATACTTTATTCAACAAATGTCAATACTGTTGGCACACAGCACTGGCTGTATTATTACCACTTTGAGATCTGTTTTGTGCTGCCAGTCTCAGTGCAAATTAGTTTTATCTTGAGCTGAAAAGATGATTTGCTTGACAAAAAATTCATTTGTAACTACACTCAGGGGCGACTTTATTTATCTACACCTCTGTACAGTAGGTGATGTTAGAAAAATGACTAGAAAGCATTGACCTTGCTAACCTGCCAACCCCCCTGTGTGTTTTGATTGGTGGCGTGGAGTTCCCTTTGGATCATCCCTGTTCAAAATGAGCAGTTCACCTACTGCCCAGTGCAGCTTCACCCATACAAATAATTTTCACATACAGTATTGTGTCATTGAGGTTATAGTTGGCATGACTGTAAACTGAGAGCTCAGTGGCACAGTGAATATATGGTATAGTTATATATAGTATAAAAATGTGAACAGAAATCATGGAATTCAGGCAAACTTCAAGAGGCTCTGGTGCATAAGAGCAGAGTTTCCTTTTCTACTTACGAGACACTTTGGTCATGTTTCTTATTTTATTGACAAAGCTGTCATAAGCTGCTGGAAAGTTATATTTTTATCTCCTTATTTTGTTTTCAGATCCATTGTCAGAATGTTCTTTGATCATGATGCAAATTAAAGACCCCCTGCACTGAAGATTTATTTCCACCATATTAAGCTGTCCATATGGTGTTTTTTTTTATCTTGTAGAAGACATGAGCAAAATAGGCCGTCAACACCATGGCTGAGAATTTACACCTTGAAATGTTGTGCCAACGATGAATTCAAACTTCTGGGGTTTCATACATAACAAACTGAACTAACAAATACCTATTGACGTGCATCTTTTTGTATCATTAGTCTTCTCAGTAATTGGGTTCCAGTTCTAACCTGTATATCTAAAGTACTCCAGCATTTGCCATCATGTATCGTAGAGTAGTTTCACAATGTTGAGCTGTTGATTTGCTACTTTTGCCTGAACTGCTAGGAGTGAGGAGGTGTTGATGAAGAGAGAGGACGGGACTTCATAAAACCACAGGAAACAACCATGTGCAGTTACATCTGAGCCATTTTAAGACAGGAAAGCATTATTTCCATGTAAACATCTTCTAGCCCTAAAGGGTTTTAATTAATGACCGGAGAGGGACTTAGCTATTTGTTCTTTACTAGTCTAGTCTTAATGTCTGGGCAACATGCTCTACTTGGCTGTCGGTGGTGCCATAAAGTATTCCGGTGCATTCTGTCGGTTGTTTGACTTCTCCACCTCTTCTTTCCAGGCACAGCACACACTCATCAGACGAAGCAGGATTTAATGACCCGAGCTTACTGGAAAACCTCCAAAGCAATCACGTAAGTAATGTCAGGGTTCCCTGTCGCCCACCTGTGGTGACTGCTGCCAATCAGGCTAAAATTAAGAAGGATTTTGAATCTAATTGTGTGTGGTTGCATAATGCCTTCTCGCCATTTCAAGTGATGACTGTTTTGACTTGTGTGTTGAGTCTTAAAGATGGCAAAGCAGCTGTACTGTTTCATGGCATGCATCTTGTCACATGTTGTGACGAATTTAGACCAAACGACATAGATTGAATAAAACCCTGCTGAGGGGCGGATCACTGTTTCCTTACACAATACTATAAACAAAGGCACGATCTGACAAGATTAGGAGCCCCTTCATCCACTGATTTGCTTATTTACCATAAGAACCTCAGGAGATATAGCAAGAAAACAGGCTTTTACAAAATACACACGATCACGTGCGTTAGTGGTCGTTTACAGGACCTAAGAGGGAGCGGAAGTGGCCACCTGTAGTAATGGAATGGGTGAAGACTGATTGATTGGCTGTTTGAGTCACTCAGCTGCAGAACAGTGTGGGGGAGGCAGAATGTCACATCTAATTACGTACAGTAGTACCGCCCAGGGAAAGTAGTAATCCCACTGTGATGTTTGCTTTGTTATGACAGCAGAATCTCTCCACACATTGAGTTTGTCTAAGATCTGCTTTAGCTTCATACTGATAGCCCTTCGCCCCTGCTAATTATGGTGCATAACCAACTGCTGTTTAGAAATCGCAATCTCTCTGCATCTTTGGTGATGATTCTATTCTTGAATAATCTGTTGGGTTGCTGTTGTACTCATGCATTGTTAATGTTGTTTATGTTAGTCACCTTCTGTTTATGTATATCTTTGCCAAAGATTCTGGTAGACCAGCCATGCAAGCTGTTTCCAGTGTTTATGCTAAGCTAAGCTAACTGGCTACTGGCTCTCACAGACATTAGAGCCATCTTGAAGTTTTTGTCTGACTTTGAAAAAGAAAGTGGATAATCTAATTTTCCATTAATGCATCATCAGTACTTACATGGCCCTACTGTAGACACTAAATGACTGTCATTTACGCAATTTTATGTAATACCTGATGCTCTCACCATACAAACACTTATGGCCATCAGGATGCTTCTTGCTTAAACACTACTAATCCTTATCGTTAACAACAGTTTTGCGTGGCTGCAGGCTGTTTGTAGGAGTGATGTTGATACAGTGTTGAGGGAGGATGGCAGACTACAGGAGAGGGGAATTAACGATACTGACAAAAATAAACATCCCCCCGGTGCTTTTCATGTTCTCTTGAGTCACTGGACATGTTCTCCGCCTGCAGAGCTTCAGCAGCCTTCGTGGGTGTTTGTTTGCTCGCCCGCCGAAGCTCTCTGCTTCATGTTCCCCCTGACCCTTCAACTTTCTCCACACTGGCCACGTCTGAAGTGATGAGTGTCCGTCACTGGTGCCGTGACATAGGTTACCCAGGAGTCAGTCGGGGTGATAGCTGGCAGCATGGACAGCACAGTATTAGCTGTCGCATCTAATTGTGCCATCAGAGCAAAGTTCTGTCTAGGTTACCACCTTCCTGGATAGCATAGGCACACGCATTTGTACTTCTATTCTTTTGAGGTCCCTCTGTGACATAATGCGCTTCCTGGACAACAAGCCTATCCCTAACGTGAAAACTTTTGGAAATACGTTTACTAATATCTGCAATTTAATATGAGGATGGAGCCAGGAAACTTTTGCTTTCACTCAAGACAGTGGGGAGATGCATCTATCCCAAGGATATGTCCAGAGGCAAAAAGTCTCCCAACAGCTAGGAGTCAACCAGTATTTTTTAAAATTTTTTTACAGGACCAGTATTGATTATTAGTAAGGAGGGAGACTGATAGCTAATATTTAGAACTGACATATGCTGCATTTGTAGTGAAAATGAAAACCTTGGTGTCAAAATGTATCATTAATAATGCAAACTTCGAAACAAAACTTCATGAAATGCCTTTTCTTATGTATGTTAACAAATGTTTAGCTAAAAGAGATTTTTTAACGTTTTTCCTTTAGCGTTGATAGTTGTTAAAGTCAGGTAGTGCTGTGAGTGGGACATTTGCTCAGGTAGAGAGAGTCAGCTGTATCAGAGCCAAAGACAGGCATTTTCAAATTAATTTATTTTATCAGCAATCAGTTAACAGAGTAACATACAGATAATGAGAAAAACTGAATATTAGATTTGATTATCAGCCAGGCCATTAATTGGTTGACCCCTACTAGCAGCACCACTAAATCTCATTGCCTAACATATATCTAATTTGTTAAATCTGTAAAGAACAAGTTGTGGTTTTACAAAGAGATATTGGCTCGACTATTTTGTGGTTTGGCACAGTTAATTCTGTGACTTCCCAGAGTCTTGTCGTCACTGTGGGGTTTCCAGCACTGAGTTGAAAAATGGCAAACTACAGTAACTCCATCCCTTTATGTACATTTAACAAAAGCCTACTTCTGACCTGAAACCAAGTTAAACCCTCACATAGAGCTGGCCACAATGTCAGCACTTTAAAAAGAAAAAAAGAAAAAGAAAAATGTCCTCACTTGTGGTGTCTAAAACTCAAGTACACATACAACACACACACTGACATGTCCTTCAGAGGATACCTGTCAGCCCAGACCAGATTAGCATGCTGCTAGGAGGCAGAGGGGACTGTCACAGCCACCTGGACTGTAATAGACTCTGTGTATTTTCATTTACAAGAGGCCCTTTGATTTACCCCTCCTCCCCCTTCATTCATTCAGTTTTCACAGCCAACAGAAGGAACAAATTTAATCATACCGTGTGTTGACCACACTGCTTTTTGTTTGAGAAGGCGAGTGAAACGGATTCTTTGGAGCAATCACTTTATGGCATGCCTCAGTCTTTCACCTTTTTAGTATTAATCATGGGAGGTTATGATGTTTGTTAGAGCTGCTGTATATTTTCTGCTTCTGAAGATTTTTGACAGCTGTATTCATCAATGCTTGCTCACAGTGATGGTAAACTGGTGTTGTGAATTAGCTTAGTGTGGATGTTGTTAACAAAGGTTTGCAGGCAGACTACAGTTGGTATTGTTGCTGTATTATTCCGGCCTGCCGTAGCCCTGGAGGCTGCTGATATCTCTGCCTCAGCTGTGGTCACTGACTACATGCTGGTGGTCCTCCAGTCTCAGACGAGAGCCTCAGCAGATGTCTGTCTGGCTCTACCCCATGGCAAGTTAGTCATACTGTTCCCCTTATTAATGTAAAATGCCCTCAGTATATAGGTTAGGCCTTTTTTTCATTAGCTGAAGCAAGTGTATGGGTTCAAGGGGCACGAGTAAATGTCTGTCAGCAGCTGGCGAGTTCCGTGCGATCCTTTTGGCTTGTTACCAGCAGCCATTTGTCTGGCCAAACCTGACTAGTGAGTACTGAAGCCATGTGTATTTCAGACAGTGACAAACCTCTGGCTGGCTTTGAAACCAAATGGAGAGTTAATGGCTCTTTAGACACTACAGGGTTGAAAAAAAGTCTTTTTTTTCTCAGTTTCTTGACTGCAGTAAATAACAGTTTCCTTCAAGTAACCCATGAATCAGGACAAGATATATAAACAGCCATGTTTTGATTTTAGTTTGGTAGTTGTTCTGCAGTGATATTTACTCCTTATATACAAATAAAATTGAATTGAATTGAATTGAATTAATATCACAGTGACATATTTATACCAGAGAAGTGGGGTTTATGTTTTGTGTTCAGTGACTGGGGTGGAGAACACTTAATATTTACTTACTTAAAAATGAAAAGTGAGTTTCCTTTAACAAACAATTTAAAATACTGAAAACCTGTCTTGCTGTTTACTTATAGCAAGCTTAAGACACCTAAGACACTGCAGCACTGAGTGGAGACGCTAATCTGTAAAGCAAATATGTGGCTAAACAGTGTTTCCAAAAAAATCTTGATGTGTTATTTGTTGTCTAGCTGAGATGTGTTAAACTGTGTTAAACAACTCAACCACATCAACAGCGTATACATCTATTTAAAGGAGTCACCTGTAAATGTGCTATATACTCCACACATGTAGTGACTGTGTTGTCTGTCTGTCGCATGTACATCCACTGTGAATCATGCAGGCTGATTATTGTCTGTCAACAGTGTTCTTGCTGCCCTTGCATTATTGTCATCAAGGTCTTTCTAGTTGTTTTGCTTCTGTTACATGTTTTATGAAGGAACATTAAAAGTCAAAGTGCCCTTTCCACTTCCTGTAGCCTACAGCTGCTGTTATCCTGGAGTTCATGACCATGATGGCCATCTGTCACACTGCAGTCCCTGAGCGCATGGATGGAAAAATCACCTACCAGGCTGCATCTCCAGGTATGTCACACCTTCTAGTGGAATATAGCTTCAGGATATAAGGGAAGCTGCGCTGGCATTACTCCAGGGTATGAAGTGTGTTCACACATGATAATTTGGTAATGTTATTATTAGCCAGACTTTTGTCTAGTAGCACAAGTGTGAAAAAACAGAAACCTAAAAAAGAAATCCAAATAGCAAATAGGTCTTCCTTTCTATTTCTGTTTATATCATCAAGGCTTGATATTATGGCGCCGAGCAGCTGCTTTGGCATTCTGCACATTGTTCACATGTATGTGGTTGTTTAATCACTGCCAACCTGCACCACCTGTATGTAAGGAAGCCAAGACCTGGAGATTTAAAAGTGATGATGTCGCCTCCTCCAACCAAATAAAATAATAGATTCTGCAGTTTTAACCATTGTCAGATTTCACCAGTGAAGTACAGATGTATACCTGATTTCAATAATACCTTATTGTACAGATATGTAACACGACAGCAGGTTAGAAGCCTTTACTGTTGTGATTAGTACTCCTCCTTACACTCACACCCGCTGCAGCTACAAATAGAAAAGAATTAGCTCTTGCAATACTTGTTGCCTTTAGGTGGCATAAGTGTCAAAACTGCAGGAGCTGCTACTTTTCTAGCTTGTCGATGCTGCTCTGCGGCATGTTTATTTGTAATTCCAAACTGCTGCTGAACAAGTGGTCTAGTCCTCTAGGTCCAAAACTGCAGGCCTGATACTGCAG
Source organism: Stegastes partitus (assembly GCF_000690725.1). Taxonomy (NCBI): domain Eukaryota; kingdom Metazoa; phylum Chordata; class Actinopteri; family Pomacentridae; genus Stegastes; species Stegastes partitus. The sequence continues at coordinate 860,922 of NW_007577753.1, read as the reverse complement.
ATCTTAAACTGCTGGTGCTGCAGCTCTGACTGGACCTGTTTCCAGGTGCTTTACATAAATGAAACTGCATGTCCTTGATATTTTGTTGTTGTTGTTGTTGTTGTTGCAGTGTTTATTTTCCATCTAGTGACCTCTGTGGCTTAGTAAATGGAACGTACCACCATAGCCTCCAGGCACCAATATTTCATAAAGACATTTATACAATCATGAGAGCACGAGAGAGCCAGGAAACATATTATAAAATGAAATCTCCTGTTTACACAATGCATGGCGTGTGTCACTTTGATTGTTTAAGCCTCACTGTGATGGCTCAGTCTATCACATTCACAGTTGAATGTAATAAACTGGGACAGCTGTCAATCAAGGAAACATGCCCTTCAACGCGATTCTTTTTAACTCTACAAAATCGCTACCATGATGAACATTCGATAAGGTGACATTAACTACAGACACCCAAAAAAAGTTACATTTGTAATTTGAAAAGAATGCAGCCTTATCGTATCTGGTTTGACCCCTTGTTCATAGTAGTTGCCTCTAGCAGAAGTATGTAAATTTCCTGAAAATAAAGGACCATCCTAATGAGCTCAGTCTGCTCAAAGGCACAAATCTGTGATCCAATTGTAAACAAAGAAGTCATTCTCATGAGGAAAAACTAAAAAGATGGAATTTGAAGCTTCTGTTTTTGCCAAATTCTCTGTGTATAGCAGACTGCATTTAAATCAGAGGTGTTAATGTTTTCTGATGCTTTTCACTACATCAGTAATGTTTTCAGAGAATTGCAATGCCGCTGCTTTTCATCTTCATTTTGCTGTTCATAAGAGAGATGACTTTTTTTGCCTGATTGCTTAGAACAATCATGGTCTTATGGAGCTTTGGGGTTTGAGGCAGTGTGGGGAATGGCTGCAAAGAGAAAGCTAGCTAAGTGAACTGTAAAAAACAAGTAGAGAGCTTTTTTTTCGCCCTGCAGCATCCTCATGCAAGCTGTAGCATAGGTTACCTGGTTCACAGCGTTCAGCCGCTGTCCTCATTGTGAAAATGTGTCAAGATGAACTCGGTTTATTTACCAATTGGGAACCTGTTTTCACTATTAAGAATGCCAGGTTCAAATTTCAGGTCATCTTGTGTATGCTGACCACCTGTATGCCTGTACATTTGTGTTTATCTGTAACATTTTCTTTTTGTTTTCAAGATGAAGGAGCTCTGGTGAGAGCAGCACGAAACCTTGGCTTTGTGTTTTCTGGTCGAACTCCAGATACCGTCATCGTGGAAATAGTGAGTTGGATTAGACAAGTTTAATGAACGGCATGCAAGCGATTGCCCTGATGGATGGATCCACTTTATCTTTAATCTTGGCATCATGGTGGTCTCGTATGACTTCAAAGTTTGTCAGACTATGGCCCCAGACGCTGATGAATGTGTGATAATAATGGCGAGGGTATGGGCTAAATCCAAATAAAGAGCTGTCTTTGTGAGCTGATGTCCTATATTTAAAAAATGTGTTGTAACTTTTATCTTACAGTAATTTTGACCTTTCATTAAGGCTATTTCATAAGCACATCTATACTTTTAAAAATGTACCTGTTCTTTTTTGTTTGGACTCTCGTGACTGTACAGTATGTATGAAGCTTAGCTTCGCAGAAAGAGTAGAAACAGGCAGAAACAGTCAGCCAGGCTCTGTCCAAAAGCATCAAATACACAATACAATCAAGTTTCTTGACCCAAAGCAATTCCCACCCAGCAGAGACTCCAGGAAGTTATTGCACCTTGTTGAGAAACAGTCAAACACATAACCCCAATAAAGACCACAACTGTTGTTGTATCTTTACCCTCATTAACGGATTAAACAAAGAAAATATAACGTTGATTATTGAGCTTCAGAGACTGTGGAAGATTTTGTTCCAGTGTACCTTTGGAGTCTGCTTTGGCCTGCTGTTTCCCCTTGTTTCCAGTTTTTATAAAAAGTTAAGTGAAGATAACCTGCTGCTGGTTCCAGCTACGTATTTATCATACACCCCCAAATTTTTTCCCATGAAGTTGTACAGTTTCTACAATCAGTAAATTGGCTCTGGGCAGTAAATTAAGTAATTAATGAACAATTTCTTGTTGTTTTGCTCAGATGTTCCAAAACAGACCTTGAGCTAAAAGTAATATACATAAATCAGTTTGAATTCACTTGGGCCACAGTAATGGAAAATGACTAATGCCACATTTGCTGTGATTACATCTTGAGCTGATGCAGTGTGTCCTCTCCAGAGCTCAGGTCACCCATCCTGTTGTTCCCTTAATTGGCTAACCTGATGATTGCACTCAAAAAGCCTGAGGTGGAAAGGCCATTTTCATTTTTTTTCCTTCTGGTCAGAACATCTCGTCTCCAAGACGTCGGTCCCATTTCTTAATCTTTATTAGACCTTCTAAAGCTCTCAGCATCTACTTAATCACTCTGTCTTGTACCTGGCGGTCTCTACAATTAAGGAAGTTAATTGAATTTTACCTTGTTATTCTCCCTCCATCAGCTCAGTGCAGGCAACTGATAAACACATTTAAAGTGCAATTAAGGCTGATTGGAGGAGGATGGTGGGGTTGGCTTGTGCTACTTAAGATAACTTGTCTCAGAAGACTGAGGTGTCTCCTTTTAGAGTATGTTAACTTGCATGTCTCTTTGATTTAGCTCGGAACAGAGGAAAAGTATGAACTGCTTCATGTGCTGGAGTTTACAAGGTACTTTTTTGTTAACAGTTATCTTTATTACTAATTTTGTTGAGTATGTTTAGCACTTTGTTGCCCATTTGGACTATAGATGTGCATAGATGCATTTGATCCTTAAAATAATTATATCAAAAATACTTCAGCTTCTTTATACCCTTATGATTTGTACTAATTAGTTGTGTGACTGAGGTGTAATATCTTGTTACCACCTCTTAGATTTTTTTTTAATTTCATAGTTTGTTGTAGCAGCCCAACACCTTGTAAAGTAATTTCTCTCACTTGCTTTCTCTCCTTTATTCCACCTTCTTCTCTCTTACCCTCTTTTTTGACGTTTTGTCTCCTAGTGTGAGGAAGAGGATGTCAGTCATCATGCGCACCCCATCTGGGAAGATCCGCCTCTATTGCAAAGGAGCTGTGAGTGTCTGTCTCTCTCCATGGCAACGCATGACAGCCCATCACCATCACTGCCGCACGCACACACACACCCAATTGTCGAACGCTCTTCTCCCCTTATTGCCTCTTGCTCATGTCAGGAAATCTTTTCAACGAGCAGCAGGATAAAGTGAGATCACCGCATTTCACTCCACACGTGTGGATCTCTGCAAAATACCAGACACACCAATGTTTTGTTTTATATGACAGCACTCACCTGCCAGACTAGATTCAATCCACACTAGCTCAAGTATCTAGAACGTCCTGGATAGGTGCAACATTGTACAGTCAAAATAAAACAATATTTTTCAGGGAATTTTGATATTCTGAGACCGTGTTTCTCCCAATTTTGTTAAGACTTCAGCCCAGCTCGCAATTGAGAGTAGATTACAGTGTGTATAGTTCTCCCTTGTCAGGTTTATCATTTATTTATCAGTCACGGCTGTAAGATTCTAATTATTTTCCTCAAAGTAGATTAACATTGAGTTTAATGGTGACTAATCAAACACAGATTTCTGTTTTCACTTGACAGACTGGCTTATCATTTTGTTTTAGTTTGATGCTAACCTCACTGAACTTTCATGTAATTTGATTACTGATAGCACGTGATGGTTAATTATCAAAACCCATTACGAGGTTCAGTTACATTTGTCATATATTAATTCGGACAAGTAGCTAAAAGGCCATTCACATTTTAGTGGAAACATAAAGTGTTACTCATAAGGGCTGCATCCAGCCTAGGAACTGCATTTGCAAAGTAGCACCAGAAGTCCAGGAGGTTCCTTTCTTTCCTCTCTGGGTGTCAGTAACCAAAGAGTGTTTGTTTCCCCTCAGGACACAGTGATCTATGACCGTCTGGCAGACAGCTCGAGGTACAAAGAGATCACGTTGAAGCACCTGGAGCAGTTTGCCACTGAGGGTGAGTGGACACACATCGCCCCCTGTCTGCCACAAGTAAAGCATTTTTTAGGATGCTCCTAGCATACTGTATATGCATTCCTCATTTATTGCTGGTCATATTCCTTACCTGATCCTCTGTTGAAGAAGCAGAACAAGTTTTGTTTCCATAAGAGGTTAACTCCTATGTCACTATTTAGTGAACAGTGAATTCAAGTGTGAGTCATTTTCAGGAATATTAGCATGAGGCAGTGGAACTGAAGGAAACGACACCAGGCGCTTCTTCTTGTTCTGTGTTCATACTGCCCCCTTGTGAGACACCACAAAAATGATGTCATTTGGAATATTTGATGTCAGCTAAATATAGCATTCAGGACAGATTGTGAAGAACTTCAGTCACTGTAAAGTAGAATGAGCTGAAATAAGGTGGCATCCTTAGGCTTTCCAAAAAATATAAAAAACACAACTGAATATTTAATGTGTCTTAAATGCTTTTAGCATTATGGACAAATGTACGATTTATGATTTGAAATTTGGTCTTTCAACTTGTTTTTGTTCAAATGAACTACAAAGCCGATGTAGGGACCCAGTGCACATATGTTATAGATGTGTTACTGAAATCCTGATCAAATGGTCTCAGAATTTTTTTCATGTAAGCTACTTTGAGTACTGTATATGTACAGCACAAAGTAAATGTCTTTATGGGTTGGCTTGGCTGCAATAGTGAAGAAATAACTATAAACTATATGATATCTGTAGTTATGATGTTGGCTGTTTGGTAAAGAATTTATTCTGCCATGGTTTTGTCTTTCTCTAGTGGCAGGAACTTTGATCAAAAACAATAACAAAAAAAGAGATAAATACATCTGGTGTAGATAACCAGATATAATTTGTTATTCCTTGCCAAGTATTCAAGTATTTGTCCTGAAAATAGCATGAAACCACAATATCCTTTACAATTAATATATACAGCAACAGAAATATACATGCACAAGTACACATCCATCACCAAATAACAGAATACTGCACTATAACACATAGTAGATTCATGGAGGTACTGTTCATGCTTTGCAGTGTTCTACACGGCAGCCACCCACCAAGTTCTTTCAAAAAGTCACGACTGATGGATAGAAATAATTAAATTTATTTGAACTGTACAGTGAGTTCAACAACAGTTACCCTACAAAAATTAATCTAAATGACATGCCTCGTGCAAACTGTAGAGCTTAGTTTAGTCAACAAATCAAGTTTTCTAAATGTTAAATGGTCGGAAGTCCTGACATTTGAACCAAGCTTTGCGATGCTCTTTTTAATCTTCCAGGGCTGCGCACTCTGTGCTTTGCGGTGGCAGACATCAGTGAGTCGTCCTATCAGCAGTGGCAGGAGATCCACCACAGAGCCTGCACATCCCTGCAGAACAGAGCCCTGAAACTGGAGGAGAGCTACGAACTGATAGAGAAGGTTTGCTTCATGAATTTGTGTTCCAGCGCCATGACCCTGTTATGTTCCCTAAACTAAACATTTTACTCACTTTTCCAGTAAACCTGATAAATGAGAAGCAGCTTTTCTTCTGGTTACATGCTGCATTTACTTAATGACCAGGGTTTCATGCACACCATCGTTTTGATAGGCTCGGGCAGAAAAATCTAACTAGGCACAAACTCAAATGTAACTAATGGGGAAAGTGTAATCATGCCTGGAAACATTCAAAAGTTCAAAATTGTGTGCATTTTTGTGAGAGAGTTTCAAGCAGCAGGTAGATTTGGTTTTGCTGTGAGGTGGGTCTGTGTGGAACCGTTAGTCAAACACAGGAAGCCACAGCTGTAAATCAGCTACTTGGCATGTTCTTCATGGCTGCTGCTGCTGCTGCTGCCTGCCCAAAACAAATGGAGGCAATCAATCATGAAATAAATATAAAAGCTTTCAGAAAGGAAAATGTAATGTGCATTGCCTAATGAGAAGAGTGTGGCACTGCTGCTGCCAGGGTTTGGAGTTCATTGCTGCTTGGGGCCACCCACACCTAAAAATGAACACAGTGAGACCACAGGGGGGCACAATGGAGTTGCAGTGAAAATTTAAGGTCTGGCATTCCAAAAGTGTGTGAAATCAGTCATCTGAAGTGACTCATTCACATCATTTCTCAGCTAAAATGCTCAAGTGTGATTGTTTATAGTGTCCTGACATTTTTCAATGAAATAAATGTCTTGATAGTAACTGCTTTCTGATAATATGCAACTCTCGTCCTTTGTCCTGTATTGGAAAACTGTTTCACTTTCTTAATAACTAATTCTTCAATAGATTGTCAAAAGCTAAAGATGATTTTCACGAGCTTTACAGTGGTGTGGGTCAGGAATAGGTTAATTAGTGCAATCCTGACTTAATCTTTCACTTAAGTGACTGTTGAATTTTTACCCTTTTATTGTTTTTGTCTGCAGTATGTCAGTGTAAAGTGAACACGCAGCAAAAGTCCCTCATTGACTTAACTGATTGGTTTAAGCTGCAATTTTTGTTTTTCTGGACTACTTGCACTTAACGCTTGGCCATCTACCAGTAAGTTAACACAAATTTCCAGGAAGACCATCAGGAGGCCAGTGTTTCTGGTTTATGCAACACATCACTCTGTTTCTTACACTGCAGCCCCAGATTGTACAGTTCTAACTTTTCTTTTTACACATTGGAGACAGCGTAGCATTGAACTGCTGTTGCAAGAGGTGCTTTCAAAGAGTTACAGGGACACTTATCTGCAAATGTAACCTCCTTACATTTTGGTTAACGTACCAGCACCAGACAGAATCTCCCAGCATTTGGTTTGTCGTCCCCCCCCCAAGTGCTTCTCATATCATAATCCACAGAGAGTGCCTTAAATAACAACCGCTGGAACAATAGAACGATTCACATCAAAAAGGCAAATGAGGACTCAGCAGATATGGACATGTTCTTCCCCAGGCATGGTTTTCCGTGCTGTGTGGTTCCCATTGATTAGAGAGGACTGAACCACAGACGTACAGGCAGCAGTGCTCAAGTCACAAGTGAAAGAGCTTCCCCAGCCTTTCCTCCTGTCTCCCTTCCTACCCCTGGGTCTTGTCAAATCTATGGCCCTGTGATGGGCCCATACAAGCCCACAAGCAGCCCCAAAGAACCACAGAGTTTCCTGGGAAAAAAATTCTACCGTATTTTGTGGGTGAGCTTGTGTTGGAGAGATTGTATCTATAGATGCACACACACACACATACACGATCACACACAGGGCGCAGTAACTGATCCAAAACCCCTTAAGCCCATGGTGGGTTTTCTGGGTGATAAACAAGAGCAGCTGATGAGGGGAAAAACACAAGTGAGTGAGTGACACAACCCTGGCTCAGATGGTTGTCTGACACATGATGTTTTAAAGGCCTTCCTCTGTTATGGTCTGGACTTACTGACTTGTTTTTACTGACTTTCTCTGCTGTAGAACCTGCAGCTCCTGGGGGCCACGGCCATAGAGGACAAGCTCCAAGATAAGGTGCCTGAGACCATTGAGACTCTAATGAAGGCTGACATCAAGATCTGGATCCTGACTGGTGACAAACAGGAAACAGCCATAAATATTGGTGAGCAGTTACATGACTTTACAGTCTTTGAGGTTTCCCATGGATGCTGCTCTGATGTTGATCATGCACAGTGTCATGTTGTTTTATGGCTAAAATTATTAGCAGTAATACTGATATTGGTGCAGTTCTTAAACAACTTGCACTGGAGAATGTGCCTTTTAAAATGCTCCTCACATAGAGGACAAATCTCAAAAACATTACATATATTCAAAAAAGAAGTTCAAGTTCAGCTCTGCTACCAGCTGCCAAAGAGCAGATTGATGCTGTAGCTCCTACGACTGAGTTAGCTATTAATGTGAAAGCTGTGTTTTTTATTAATGCTGCATAGCACACTCTCGCTGTGTTTGTGCACTTGCTCTCAAACCAAATGGAAAGTCACTGGTGAACCTGATCTGTGCTCTGCTATAATGTATGCCAGCCTCTTGCAGGTACTGAAGTCAAACTTGTAGTCATTCTTCACCCAGCAAGACAAACTACTGACAAGCTGAATGTTTCTCTGTCACACATATCTAGCAAAAGCATCTGTCGCAGAATGCCAGATGATGTATGAGCCCAGTGCACTGACATGAAATAAATAACAGGCATATGTACACAAGCAGGCACCTCTCACGTATCTAGCTCTCCCACAGGTTTTAGTCTCGCAGATGTTATCAGAAAGGTGAATAACTCACGCTGCCAGGCCATTTCAATTCATATTCCTCCTCCTTAAATGGCCTCGGCATTACAGATTTTAGATGTGGGGTAAACACCACAAATAGATCAACCCCGGGTATGGCAAACTCTGTAACACATAGTTCAGAAAAATAGATATCAAAAGTACCTCCGCTTGTGGCTATACCTACCACTGTGGCCTGACTGAATCAGCCCTTTGTGCCCACTGTACCCAGATGTGAGGGGGCTCAGCAGAAGCTCATGCTCACTGCAAGTATTTTTACAGGTCTGCTTTTTGACTGAGTTGCTCTGTAAAAACTCTGCTCAATATTGACTTTGTTTTTTACTATTTTCCTCACTGAAAGACGATCTCCATTGCCAAGGTTAATGGTGCACCTTTTTGCCAAATTTGACTGATGAATTCAGCCCAGGACAGTTTGATCTTTTTTTATTTCACATTTTGCGGCCTAAATCACACAAATGCTACGTTTGGTACAAATTATTTGACATACATGCTGTTGATTTTACATATTTACTAAATTCTTTGCTAAAATGCTTGTTTACTAAGCATGCTGGGTTAGTTTGACTGCCCTTAAGCCTGAAACATCATGACATAATGTAAAGTTACTTCTCTGAAAGCATGTGTTTGGCTGCCTAAGGCAAGAGCAATGTTTGCTCTGGGACACACTCGCAGTGCTGTAAGCTGTTGGTTGAGGGGAGTTGTATGTACGTAATGCTTAAGACAGGTATGAGCCAAAACTCAGTGAAAGGAAAGAGCCTGCTGCATTGCTCACTTTACTAATGTGCTGTTAAGTTTGGCCAGAGGGTGCATCATCCCCTTACGCAAAGAGACATTAAGAGTAAACACAATTCCTTATCTGCTCACATAAATATGAGCTTCCACTATGCCTGCCTTTCCATCTTATTTTTATTTTTTTTACCAGGCCAGCATTCTTCATTCTTCATGCCTCCCAAAGTCCTCGTCAGCATGCTATCCATTCTGAGGGCCTCCTGTGGCCAAAATTTGTATCTTTAATTATTGCTCCCAAGGCAACATCCCTGATTACTGTGACATGAGTGTCGTTGTTACACATTCCTCAAGTCCTGTGGGAGCTGTGTCTAGTTCCGCCTGAGATGGAGAAAGGCCAGGAATGTAACTTTGGCGAAATAAAAAAAAAAAAAAAAGGGCAGTCAAATGAGCTCAAGGTAAACACATTAAGCGGAAGGGCTGTGGCAGGAATCGACAAAGGGGGGGAAGGGTGACAGTGTTGAGATGGGGAGACATTTTCCACACATTGGCAAATTTTTGGACGTTTGCACCTTTGCACTTAAGAAAACAATCTGGCAGAACCCAGACCCCAACCCTGTTTGGTTTTGACTCTAGAGGTGAAACTTACTCATTTCCTCTGTGTGTGCACTATTGTGTTCAGCTGTGTGTTTTTGAGTGTTTTCTATATAATCTTATCTCAGTTTCACTCGTAGAAAATGCCACCCATGCATTCACAAAACACAGGCTTTGTGGTAACTCCCCTTAAAGAAACTAGAATCTCTTTCCAGACAGAAGCAAAGTGTTGAAGCCCACAAATATTCGTGTGGTTATGCCACAGATGGCAGCCTTTTCATGCAGCCACAGCACTACACTGAAGGCTTCAGTCCTGGTTCACGAAACATTTCTGTTTTCCCCAATGGGAGGCTGCCTCTACCACCTTGCTGGTGACCCTGAGCATCTGTCCCAGCCAAGAGCTGAGAGAAAAGCTCCCCAGAGAGCCATGCTGGGTAACTCAGAGTTGTAACTGCCTATTAAAACAGGAAACTGACAAACTCTTGTAAACCAAACTCATTAGTCATGTCCTGAGACACTGGCTCTGAGCTGTAACATTTTAATTGGTGTCCCTTAAAATTTTGTGTTGCTCGTTTGATTTTGTTTTCTTTTTTTTTAACTTTTCTTTTATCTCTTTAATGTGTGTGTATGTGTGTGTTTGGGCCCCAACTTGATAGGTGTCACATAGCAAAATGACTTAACAGAACGAGAGTTTTATACAGATATAGAACAACAGATAAAAAATATTTTCTGTCCAACTACATGCTTATCTTTCAGTCTTCCTAATTCTACTAAATTCACTCTGTAAACCTTCTTCTGTTTTACTATAGGACATTCCTGCAAACTACTGACCAAGAACATGGGCATGCTTGTGATCAATGAAGACACTCTTGATGTAAGTATACAGGATTTTTTTTTACCCACAAATGATTGAGCTTCCTTGGGGACACAACTAACAATGCAGCCAAAACACCTAAAGCTCACTGTGGTTCCACAAAATCTTTCAATAAATCTGTTGCTTCTCTTTAATCTATTCATCAAGCTAAAGTGTGATTCAGTCGCTCTTTTAAAATGCTAAAAATAAAAGTGGCGTAACTGTCATTTGGCTCATGCAGTCGGAATTTCTGCACTTCATATCACTGTTGCTACATCTGCGTTAAAGATGATTATCGCCAGAGGTCAACGAGCCTAACAAGAGCTGAATACATTTAAATAATTTAGTGAACTGCACAATAGCAGACAAGTGTCATTAATGCTAATGCTATGGCAGATTTTGTTCAAAAAATAGAACAGAATCTTAAATCAATCAAAAATTCTTCTACAAAACTGTATACAAGTTCAAGCAGTTACAAAGAAATACTTTCAAATACGCCTCGTGAGGACAGAAATATGATGTGAAGACATCCTTGAGTATAATAATCCCCTCGTGTCCTCACTCCATCCCTGTGAAAAAATACTGTCTTGAAGCTGAAAGAATGAGGCCACAGGGAAGCTTCCACATAAAACCACCACACATCCTGAAATCTGCATTCAACATCTTTGAGACACCCAGCAGAGAAGTGTGTTGACCCCCCTGCAGGAGAGCCTTGTCTGTTGTTTCTAAGATTGAAAAGGGCAAGTCCCTGCACTTCCAAGCAAGAGAAAGCTAAGCAGAGGAGCCGCAGATGGAGGAGAAACTCGACTGGGTTTAGTTTGTTGGACAAGAAGGGGGAAATGGCGAGAAGAAGTGGATGAAGGAGGGGAAAGCAGCAGGGGGGTGTTTGGGGGTGATGACGGACGGCCTTCACTCTGTCAGCCAGTCGTTAAGCGTGATAAATGGAGTTGAGGTAGAAATTTGGGCCCGGTGCATTCATAAAGCACGCAGACCAGTGCTTTGAAATGTCAGCTTCTATTCTGCTGTGGTTGAACAGATGCTTACATAAGGCAGTTTGTTAAAACGCAAAGGGAGAACCTCTCCACCAAGACTGAGGATGTACAGGGAACAGAGGTCCAGGCAGCAGAGCCGGTCGTTCTGAGCGCTCTCGTGCTGCGAAAGAGAGTAATTGGAGCATGTCTTCCTTCTTTGCTGTGTTTAGAAACGATTATCAAAGGGAGGACAAAGTTTTTGACATCTCCTGTACTAAATCTTACTTGAACTGAAATTCCCAAAGTAAAACTCTGTCTCCGAGGTAGGATTAGATCATTTTGAAAAGCTTTGTCTTCCAGTCAGTGTGTTTAATCATTTTGAGAGTAAAAAGCGCTTTTTAAGCATTAGTATATTAATCTTCAGTAAGCACAGTTACAGATGGATGGGACTAATTATTTTTGTTGTTTTAAGGGAAAATGAATTGGAAAAATATCATTTGTTGCGCAAACATGGTCATGCTTAGGTGTTGTTTAAATGACATATAGGCCCAAAGTATGTGTCCATATAGACTTCTAACTAAGGTGGAACATCCCCTTTTTGGGTGCCTCTGAGTCTAAGACAGATGATGACATTACATCAATACAAATGTCCAGATTCCACATCATGAGTGTCACGTCCTGTTGGCTATATCACTCAAGTCCTATATCAACAATGGAGCTCAGTCTTTATGGGAAGCTCTTGTGGATTTCTGAATGGACGCCACATACCCATTTCAAAACCAAACACTAGCTAGTCACATAGGCTAAACTGGTCATTATAGCCATAACAAAGAGGCTTTAGGAGGAGACGTGTAGCATTAGTGCTAAAATTCCTCAGAGGAAATTAGGGGGGAAATGGCTGCCCTACTTAAGGAAATGGTAAACTTTGCTTATCACACTGTGTGATGAATTGATTGTGCCCCAAGCAAAGTGAATTCTTTCTCAGACATGTAGTATACCAGCTTTTACTACAGCACTCACACTGAGATGCATCTAAAATCACTCTGGTAACTCAGATGGAGTAGTTACACTTGAATGTATATACCACAACCTCTGGCTATTCTGGCCTGAACACACATGCGGAAACACACACCGGCCTGCCCACTGCTCACCATCTCGTGCTGTTTTACAGACCCCATCAGGGATGGCTAAGTCCTTGCAGCTGCTCTCTGCTTGTATCCTCTTGCTCAGTTTCTCTCCTCTGTTAATCCATCATCTCTTTCTGTGCGTGTCTCTCACTCTCCTTCTCTCGCTTTGTGAAACGTAAAGCCCCTTTCTCCAAATATTTCCTTTAAGCTGGGGTTTCAGAGTTTTGTTATGCCAAGCGAACACTGCGTGGTCCCCCTGGTACAATCTGACTGCTCTGACATATCTGACCTCAACGCCAGGCCAGACCCCTCTATCCCTCGGTCCTGTTAATGGCCATCATTTTTAATGATTTCAGCTGTTTGGGCATCTGTTTAGCACATTAAATCCAGTACATTGCATTGTATATTTGCATTTTGTCTGCCCGTATATTATTGAAACAATTTTCCATTTGCACTTATACTTTTTTTCAATACAAGTACACCTGGATATGAATGATACTATTGTAAAATGTTCTACTTTAGTTACTTTATTATGCAGTTGTTACAAATGTGTTTGATTTAACATTTTTAAATAAAAATATGCAGTGCATCTACGCGTCACTCAGATAATGGTTACATATAGATTTTTTTTTTATTTTTGCATAATGATTTCACCATCTGTGGTGAAGATGATTGAATAACAAATACAATAATAATCTCACCACTCCATCCATCCAGTCCACATGCCCATGCACCAGGACAGTTAATCCTCTTGTCAGTCTCATATTTATACCTTTTCATCATCACTCACCATCAGAGCTGTATACACTGTAAAAGCAAACATGATCCATTCACAGCACTCATCTATGTTATCACCTCAAAGCTGAGGTCTGTGTGTAATAAATATGGGAATCATAATAAATATCTAAAATATCAAGAGCAGCTGTTCTGCAGCAGTAAGGGGTTTGCAATTTTAGTGGACAGATCGACCGTCTTTACACTAATATTAATTGGATTTTAGATGAATAAATATATAATATATTTAGAATCAAGATGAATGAACATTAATATTTTGAGGAAATATGAACACCATTGTGGAGTCTTCTGGTGTAGCACTGCAAAGTGTATCGGCACAAGTAATGAAGAAAATGTATGTAGCTATTGTTCAAACACTGTTTCTTGCTTCGATTACATTAATACAGTGCATATAGCAAAATGTTTGTTGTGCATTCTGCTACAGATCTTAATCTGCAAATTACAAAAAGAAAAATGTCAGAAACTTTGAAACATAGGAACTTCAGACCAAATTTATTAAATGTCATTGGAAATACAAGAGATGTAACAGTTCTAATGATGATTAAAATGTTTCACATGAAGCACACGACACATTTTCACAATATGTTTTTATGCTATGTCTTTGTATTGTGATTTGTCATCCATACAAAACAAAAACTAATTTTGCTTTACAAGCATAATGAATCTGTTATTCATACATGCTTGTCTACATTTAATTAATTTTGCCAGTGTAACAGATGGTATTGCATTGTATAATATTTTTTGCATTTGTTAATTAATCATAATGAGCTTGCACATAAGGCTCTTTAAAGCCAATCCACCAGGGCAGCATACCTACTTTTATCTAACGACAGCGCACATTTTCTCTAACAGCTCTAACACTGTGGGCTTGAAATTAAAAAAACTAATTACAGCAGCTAATGTTTGTGAATTGTTCTCCATCACACAGGGAACAAGGGAAACCCTCAGCCACCACTGTGGAATGCTGGGAGATGCCCTCTACAAGGAAAACGACTTTGCTCTCATTATTGATGGAAAGACTCTGAAATACGCCCTTACGTTTGGAGTCCGCCAGTACTTCCTGGACCTCGCCTTGTCCTGTAAAGCTGTCATATGCTGCAGGTAAGATTTACCCCAGAAACAATCAAATTAACCTAACAGGAGAACAGTCAGCAAGTAGACCTGCGGCGAACGATCGATTAAATGTTTGGTCTATAAAATGTTTAAAAATAGCAAATAACTGAATAAATTAGGTTGCTTGTGCTGTCAGACCAAATCCAAAAAGATTCACTTCAGAATTATTAAAACACTAAAATAAAGCAAAATCTTACAATTGAGAATCTAGAAGTAGATAATGTTGGGCAATTTACGCTTAAAAAAAAAAGTTTAAAAAAACTCTGTGGTTGAACTACAAAGTATATTTCTTTGCCACAAAAGTCATCCAGTATTTTATTGGCAGCAGCTTAAAAAGTGCGATAGCTGTAAATTTCAGTGGTAACTTTCAACATTATAAAGCTACACTGTTGACCTGCCCAGGCCACATAAATAATAGGAAGTACTTAAGTACTCAAGCAACCATGACGGGGTCTTGGGCCAGCAAACCTTTAGGTGCCATACGATTACTCCGTGCATTACGTCAAATTTGTATTTATTTTTTCCCCCCTTCCTCTACCTGCCTCGGCCTTTTGCACACTCTGTGGGCACTCAGATACGCCGGGAGATGAATGAGGCCTCTTAAACCACGGAGAACATAAACATTAACAGCTTCACAGCTAAAGACAGACATGCAGTTTACAGCATCATCTCCAGAGACTGTCTTTACTGTATGCTACGCTGATTTTGGTGCACAGAGAAGAAACTCCTGTAGAGGAGGCTACATAAAGTTAAAACTTACTTATGTGTCACAACTAATGATTGACTATAAGTAATGAATTAAGAATGATTTTGCGGTTTAGAGAATATGACGTGCAGTATTTGCAGCAGTCGGTTCCAGCTGCACATACAGTGCAGTTATTCTTACTGTCAGCTTCATTGTTGCTACACTTCATGTTGCAACATTACAAAGTAGATTTATTGACTTTTTTGACCCTAATAACTGAAAAATGTCCTTACATGAAAATGAAACAGAAGTATGCCAAGTAGTTTAAATTGTTTACAAGCATGAAATGTTCATGTGGCACAACTACATCATCAATAGCTGATTGATTTTAGTCATTAAGAATTAATTAAACGGGAACCACGTGTCTAGAGAAGGCGTTTCAATTGATTGAAGGAGTTACAACGTTGATACTAAGGAAACTGCAGATAACCAGCTGCTTCATCAGATGCATCATTATGGAGATCTGTTATCTCTTTGGCATTAGAGAATCTTTCCCTGTTGATGAGTGTGAACAATGACAACAGATTTGTTTTGACTCAACGTACTTGGCTCCAGCCAAACAAAATGAAAACTTCCAATGTGAACATAAATAGTTTCATGGACAGTACAGTCTTTAGTGATAGGAACAGTCTCCCATTGAGTCACTCTTGACTTTGTAGTTTCTTAGTATGTTTTGTAAATGCAGCTCCAGTTTTCAAAGACTAATATTTTCCCATTTTTAGTTCTTGCTCATAAACACAGATCTGTTACATGTTTGAGTAATTACCTGTAATCTGATATTTGTGGTGTTACTGCTCCCTTTTAGAGTATCTCCTCTTCAGAAGTCAGAGGTGGTTGAGATGGTGAAGAAGCAGGTGAAGGTGATCACGCTGGCCATCGGTGACGGTGCTAATGACGTCGGAATGATCCAAACAGCTCATGTCGGTGTGGGAATCTCAGGCAACGAGGGTCTGCAGGCAGCAAACTCCTCTGACTACTCTATTGCCCAGGTGAGGAGAACGGCAGGACATGAAGTGAAGAAAAACACAACACGTTCATTAGTAGTTGTGGATAGAAGACTTAAGTATATTCAAGACTTTTAGAGCTGACTAATGTAAAATACACTGCTGTGGAAAGGACATTAAACAAGGAACCTTTACTGGAATACAATTATGTACATAAAGTTAAAACCATAAGACCAGGCGGTCAAAATTATGCACTTTTTCAGTGTTGAAATGTGTTGTTAGCATGATCAGAATATGTTTGCTTTGAAGCTGCAGGTGCATGTCCTCATTTTGGCAGCAATACACTGATATTCGTGCTCTGTCCTCTGAAAGTCAGATTTCACAAGTTGTCAGTCCTGTCAGTGTCTTCTCAAGTGTAATATATGATAGCCTGGCACATTGTTCTGAGTAACAATGGGTCATATGTCTGAAAGGGCTTTTGCTTATACAGTGAAGCAGGAACACCTGTAAAACAGGCATCTGCTGACACCTAACTCCCAACACAACTATACAGAAACAGATTCTGGCAAAATGCTACTTAAATACACACTTACGTCCTCGTAACCTGTTTGTCTGAAACTCTGCATCGATATGTGATACTTGTAAGCAACAATAGCCACGGAGTTCCTGTGTCACGGCTCGGTTACACAGCATGCTGCTCGTCACAACATCATGTTTCTGTTGCAGCCAAGGGGCTTGAGAGTATGGGAAACCAATAGTTGACTAAGACACAGTACACTTTCTGTGCTTCAGTATGCAATTACTAGTCAAGAGACTCGGGTTTGTCTTAAGTGCCCCCTTCAATCTACATGACATAGAAAGTGTAAGTCTTTCACAAACAGGTGGCCTCTTATAATCCATTTAGGTTGTGTCCCCACATCAAATTAAATTACACCTCCAGACATCCACTGGTACTTTCCGCATCTCGGTGTTATGCTACATTAAGTGTAATTTGCCGACTGCAAACTGAAATCAATCCTGCAAAGTTGTATAACGTGTTTGTTTTTTTTGTTTTTTTTTATTCCTTTACATGATTTGTATTAATATTCTAGACTGTCAGATGGGCTCATTGCTGCTGGAGATGATTGGGCAGCTAGTTTCTAAGATTTAGTGCTTGAAAACTAAGAGCTATCTGTTAAAGCAAGTGGAGAGTACAGAGGCTTCGGGTCGAGGCACCTCTGCTGTCCGTCTGTCATCAGCTTAGATCTGTGTTAACTGATGTTTGATCCAGCCGTTGGAGGGGTCACACAAACTGGGGGCCGCCACTGTGCTTTTATTTCACCGAGGAGTTCTTTGGTGATGCTGAAAGACGTGCAGGCCTTCAAATAAACAAACTTGTGTTTCTCTCAAAAAGTTTCGCCCTGCTTCTCCTAACCCCCACTCCAGTTTCATAGGCATTTTTAAGATTTTTTTCTTTGTCGGATGGCAAGAGGATGTGATGAAACACTTGCTTTAAATTTCTGCTTCAGTGTTATCACGCTGGATCAGCCAGGAATTGCACTGAAATTGAAAGTTCGCCGCAGGCCTTAAATAGTGGTATAATTATGAGGCCATTTAACTATTATGTTGAGCCCTTGGAGACCAATACCCCCATATGAACCCCTCTAATTTCAGCAACTCAAAGCTCGGCCTTACAGTCTCTGCCTAGACATTTCTGGAATGTGTTAGTGAGAGCTTTGACCACAATGCCTCATCAGTCCTTTAGCCCTCTGCTGGGGAATGACAAAAGACTTTCTTTAATCTTGAAGTTCCTGTAACTGCTTTAGTGTTCCAGCGCTGATCTCTGATTATGAGGAGCCATTAGAGAGTCTACTGTACACAGACTTGTGCTGTTCATTCATCTTGTCGTTTTCCTCCATTTACTTCCCTCCCACACAGTTCAAATACCTAAAGAATCTGCTGCTCGTCCATGGAGCCTGGAATTACAACCGTGTAGCCAAGTGTATCCTCTACTGCTTCTACAAGAATATTGTTCTCTACATCATCGAGGTAAGTCCCACACTGTAGCTCTCCAGACTAAAAGTCACCCAACGAACCAGATATGAATGCAGAGCTTTGACATTCTTTCCCCAAATGACACAAATACTATGTAAAGGAAAAAAAAATCTTTATTAGAATTTCCATGTCTGTATGTCTGTTGACGGGGTCCTCATGTTATGGGCCAGTTTGTGCAGCTTTTGGGTGATTGGTTTGAGTTTTGACATAGCTGAACATACACAAACAAACGGGTCCACTCACAGGCATATACACTCAGTAATGAAGAGAAATCTATATGTAATTAACAGGAATCCTGCCTTTAGGAAGTCCTCACTTTATTGGGGTTTCCCAGAATGTTAATCCAGGAAGTTCATCGGAATAAGTGTGAGGTACAACCACCCCACGAGAGATCCAACCCATTTCTACTTATTCCCTACAATTACAGGACATTCACTTTTACCATTGTGCTGACAGAAGTTACAGATAAATATGGTTATAACACTAAAAATGCTAACGGATACATGTACAGTGATTATGTCCAAGCAGGTAATGACATATTATTAAAACAAAGCTTGCTCATAGAGGATCCAGGGTGTCTTTGCATTTGAAGGATTGTCATGTATGTGCTTGTAGTGTCAAAACTTTCTAAATTTGTCAGGCTACTCTCCATAATTACAAATGCTGTATCAGTTAAATTAAGTACCTTAATTTAATATGTCATAGAGTCGTATGTTATTACAGTAGGTTAGGGTTAAGTAATAACACTGTAAGGTCTCAGCCTTAATATGTATTATAGTTGGTATTGTATAGTGGTATAGTAAGTAAAGTAATGTTTTTGATCATTTATGTGGGGTTTTAACCGCTAATATGTAAATTACCAAAGTTAAATTAATCCCAATATCTAAACTTGATAGTTTAAGTCGTAACACCAATCATAGTCTTTTCTATTGGAAAACACGTTGACACAGTGACTGTTGTTTTTGCTATACACAAAAATGGTGTCTTGACTAATAATATTGTTATAACTTTGTATCAGCATCAATATGTGATAATAGTCTCATATCATATATCTTACTTTTTCAATTTCATTGAAAGCCTTTCTTTTGTTTGCTAAAAAACAGTTTAACAAAGCATATATTCATGAGGGTTTATGTAACATGTTAAAAGTGTAACTTCATTCTGATGTTGAAAATAAGATTGAATGACAAGACAATAATAATCTTGACCTTTTACTCCACCCTGGAATTATTAACTTTTTATTATACCGATATTGTTTACAGACACTCAACCCTTGCTCTCCCTGCATGCTCTCCCTGCATGTCTGAGAATAAGGGTTATACGTTTTATCTCTGTTTCTCCCAGCATGAGTCAGTTGGTGTGCGGTGGGTTTGATGGCATGTGACAGATACCAGACCCCTGTGCAGATTGTAGGTTCAGAGCTAAAACCAAGAGTGACCAGACAGGTTAAGTGCTTCCTATCAGCAGCAGCTGTATCACTGGCAGTGCTCAGATGTTTTGATCTATAGGCCATGCACTTGTCTGATGACAGTAACTTTGCATCAACTCAAAAAGTCTAAATCAGAAACTGCTGAATGTTTGATGACACTTTGCTCCACACTACACACCAGGAGGGTTTAATAGAGAGACAGTACGATAGTGTATTTATTCTTTTTACCTTTCGAATTTGGAGCCATATGGTCATAAAATGTGCTGTTAATTGCAAATGAAATGCCAGTGCATTTCTCTGGTGCTTAGGTAGTCGGATAATTAATTAGGTGGGAACTTCATCACTCACGCTGAGTGTCTTTGGCTACACCACACGGCATAAATTAAATATAAACAAGACAAGTGAGGACTTAAATAGAAAAAAAAACCCCACAGCATCAGGGAAGAAGGGAGAAGAATGGAAAAAGACAATGTTTGTGCTGTTAAATGAATGGTCCCTCCAGCTCGCTACACTTCTGTTGTCCGGGGGGGATGATTTACACTTTTCCACTGTTTTTGCTCATGAAAAGGGGACAATTAGGAGGGTGCTCCCTGGCCAAGATCAGCTACATGTTTTTAAAATATCATCACCACATAACCTGTGATGGAAATATGAGCACTTTAAACTTCTCTTTTGTTCATCCTCTTTCTATGATACTTGACCTGTGATCCCATTTTTCATCCTCATTCTAGTTTATGTGCCATGAAAAATCAGTAGACTACGTTTAACATTCCAGCATGTCTGCTCCTGGCTTATTGGGACCTGAAGAAAAAAAGAGGGTAGTTGGTCTCCTACCAGGCTGTAACTGCAGTTATTAAATTATTGCAACTGTTCGATTACGTTGCCCTTTTCCAGATAAGGTAACTGCTAGTTGCATATCCAAGTTCAATTTCAGCAAATGTAATTTTCTGTTGGCAAAAACCATTACGTTTGACATTTCTTCTGTGCCTGAAAATTGAATTTTCTTTGTCTGTCTGTGTTTTGAACCATGTTTCCAACCTTGCAGTGTTTACCTCACTCGTCAAGTTCAAAGGAGGGGGCATAACGTCTGATGTACTTATTTCTCTGCCCTTCATTAGAATTCTAAATGTCCCTGCATAATGGTAGAGCTCACAAACACATCAAAACCTGGGCCAAATTCTTCTCCACATCCGTTTTTTTGTGCATGCAGCTCCAGCTCCACTTTGAAACATACCAGGTCCCTTTTCAAAGGTCTTTTCCAACAACTGGAACATAACATCTATAGTTCTGTCTGCAGGGCGAGCTTCTTTCCAGCACACCTTTTGTCGCCCTCTGAAAACACAAGTCCCCTCCCCCCATGCTACACTCCTTCAGGGGTCTGAAGTAGATAATGGGACATTTCTTCACTGTTTGGCTGCTTCAGTATTTCAAATGTCCCTGTTTTGTTAGACCCTGACATCTAACACACCAGCAACCCCGGGGTATGAGTAAAAGCTGCATTTGTTGCACTAATAGGTTTACTTTTGAGCTCACATGTTTTTCTTTTCGACTCTCGGCCTACCTTGCAAGGAGAGAATCGGGGATGTTGACGGGAATTTTAACTTTTTGTTCGCAGCACCATTGTCCTGTACAGTGTGAGCTACAATTTGAATGCCAGGGCTGGGAGACTCTGTGTTTAAGCCTCTTTTCATCTCCCTCTCTTTCCTCTGGGTCTTATAAGAGACATAGAGTAGGAGGGTGAAGGATTCTTGGGCTATTGTGGCAGACGTGAATGTGAGCGCAACTTTAGTCTGAAGCTCTTGGAACAATTCAGGATTTTCTGCGACTCACTGAGGGTTAATTGTGGGCAAGAATGTAAGGCTGTCACTCAGTGGATGATTGGCTGACAGGTGGAACTGCTTCACAGCCTTTCTTTTGGCTTTTCTGATCTTGTTGATTGTAGTTGGCATTTCTTTTCCTAATCAGTTCCTGAGCGGTTCAAGTGTAGTCACGCTCGAGGCATGACTTTGTGTTTGATTGAAAACGGCAGCCATAATTATTCAAATATTTCTTAAACAATGTGCCTCGTAACTTAATGAACTTCAGGCATAATTCATAGCCTCGATTTTGTAACAAATTACACCCCTGAGTAGAGAATAGGAGTGAAAAGGGTTGAATCCAGGCGCATTAACGTTAAGAGACCTTTCTAAAGAAAGCCATAGCAACTCAATTCAAATGGACGATCCAGCTGGCCACTCAGGTTTGATTGACACATTGCCAGGGTGCTACAGAGGGGGCTGATGGACAAGTGGCATTTATGAGGCAATTACATGAAAGCTGCATTCAGTGGAGCTCAGTGTAGTCAGAGAGTAGCAGAGCAAAGCCTGCCAACCAGTAGCACAGAATTAATCCACAGAGGCCATGCCTGGCATTGTAAGGCAGCTTCTGTTTGTAGCTCCACATATTTCCAGCATATTTATCAGCTTTTTCTTTACGTCCCTCTTTATTCTTTGCTTGCTTTGTGAATGAATTCTATTGGAAATTCTGCTAAGCTTAAGAGTATCAGGACTCTCATTGTTGGGGACAAATGTCAGACTCCCTCAACCCCCCAGCCACTTCTAGACAACTCTGCAGAGCTGCAGAGAAGCCTTGGATTCAATTATTTTTCATTTGCTGATGAATATGCAAGTCGCCTTATCGGCTAGCTGCTGCCCAATCCTCCCTTTTTTTTTTCTCCAGCTCCCGCTTCCTTCCATCACTGTTTTTCATGATGTGCATTGGGGGAGAGAGGCCAGCCACACCCCTCCGCTGAGTGGCACTCAATGAGGAGAAGAAAAGGGGACGAAAAATCCTGCCTGGTACTTCCCCTAATGAGCAAATCAATGCATCTGTCCCTCAAGAGACAGAAAGAGTGAGAAAAAGAGAGAAGCTATTGGGACCCCGAGGACCAGGCCAAAACACTCACACAGAAGCAGTTACCACATGCTATGAATAGGAGCCTTTTTTAACTTAGCACAACAATATATCAGCCCAGAGCTACTCATTGAGCGGAGCTGTAATTAATTCAGCAGTTTGACCTACCCGCTAGCCTCTCGTTACCATTGCTTGAGCCACGCTAATGGTTGAACCTGCCTCATGGCTTGGGCTTCATCTACACATAACCCATAGCAACGGCATCTGAATTTATTTCTCGACAAGCCAAGACCAAAAACACCTAAGACTATTGTTGTGTTGCCAGAAGATGTACTGTATGCCTTTTGGATTCAGAACTGCTTGGTCCCAGATTCAAACAGGACACACTAGATGCGTTTAAAACCAGGCCCCTTCATATAAAGAAACAACATCATGGTAGAGTGCACCTGATGGAGTCGAGGGTGGAATCTGTGATGGGTGGGTGTAGCAGAGGAGGGAGGGGTCGGGGGCAGAATCTCGGGGCTCACACATAAGCACAGGCTTCGTCTACCCCTCCCAAACTACCCATGGAAGGAACGAACAGGGGTGGCTGGGTGGGTGACATTTGTTTTCATGCATATGCTTACACGATTAAATGGGCAGCACCAGTGGCAGATTGGTATTGGTCGTGTAGACAGTGGCAGCGGCGGGTGGGGCCCTCAAACAGGCTTTGTCCCAATCTGAGAATTTGTAGCAGTTCATGCCTTCATAATGAAGTTAAATGAAGCGAGGAAATGCTTGGTTGGCCATGGCCAAAACACAGCACCCCTGATGTTCCCTTGACAGTTTTGGCATGAGCAAGAGCCCGTCCTGGACCACAAAGTGTCAAATTGTAACACAGCGAGGTGCGATTTTTTGATTCACAGTACGTAAACAATTTTCAGGTTGTGCAGTCAGTTTTACTTCAGGATGTGTCCGATGGATCTGCTTTACAGCGACTAAAAATTCATTCATGCGCCATTTTTTCCGACCAGATTGTATCTTTCGCTTCACTTGCATGTTAGAATATTTTATTTAGAATACCTGGCTTCTGTCTTGATCTCAGACATTCATTTAAGTTCTGATAAGTATGACAAAGATACGGTGATAAGACTCGTTTCCACCCAGCAGATGGTTTACATTACCTCTGTCTCCCTTTCCTGACACAGTATATCAAAGTCTCCATCATTCAGTCTCACAGACCTACTCTGGCTCTACAACTAGCCTCATCTGTCACCCACATGTCGTTGGATAGGGAAACAGTATTAAGATATATGTTTGGAGGTAATCCTGTGATGAATCCAGCGGACAATTTGCGTCGTGGAGGTGGCATCTGGAGGTCTTTGCTTTCCCAGTGTCACTCATTTTTCCTCATTTGGCCTGTTTTAGCCCATCTGCCTTTCCTCAGTTTGAGATTTAGCTGAGTTAGACTAATAACACGTTGATCACAGCTCAGCACTCCACACTAAACCACATTAGTTAAAGGAAATATTTTACTTCCCTGTTCTACTCCTGAAACAAACTGTGTTGCAAAATGCATCAACCTTGCACTTATTTTAATGATACATCAGCAGGAGCTGTTCTCCCTTTGATCTGTTCTTTTTACGTAAACGATAGATCCTGCAGTCTCAATCTGAGCTCTCTGTTGTCATAAGACGGTGAAGAATGTAGTGTGACAGAAAAATGGATTGTTAGTCTGTAGACATACTGAGCCTGTCTCGAATCTTAACAATGGTAACCTCTTACCCCCACTATATCTAATGGAAAGCATGTACTGACAGGGCAATTAGAAAGACTCCTGTATCAAATTCATGTTCAAGTGCCTTACAGAATAAAATGACTGGAAGAGGGGAATGCAGGTATTTTAGACGTGAGAGCATATTTGTGATCATGGTTTGCCAATGAAAATAATTAACTCCTCAATACAAACTATATTATAAATCTGTAAGTACATTGCTTTCTGTTCTTATTTGGCTGTTCTGACATTTTCTTTGTAATTTTTGTCTTTCTTAGATCTGGTTTGCATTCGTCAATGGCTTCTCTGGTCAAATTCTGTTTGAACGCTGGTGCATTGGCTTGTACAATGTGGTGAGTGTAAAAAAAAATGCCCACTTTACTCCTCTACTTCTGTCCTCTCTTTGACACAGTACTGACTTGCTGTTGTGCTTCCAAACGGATCCCTTTATTGCATGATTATGTCATCAACATCCTGAACAATTTTTCCTTTATTTATGACCTGTTGTCAAGTCCATATTCCCTCTGTGCCCTAAACTATGTAATGAATTTGAAAGAACAACAGCTTTGCTTGCCCCAAAGAGTATAGTTACTCAGAGCAGCTATGTATAAATGATAAAAGAATAGGAAGACTGGAGCAGCAAGTGAGCTGACTACTGATGCAGGGAGTCCCACAGGGCACTATAGTAGGGCCACTCCTAATGAACTCATATTTCATATCTGTCATGAATTAAGTAGAAGGAAAAAATGTGCATCTGTAGTCTGATCTTTAATTCCATGCTGTTAAGACCACACTGACTTGAAATGTAACTTTAAACTGTTCAATAAAACAAACTCAATTCAGTCAGCAAAAATGCATGAGAGAAGTGTGAAGTGAAATTTCCCTGCGCTCCCGATACATTTGAGGTGCTGATCGGCCTCAAATGGAAGTAATTTATGGGAGGGAAAAACTGTCAAGTGAAGAGGACATTTCCCCAGCCCTGCCTCTTGCATTATTTCATAATAAACCCTTAGAACCAGTACTGTATTAGGGGTGGGAAGAGGGTTCAGTCTTTTACTTTATCCAAAAAACTCTGGGAATTCCTCCGCTCAGTGGGAGTCTGTTGGAGGCAGTGGGCTGAATCCGCCCCTCAATGGAGATCTTCCTCGGCTTGGCTCTGAATAAGAAAGGAGTCCAGTGGAGCATGTCCTGTGGCCTGCTGGTGCTGCAGACGGAGGCCTGCACACTCCCTCTCCAGATGGGCCTGCAGGGAAGTTTCACCAACTGACCCACTGAGCCCCCCCAGCCACACAATACCATCACTCGTCTGTCAGCAGCTGCTATACAGAACATTACAACACCACTAAGAAATTACACTTTGGCCAGACTTAAATACCTGCTTCTTAGTCAAGAACGTCGCAGATGTTCACTGGAGATGGGTTTTGCATATGAACGGACTTGAAGCATGACAAATCAAAATAAGAAATCCCAAAGGGTTTTAAGGTCAGTGATCTTCAATGATGTAAACCTAAGAGTGGAGCAAGTGGAGAACAGAGGGAAGCAGATTCTTTTACAAGTTTAATATATGGAGGTGATGGGAATGATGAAGACAGGGAATACCATTAGTTTGAACGATTACGTATTAGGTTCAAAGTCAGATGTTTAAATGGAAATCTTCTCAACGGAACTTAAAATCATTCTGTATTCAACTCAGGTTGATGTTGTTTTTGTGCTTTGTTTAAATGTAGATCTTCACTGCTTTGCCTCCGCTCACTCTGGGAATCTTTGAGCGCTCCTGCAGGAAAGAAAATATGCTGAAGTATCCTGAACTCTACAAAACCTCCCAGAATGCAATGGGTTTTAATACCAAGGTAGGTACATTTTAACAGTGTTAATGGCACAGAATCAGATTTAAATACTATCAGATTACTTTTTTTATCGCCCTCATTTTAATGTTTGTGGTGCAGCAGTTTGTGCTGTTATCAATTCAGTTCAATTTAGTTTCATTTTTATATTAATAATTCATGAAACAAGTAATCTAAGAGAACTTTACATAGTAAGGAAAAGACAATATTACTGTATAAACTCATAATATTATATTAAAGAGAAACCCAACAAATCCAACAATTCTGTGTGAATAAGCACTTTGGTGACAGTGGAAAGAAAAAACTCCCTTCTATCGTTTACTTTCTTTTTTTTTCTTTTTTTTTTTAACTTATTTTCCTGATTGTCCTGTTTTTCTGCTACACACCATAAATCCTTTACTGCAAGTTATCCAGTTTCTCTCAGTATAATGAAATATTGCACCATAGTTCACTTCAAACCTGGGTTGTCAGGAAGTAGTACTTAGTTTCCCCAACTTATTTTCTAGAAGTTATTATGTTGCTAGGGTTTAATTTACTATTTAAATGCTGTATCACTTCTGGAAGATGACTACCAACAGTAGAGGATCAGTAAATACCATGTTGGCAAATTTTTAATAAGTCAGCTTGCTTTGTGTGACACACAACACTCACAAATTTAGTATAGTTGTACTGTATCATCACAAGTTGAGAAATTATTATATGCTCTGCCAAAAACATAAAAAAGGTAAGACGTTCCAGCTTTTACAGCCAATTAACATCACCTTAATGATGGGAGACGTTCCTGTTGTGTTGCTGTGATGGACCGAGGCATCTCCCGTGTCACTGACCTGGCAGCTGTAGCTACTGGCTCTCCGGCCATAGCCTTGCTTGGCCCGGCTTGACCTATTCTGTCTGGTCGTGGGGGCTGTCCGTTAGCTTTCCCCCACTGGTAATAAAGTTGTCTCCTCCTTTCTCCATGCTGAGCCACAGACTCCCAGACCCTCCTCACAGGCGTGGTGACCTGGTTAGCACCACATGGAGGTGGATTAAAGGCGGATTGGCCATGGTGGTCAGGGGCAGGGAAGGTCAGATAGGTTGGAGGGGGGAAGCAGCAGAAAGAATTGGAATAGAGAGTGTGCTGTCATTGTGTGACGGCATTTGTTGCGGAAAATTATGCAATTTGTTTAAGTGAGGCAGTTGTTTGTTCTCAGAGCAAGGCTATCAGATCTCATTTAACACACACAGGAGCTTGTATCCAGTGACGTTCAATTTAGCCACTTTTACTAACCAAGAACTCCTCACTTCTGTTAAAAGGGACAGAAGTTTGTTGAAGAGTGAATGCAAATTACTCCAAATTCCTTCTGAACAACAGTCTTCAAAAAATTCTGACCCTCAGAAACACACATTTAGTGGGGATCTATTTCAAACCAAATAATCTTTAAAGTAATTCTCTAGTTTTGTCTTTGATGCTTTTCTTTTTCAACTGTTTAAAATGCAACACATTTAAAAGCGTCACACTCAGATGTGGGAAGTAATGAGATATGTTTTTTCACTGTTATTTATTTATTTTTGGCATTTTATACAAAAAAACCCTAATTATTTTCTATTATAATCATTAATTCTCACACTGTTTTTAATAATTGTAAACAGAAGAGGACGTATCTCCCAGAGCTATTAATGAGAAAAGAAGAAAACAATTTAAGATTGTCATGTTAAAGTGGATTAATTAGCATACTGTGGATCAGCAGGTAAATATGCAAATCCACTTAATGAATGAGAAGAAATGTAAGACCGTTTTGTAGAAAAACAGATGTTTAACTCTAAATCAATGCCTTATGTTGTTTGTAGAGTTTTCGAAGGTTTTGCCTCAGACATCATCTTTATTTTGTTTATTATGAACTCTACTGTAGATTAGAGGTACATGACAACACATCTTCTGATGTAGTTGTCCAACGATTTGTATGAATCCTGCAATAGGGTGGATTTTCCCTTCTTTTAACTTTTTTTGAAGACTTCAATAAGCTATTCAGGCCAGAGACGGATCACAAAAATATGCGTCTGATAGTTTAGAAGCAAATGAACCTCAATTTTGTTTGGGCCACGTTTTCCAAGGCCCATAAATGATGACTCGGCCAGGTCAGCAGGTTGTTTTTGCTGGCTTGTCCACTCTTTTCCCGAGATATTTTCCTTGCAGCTGGCCCGAGGCGAGGCGAGAAAATCCAGCAGGAATTTGGCCCCTCGAAGCCTGTCTTTCTGCACGCCTGGCTCTTTTGTACACAACAGATACTGTCTTTGTGAATTAAAGCTGTTTGTGTTGAGGTGCGAGAAGGGAGAGACTGAGGGTGTTAGAAGCTCAAGGCGTGGCTTCTGCTATGTTGCCCATTCACTTTTAAATACATATTCCGGACACTTAGGCCACCCCAATAAACTGCGCTCCCCTTTATGTAGACTCAGTAATTGCGGCAGTTTACCAGCAACTGTCACCTCTTATGCAGCACCTTTCCCTCTCTTCTACTCTTTTTTTTTTTTTTTTTCCCCTCCTTACCTCACTTGCTTGCAGAAGCAGGAAGGACTGGGCAGCTCTGGAAATATTTGGCTCAATATTAATTACTGGCTTTCATGCGCTTTTTTTTTTTTTGGCAATTAGGACCTTCACAAAGGGCCGAATCTTTACAGGACAGACTGAGCATTCATTCGGCGGGGATCCCTAGCAACTTGCTGGGAAACAAGGGAAAGAGAGTTGGGTGGCAGGAGGGGTGAAAGGGAGGATCCCACTGTGACAAATGATTATGAACATTTATTGATTTCATTAGCATTCATTACTGTAGAGAGGAAACTGGGGCTGCTTTGCACCCCTGCAGTGTTTGGGATGGGATAGTTGAGGAGGAGGCTGATGGAGAGCTGAGCCTGTCAGTGGGAGGCTAATTGGCATAAACATGTGATTGTAACATTAGTGATAATTTAATACACATTTGACCACGGGGATGGAGGCGTGGGGGTTTACTTTTGGCCACCCTTCACTCAGTGTATTGGGTTTCGTGTACACAGTGGGAGGGTGAGGTAATCCGGGGTAGGGGGGCGGCTGCTATAGGACTTTGTTTAGTTGATAGGAAAGGTGAGGAGGTCGTGCCACTGAGGCCAAGGTGTATTATAAAGGCTCATAGTACAAATTAGAACTTTTGGGACTTTTTCCCTTTGCCGTACCCTATTCTGCCTTCCTCTGCTTTTCTCTCTTTTTCACACCCTTTCCTGGCAGAATATTTGGAATAACAATACGACCTGAAGTAGAGCTAATATTTGTTCTACAATGACTGAAATCTGCATAAATTTTCAGTTTTCAGGGTGTCCAATTTGCCTCGAATAAGTCATGTTTAATGTTCTGCCGACAGGTTTGCTGAAGTTGTTGAAAAGGCAGTTTTTTAAGAAAGTGAGCCTCTAGCTTGTCATCTGCCAAGAAGCAGTGATTTAAAAAAAAAAGAAAAAAAAGAAAAGAAGCCAGAGATTAAAATGTGAGGCGTTCTCAGTTTTTATTTTACCTTCTCCTCCAGCTGCCGGTTACTCTCCAGGTTTGATGAATTCTCATCTTAGAATTAACACCAACGTCTGGGTCAGCACAGGGGGAGGAAAAGGAGGCATGAACGTGGAGCGTTTTTTTGGCAGAATAGATTTCACGGCTGTTTCATGCTACATCGCCCATGAGTGTTTTGTTTGGCTCTGGCGTTGCATAATGTAAATTTGAAACAAGGTGGTTTTGAAGTGGGAATATTGATTTAAACGACTCATCCAAAGTCTGCATGCTTGCATAGACAGACACACACGCAGACTGCGGTCCACACCACGATTTTCCAGGCCCTTAATAATTACCATGAAAACAGTTTAATCTCCGTCAGGCCTGTCAGTCTCCCTGTGTGTGTTTCTAGACTGATTCTTGCTTGTTTAAACTCTCCTGTCATTTATTACTACACCAGTTAAAATTCTCACATGAAAGGACCAAAGCCTCATGAAATGTAATGAGAGGAAACCCTCACGCTGGCGGCACATATATTGATGCTGTATAATGTTCTTATTGTCGAGGTGAGTACATGTATTAGTTTCTTATGCTCGCTACTTTTTAAATTTATCCGCAGCTGAGGTTAAAAAAAAAAACTACAAGTTAAAACCTGTACACTGGTATTGTCCACTTGCCTTTCACTGTTCGTACACACACTCAGCAGCCTCTCTCTCCCCCATAACACACACAGAGGATATACAACGTGTCTGTCAGCGGGGTGGCCATTGAGCAAGGAGGCCCCGACAAAACCGCCACTTAGCCTAGCGCTGGGCTGGCACAAAGGGCCCAGGTCAGGGGTCACTTGGAAAGCTGGAGCTCCCCACACCCTTTTCTCATGCTTTCTCTCTCTCTCTCTCTCTCTCTCTGTCTCCCTCTCTCCCTCTCTCTTATTGGAATCTCCTGCCTCCTCCAAACCCTCCCTACCCTCTCCTCCTCCTCCTCTTACCTCCTTCCCCTCCATCCCTCTTGCCTCTTTTTTTGCAGGTCTTCTGGGCCCATTGTCTGAACGGCCTCTTCCACTCCGTCATCCTCTTCTGGTTCCCCCTTAAAGCTTTCCAGCATGGTAAGTAGCTCCCAGAGACTCCTCCGCGGCTCTCGGCGGACTTGGTGGATAAAGAGAGAGGACAGTCAAACACACATACTTTGTCTTAATTAGTTCTCTCTTCAGCCGTCCAGTCATGAATTGCAAACATGTGTGCGCTCCGGTCTGAGCGACATGCATTAACAAGTGGTCACGTTTGCAGCAAAGACTGCTAAAGTGCTTTTGCATGCAGTTATTAACACTCAATTAATTTTTCATAAATCGCTCAGATACCCGTTTTCCAGATGATTGTTCAATGCCCGAAACTATGTTTAAAAAAATTAAAAATAAAAAATCCCAACAGTGTTTTTGTGTTTGAAAATAAATGTACTTCACAATAACTTTATTGATCCATAGAAGGTCATTTGTGCATGTTTGTGCACATTACGATGCAAGGTTTCTGTGTGTGTGTGCAGAGAGAATAGGGATCTTTGAGCCGGTAAGTCTTGGCTGGCCAGAGCTAAGGACCACACAAGCTTGGGCCTGCTCTCCAAACAAAGGCGCCAAGCCCCTTCACTCTGACTGACAGGCTGTCAGCAAAGCCTCAGCGCACACAAGACATGTGACCAGCCGGAAGTAAAGGGAAAGGGAGCCTCTCTTTCTTTTTTGTTACTGGCAGTCGCACACTGTTGATATTTCAGCCACAGCCCCAGCTCAAACCGTCTTGGGCATTTGGAAGCAATATGTCTGCGTGACTCACAGTTTATTTCAATCTTATTAAGTGAGGAAGTTTATAGAAAAGCGTTGGATTCCTTTGCAACGCCAGAATAATTATCAATTTTCTCAGAAAAACAATTCTGTTCTTTGTCTTTCATCAACAAATTAGCCAGAACATTTAATTTCTGACCATGATTAATGCACACCAATTCTGCTTGGATGGATTTTCATACAAACACTGTTTCTTAATAGTTGTGAAAGACAGAATTAACATTCCAGCCTCTCTCAAAGGACAGCAATGGAAGCAGCTTTTTGAGTGTGGTTTTCACTTTAAGTTCCCTGTTCCACTGCAAGAGCTTTACAACAAAGTTCACACTGTGATGTACTTAACGTAATATCCTATGTGTGCTGTGTGAAACCTTGAGAGCTGAAGAAAGACAGCATTGGCCCTAAAAGCCTTTATTGTTGATTCCCTTCACAGATACAGTTTTTGGCAATGGAAGAACTCCAGACTATCTCCTCTTAGGCAACATGGTTTACACAGTAAGTGCACCAATCTTCTTGACAGGCAGTTTCTGCTGTGTTAAAGACAGGTGTGTGAGCCAAGTGTTCTCCAATTTCAGTGAATAAACATTAGTTGTACTTCCTTTTCTTGCGCCTTTTCATTTTGCCTGTTGATACACTATATGAAATATAGTCTCAATGTAATTTCAGATACTTATGAAGCACTTCCCATGACCAGTTTTAGCATTGGATAGGGACATTCTTGGTTCAGTGATATTGTGATTTGTGTCTCCACAGTTTGTGGTCATCACAGTTTGCCTTAAAGCCGGCCTTGAAACTTCATCCTGGACCATGGTAAGTTGAACCCTCTCTTGCTTGGGTTCTCTTATCTCTTTTCAATTCCTCTATTTTATGTGGCCCCTGATACTTGTGACATATTTTACATCTTCTTCTTATCTCCAAATCTCTTTATGGTTTGTTCTCAATGGGCTTTTAACTGTAAACCCAGTGAAATGATACGTATGGTAAATCCTTCAGGTAAACGGATGACTCTTTATGTTAAGTTTACAGTCCAAATTACAAAACGTGACAACAAACCAGATAGTAAACTTTCTAAAAAGGTTAGCCCAAATACAGTGTCAATAAACAAATTCTGGCAATGCTCAAATCTATACTAATACAAAGCCTAAACTTTTGCTGTTACTTTCCTGTCCTCTGATTCTCCTCTACCAGTTCAGTCACATCGCCATCTGGGGAAGCATCGGCCTGTGGGTGGTGTTTTTCATTATCTATTCCTCCTTGTGGCCCCTCATCCCTCTGGCACCCGACATGTCAGGCGAGGTAAACACACATTCTAGCATGTATTTGTACTCATGCTTACGCTCTCTCACAACAACACCTTCCTTGCAGTACTAAAACAAAATTGCTAATATAATCATCTATTTCAGACAGATCAGTATCACCTTATTATTCATTTTCTTCAGGGAAATTCTGGTGGGAAAATTCAGAGTTAAACTTGACACAGGTCTTTGTAAGTCGAGCCAGAGGAGTGTAAACTGTCAGACCTCTGGCTTGTGTTGCATAATGACTAAATTGGGCCAATTTTCCCGGTGTTTGTGTTACGCTTTCCTCCCTCAGCTCTGAGTATCCACAGGTGACACTGAAACAGTGAAGCAGTCAGGAAGCAAAGCTAAGAGCGATGAGGGTGACTGATGTCTTATAAATCTACCCAACTTTCACCAGGATCAAAAATTGAGTTTAAAATGGCCTTTAAAATTCATTACTTTAAAAAAAAAAGAAAAAAAAAAGAAAAAATAGGCCTCTGAAGTGTTGTTTACTTTTTTCCTTTTTAGCAGTTGTTATTTACATGTGTATGCAACTTAGGTCTCTCTGGGTCACCACAGGTGGTCAATGGGAACCTATTAAACAGGTGACATTTCCTAATGCATTCCAGGGAGGAGGCTTTGTCGTTTTTGTCTTTAGAGAACAGAAACACAGTAGGAAGCTATTCAAAGAAAAGAGCTGGCATTACACAGCCTGCAGCAGAGGAAAATAACCCATCCCTTACAGTAAATATTGTCTTTGTCAGGATGTTGTGCAAACTGATCACTTTATAATGAGTATTAATGCCTCCGACAAGGGAAAATAACCGTTAAACACAAACAAAATCCCCTCTGAAAGTGTTTCTTGTCTCACTAGTCACAAGTATGGAAAGATCCGGGCTTTCCTACTGAACTGGAGCTCTATAACTCTTGTGTGTGCCATGTTTCAAATAATGCGTCTGGCATTTGTGTAGTTGGTAAAGTGTACACTGTAACACAGTTTAATACTGTGCTGTTCGATTGTTGGTGGAGTTCACACCAGTGGAAGAGAAACATCAAACATAGAAGTGAGAGAGTTGCCTTCAGCTCACAAGAAGGGTCTTTAAATGAGACATTTTGAATGGACATTCCTGGATTAGGGAAGTAACATTTTTATTTTGGATGATTTATGATATTTTTTCATTTTTCAAAACAGGTTACCATGATACTTGGTACAGATTGTTATATAACAGGTCCTCCTTGATAAAGGAACGTATTGACTCATTAAAAAAACAACTGAAGTGTAGAGCCTTATAGGAAGCAGAATTTAACTAAAAGTCATAGTCTATAGACAAAAGGCATCATTTCTTAATATGATGAAGTCAATTAAGTTTAACTTTTTGCAAAATAAACTGATTTCCATTTCTGGTTGGTAGTTGGATGAAAAGATTGATGCCACTCTCGGACCAGGCTGTAAAATTTAGTGCGACAGCACCAAACAGTTGGTTTAGTTTAACATAAAGACGCCCTCTTTGGAAAATCAAGTTTGCTAAGACCAGATAACAGAAAACTTCAATAATTCTGGAAGAAATTCTTTCCATACCCTATTGAAATGTCCATATAGTTGTTTTGTTTTTTTTATATGCTAGAAGACAAATCATGACCTAAACAAGAAGTGGACGTTGTGGCTGAGCGTTCCTGCCTTGAAGCTGCAGTGTACCAATAACCATGTTAAAAACATAGAGGGTTTCTTGTGTATGTTATGTCACAAACTTAAGAAACCAAGCCAGTCAGCTTGCAGGGTGGGGCTTTCTGCATCATTATTATTCTTTAGAAGTAGTTTCCAGCTCTAATATCTGTGACTAAATGGCTCCAGTGTTACCACTTTCTATTGAGTAGCATAGAGTAGTTTTACAGTGTTTGAGTAGAGTTGTCGGTGAGTGGGGAGAGAGGCAGGGACTTCATCCATACATTCTGGAGGAGACGTTGTTTTCATGGTAAAAAGACCCTCTAAATATGTACTTTTGATACACTGATTTTTGGGTCAAATTAATGACCGGTGAGGGACTTTAATCCTGTGATTTTATTCTCCAGTAACAGAATTCAACTAACAGTTATTCTAAAGCTCACTTATTAACACAACATGTCTTTGTTTGTTTAATCGGTGCTCGATCTGAACTGTAAAACCAACACCTCTCTTTTACAAAGGCTTATGTGCTGGATTACTTATTTGCCAGGCAACCATTAGAGGCTCCGGGAGGTTCTGTCAGCTGGTCCATGTTATGTTTGCAAAATGTCGTTACACTTTATGTTCATACAAATTTAACAATTGATATATAACATGTTAATCTGTGAGTTTTTGAGGTGCACGTTTTGTTACCTTTGGACCGAGCCACGATAGCGTTTTCCCCCGTTTCCAGCCTAAATGAACCAGTGGCTGGTTGTAGCTTCATATTTGCCATAGAGACATGAGAGTGGTATCAATCTTCTCATCAAACTCTTTGCCAGAAAATGACTAATGTTTCCCAAAATCTCGAGCTCTCCCTTTAGGGGCTGCAATTTTTAGTCAAATGTCCTTCATTTCTGATTAGTTGTGCTGGCTAGATGATTATGCTTGGGGAAGATTTTTGTGGCAGATTACAATGTAATTGTGTGCCATTATCTTGTCTGACAGACGCTTCAGCACTTCAACATTACTTTTGGCATCCCATAAGTCCATGTGGGCTGAGTACATGTATGTGCATGACACCATAACATAACTAGCTACACATGCACAGAAATGCTGATTGTTTTGTTCTTGTTCACTTAGTTACACACATGCGCGCACACGCACACGCACACACACACACACACACACACACACACACACACAAACACACACACACACACACAGAGGAGATAGGTATTGTAGCTTCATCCTATCCCCTCTCTGTGAAGCCTGATGCTTTCATCCATGCCCTACAGCACTTGACTGAAGACAGTAATGGTGTCCTGTGGGTAGTTGGTAACTCTATGCCCAGGCCTAACTCAGGGATGCCAGTACATCATCAAACAGGGACACATCTCTCTGAAACCTGAGAAGCCATCAGAGACACAATCTCCACTTCCAAGACCTTGTAGCCTCTGAAGAGCAGGATTATTCTCCACCCTGATGCAGCCCCACATATTTCACCACGGGCTCCCCACTGCGTACGTGAAGCTTCAAAAAAATATTTCTACTCCCCGTCCTTCCATCTATTTTCTTTTACTCTCTCAGCTTTTTTCGTCTGTTCTCTTTTTGTTCACCCCACCCCACCTCTGCCAGCTGAAAAAGTGCCTGAGGGCCCACAGCATAACAGACACCAGAACTCCCTTCTCCTCCTGTTTCTGCTCTCACTCACTACCCGGCTCACTGCCTTTAGCAAAAGACGTAAAGCAGCGCTCGGCTTCATGTGAACGCATTCATCAATGTCAGGCAAAATATTCTTTGGACGATTGACAAGACAGGTGCAGGATCCATCCACAACACACACTGAAGCGACTATTCTGCATTTCGCAGGTACTCCAAGACTGGCTAGATCCCAAACCACATATCTCATCCTGTTTTCACCCCACAAAAGTCTGACACAAATATCAAAAGAGAGCGTCAGATTATTCTGTTCAGGCAGTGTAATCTGCCACACTAAGCGGCTTAGCTTCACCTCAGGAGATGTCTCATGTACACTTTGTCACACTGACCTGCTGTCTGCTGACTTGCCGCTGCTATCAACACAACTGTCTCCAGTACACTTTATCCCGTCTCTCGCCGCACTTTTCACACACACCTTTGCTATTTTCCAGTTTCTGCTGCAAGCTGCAGCAAAGCACCTCTCCCTCTGTCAGACTCAAGTACTTGTCATCAACACATGGATTTTACACTCGACAAGTGCGCATCAGATTCTTCCACAGTTTCTGCTCAGCGATAAGAAACATTTTCTCAGAAAGAAAACACTTTACCGAGTGGTTTGTTAATGCCTAGTGTGCCAGGAATACACTCCGGGCTGTCAGTGCCAGTCTGTGAGAAGTTTATGGGATTAACAGGAATGAAAACACTTTTTTAGACAAACAGATCAACTTAGCTATTAATCTTTATCCAGTTTCACTTCAGTGTAGTTGTAGGTAACAGTTTGTCATTAGAAAGTCTTCTGACAAAACAGGAACAATTATCATGCTCGGTCTCTTTTCAAAATATATCCTTCAGTCCTCTTCAGTTCATTTCTCCTGCTTTACTTTGTAACTGTGGCACAAGCTTTCATAATGAATCAACCATCTTTGTACAAAAAAAATATAAAAAAAACAAAAAAAAGTTCAAGAAAAGTTTTTCAAAATACCTACATTAGGTCTTTATATGTTAGGAAAATCTCAGGGAAACTTGAGTGATATCAATAAATATCAACAAATCTGACTGACTGATGGTTGACTGACTGAATGATTATTGTTGTTGTTGTGTGGGATATATGTTATATTGATTTAAAAAAAAAAAAAAGAGAGAGAAAGTGAGCTTTTACAAGGTTGAATTTCCCTTCTGGGATAAATGAAGTATTTTTCATAAATAAGTGAAACACAGTTGTTTACCCAAAAAAAGCAGATTAAAAAACACAAGCATGGATGGATTTTCCAAATTGTACGTGGTCATCAAGTTGTGCAGTTATTGTCATTAAGGCATACATTTGTCAACAACTTATTCTTTGACTTTGCTCTTCCTAAAGGATAGTACCAGTGACTTTGCATGCTTTACTCCATTATTGTTGACAATTCTCCAAAGTGTAATGTTTTTTTGTGTGTATGTGTGATTTTGTGTGTTTTACCTGCCAGGATGTCACTCGTATCAGCTCACGTCAGTAGTTAGAAAACCGACCCCGAGAAACTTGTGTTATCCGTCATCTGTCTTCTTTAGCTGTCAGTTTAAGTTGTTTGTTGTGTCTTGCAACATGGCTAAAAGGAAATTTGAGATTGGAGAGTTAGTTGCCAAAATTCCCCAAAACAGCAAAAAGCTGTCAGTGATAGGTTTTTTCCCCTGAGCTATCGGGTTTGTAAATCTTTTAATGTAATCTATCAAGCAGTGTATTTCCCCTTTTTGTCCTTGTTTCACTTTAGCAGGCAGTGTCACTTTGCTGTTCATACAATAGTAGCACAAACATGACGAGAGAGCCTTTCTTCAGGATCCAGTAACTAAAAGCAATTAAATAAAGACGTGTTTGCACGTCTGGATCAGCAGTTCAGCATTCTGACAGTTTGTGGAACGGAGCTGTTGATCAGTCTGGAGGTTATCAGTATGATTGTCAGAACGACAGAGCAAAGTTTTTGCAGGAGAAAAAGTTTTCTGGTTTTCTTCCTGTCCTGCAACTAGTATCTGAAATCCTTCTAACTGTTCAACTTGGAAACATGAACTGTAAACTCTAATTGACCCTTTTTCATCACTGTGGCTGCGTCTTTACAGTCCTTCAAGACTCATGAGTCCGTGGTTTGAGAAGTGTTGTTCTTTTTTTCCTCTCTTTGATACTGATAAATAAACCCACAACTCAATGTTAGTGTCAAAGCAGACTTGAGTGCACAGTATAGGTTTAGAGAACAGTTTTAATTCGCTGTGCACACACTGTAAATCATTTGTGCGTAGTCGTCGGTGAGACTGCTGAGTTTTAAGTGTTTATGTAAAGAGTTTTTTTTCTCTGTTTTTCTAGTGGACGTCTTGCTGTCTTTGTTAGACGACACACAGAGAGCACAGAGTGGGAGAAAAATCCAACTGAGAAAGTCGTTGTTTGTTTTCTAAATTGACCTTCTTTGTAGTGGTTATTAGCTGATTCGTCTCCGCTAATGACATTTGTGGAATTTGCGGATTTGTCTTGTCTCAGCCAGGCTGCCTGTTTGCTCTTTTTTATTAGCTTTCTTGGTCATTTTTCAGCCGTCAGAGTCTTCTGTGCTGTGCCGTGTTTGGTCGCTGCTTCTCCATAACAAGCTTTAACGTTGTGTTTGCACAAGAAAGGCTGTTGAGGGTTAGAGCCCCATTTGGTTAAATGTATAGTTTCATCTTTAATTTTGCATCCCTTTCTTGAAACCAATCTCTGCCGTTAGTGCTGTCTGGTTCACATGGATAAATCAGGTTGACGTCTGAGACAGGATGCAACTTAGTTTAACCCTTCACCTCTACCGAATAAGAAAGCGTTAAACAAAGGAGCTCTGTGTAATCAGAAGGCCAGTGTGAATATTAGCATCTCTGAGATGTCGTACTGCTGGTAAAGTGTTATGAAGTTGGCTTTTCATACTCTGATTTGCTGAATCTAAAGTGTACTGAGGGCCTGCGGGGTGAATAGTGAAGTAGTGGATAACCTCAGCTCACATTTACCATCACAATGGGCGACATTAGCATAATTCAAGCTGCTGAGACTATGGGCTTTCTTAGGCATGATCAGCCAGGTGCCAGATTCCGCTGATCAAGTCTTCCTGGAAAAGGAAGCCTTCAACACTTCAGTTTGTAGGTCTGGTAACAGTATTCCTCTGAAGTTTTCCTCCAGACTTCAAGGATTTATGTCTTTTAATAAAGATGTATCTTTGATGTTTCGTATTTTTAAGCAGGGTAGATTGGCTGTACATGAATGTTTTTTTTCCCAGGAACTCCTTCCTCTAAATGCCACGTAGATACCTTCAAACTGCAACGTCCAACCAAAATCTAGTGTGTTGGCCACTCAGCTGCTTTACTGGGGCAGATGGGTGTTCAGCTCTTTGCCCACGAGAACTTCTCCATCCAGAATGTTCAGGAATTGAGTGACTTCACTTCCAGTCAGAAACTCAACTTCTTTTTTTTTTTTCTTCTTTTCTTTAGATTTCTGTTCGGAATTTTGCTTTGGTGACAGTAAATCTAGAGGGAAAGGGGTTTGACAAGCAACATATGTTCAAAGTACTAACCCTCTAAATCCTAAAACTTGCCCGAGGGTTTGAGATACAAATCTTGAAGAATGTATGACTTACAAAACTACACGATTTATCATCGTGACAAACTGTAAAAACAGATAGTAATTTCAGATTTTTAGTTCACGGGTCCTTGAACTGAGCTGAAAATTGACCTGTTGTAAATAAAAATGTGACAGGAGCAACAAACACCAGAAGATGCTTGGAGTTTGGAGGGTTAAAGGTAACCTGTGGATTAGAAGAACTAATGACAAAACTTCAGTCTCTTCTAGTGATCTACAGGTGACGGTTTTTCGCCAACATATATAGCAATGCTCCAGCAAATTTTAGGAAAGAAGTA
The DNA here is from genome assembly GCF_000690725.1 of Stegastes partitus. Lineage (NCBI taxonomy): Eukaryota > Metazoa > Chordata > Actinopteri > Pomacentridae > Stegastes > Stegastes partitus. The sequence continues at coordinate 820,969 of NW_007577753.1, read as the reverse complement.
GGCAGGGCAATGCAGGTTTTGAGTTTTTAAGTTGTGTATTACACCTCAAGGATGCAAACACAGTTTTCAAGAAAACTCCGTGAGACACCTTTTAGGCTACGAGGACAAAAACACAGGTCTCTGACCACCATGCTTTCACCTAATTTGGGAAAAGCACAAATACTCCAACATACATCTCACAGCAGCGTGTGCATTTTGCGTGTGCACATGTGCGTGTATGATTGCTTCTGTCTGTCTGGTCCTGCGTCTAGTCTGTCTGTGTGTGGGTGTGTGGCCATGAGGGGGTCATGGCCTGTCAAAACACACCCCTCCATGCCAGCGGACACTACTGTCTGTCCAGCCAGACAAGTTTATTAGTTTGTCCTAAAAATACAGCCCCGCTCCCTGGACCTCTCTCACCCCGTCCAGCTCCCAGGGGCCCCCTGGTATGAGACATCGCTAGCATCCACCAACACTGCTGGCCCCACTTGTAGTCATGGAATCTGTCCAGATGCCTGAAGACAAACATTTGTTGTTTGGATTTTGAGACTTTGACGTCAAATTGATGGGCTCAAACTGAATTAATGCAGTTTATTTAGGTCTAGATTTACTTTGTTTCTGTAGCTTTCACGGTTGTCTTCATGAGTTATTGCGCCAAATGTTGTTACCAGAATTATGGAATTTTATGACAAACTTGAGACCTGAATATACATGAATATTGTGGCTCAGAGTTATATATGAGGATGTATAAATATTGTTCATGTATTCAACTTGCAAAAGACATTGGTAGTTTATTTTTTAAGCTCTTTGACTGTGATTTCATATGCTGAATATACATCCCTAGTTTATTTTCAGAAGACTCTCAAGACAGCTTAAACACCCTCATTAAAATGCATGATACACTGAGTGAAAATGAAAATAATTAAACTGAAAAAAAAAAAAATGTTTCCACCAGGACTGCATAATTTTAAAATTGACATGAAAATATCCCGTGCTTGGATGCAATTTTCCTTCATCCCATACGTTTTCAGCCTCCAGGCGACAGAAAAGCTTTATTCATTCATGTCCCATCTCAAACTGTAGGAAAAAAGCCATTTTTGATTTCCTGTCATTTGGGATTTCCTCTCCCCCCGTGTTTAGTCAGACATCAAAGTCAATTTGCAGGTAATGGCGAACAGATTAGCTAATTTGAGCAAACCTGAGCGCTTTGATAGTTTTGACACTGATCTGTGTGTGTGCATCCTAAGGGCCGAGCCTGTGTCACGTTACAGGAAGGACGCCGTCGAGGGGCCTCGGCAGTTTAAACAAGTGGCACGTTACAATGCAAGGAGCACGAGTTTTGCACTTTGACACGTAATGACAGATAGTTTCAGTGCAGCGGGCCAAAGCAAACACGGTCCTCACACAGAAAGCTTGAAGTTTTTGCCCCCACCCAGATGATCCACTGTCTCCCCACCACTCCGGACCCAAGAACAACCTCATTACTCATGAAGTCACTATGAACATTTATAACTTAGTGTGTTAAAATAAAACATTAGTTGTAATTTAATGTAGCTCTGTGACAGCGAAGAAAATCATCCGCGTCTGAACTTTTAGTCAACTCTGCACTAATGATATGATGAACTGTTTTATTAGGAGCGTCTTTTTGGGGAGGGGTGTTTTGGGAAGCTGCGGTGGGCATTTCACGGTGTTGTCTGAAGTTTTTAGGCCAACAATTAATCAAGACAAGAATTTTGCAGATGAATCTGCAACGAAAATAATTATTAGGTGCAGCCCTGCAGTGAACCGTAGGAGTCAGAATAAAGCCAAAAATGATAAACACTTTCAGTAAGCTTTCTATAACCCTGCAAACACTTTTAAGAAGTCTGGAGCTCATCTAATGTGAGTATTCTCCACAAACATTAATCTCTGGAGTTAAATATCAAGCTTATACTATAGTAATTAAAGCTCTTATGCTTCAACACTCACTCACGCTGAGTGGTTGCTGTATTGAACGCATCATTAGAAGCACCTCAGATCACGGTCCTGGTCTCCTGTGATGTATCGACAGAAGCTCTCAGCAGCACACGGCTGAGCTGCTTTCCTTTGAAAGAGATACCACTGTCTGAATACATCGCAGCTACTGACTCCGCCCTGAAGGGCAGAGAGGTGGAGGGGGATCCAAACAAAAACATGGTATCATTTAGTCATGGAGGATTAACCCACTCTGAGGAAGTTATTTGGACCCATCTTCTCTGTGTCCACAATACAAGTGTTTAGGGCTGCTTTTGTCATGTATGTGTTTTGATATGTGGCACCACAGAGGATGGTTGCGCCTTATCAGGTGTTTCTCCTTTTAAAGAGCTCTTCTTTTTATCTGATAGGTAGTTGAACTCTGCATTGTCAACAGTGACCTGAGAATAAGTGTCTGTGTGTGTGTGTGTGTGTGTGTGTGTGTGTGTGACAGGCGGCCATGATGTTCCGTTCGGGGGTCTTCTGGATGGGCCTGTTCTTCATCCCAGTCACCTCGCTGGTCTTTGACGTGGCCTACAAAGTGTGAGTCTTCTCTCCGCTCTCCTCGCTCATCATCGCTCCAATACACACAGCGTACAGGAAATTCCTCCACAAGCTCCCCTATCTCAGAGAGAAATTTCAGCTACAGTTTTTCCCTCAGACGTCCACAGAAATGTAGCGTTTCCATCCTGCGAACGCTCCATGAGAAAACGTTCCTGCTCCGAGTCTGGTTGACATCAGCGCACAGCAGATTCAGGGTGTCAGGATCAATTTGCAAAGCTGGAAGTTTTATTTCCTGAGTTACTCCAAACAGCTTGAATTGGTCGATGGGGTGTTTTATTGTCAGTCTGTGGAGATTCCATCATGTTTAAGCATCTGCCACATGATTCTGGTTTTTCTAAAATATTGTTAAAATTACAGCGTGAAGAAGGCGTGTTTCAAGACGCTGGTGGACGAGGTGCAGGAGCTCGAGGCTTTATCTAAAGACCCTGGAGCAGTGGTGCACGGAAAGAGGTACGGTCACTCACCACTTCAGCACTCCTTGCTTTACGCCATGATTTTACATTTACACAATTATACTGAGTTAATGATTTATCTTTAAGTGGATCACAGATAATTTGATGAAACGTGGATGACAGTTTTGTCCCAATTAAAATTTCATCATACAGTGAAACGATGTGAACGATAATTTAGAATTCAAATAATATTTCTCCAAGATATCATTTTGGTCTCTTTGCTTTTGTTCTAATGTACCATTACGATGCACACATTCCAGTGTTTTCATGTGAAGCAAGCAAATTGGGAAACCCCATCTTCTCTGTTTCTTGTTTGTCAATGTGCATAAAGCCACACTTGCAAACTAGCAAGTAGCTACAACTTTTTTTCTTTTCTTTTTTTTTTTTTTTTTACAGCAACTTCCAGACTTTTTGCTAAGCAGCACTTTATTTGTATTTTCGTTCTTGCAATTTTGGAGACATAGGATATTAAAAAGAATTCTAGCAACTAAAATACACTTCTGTATGGACATTTATGCTGGATTCACTGAATATCAGACTTATGATAATAATGAACTTCCAACTTCTAAGTAGTTCTCAACATCAGCTTGTCACTAAAACTGAGAATGACTTTTCCTAAAGCTGAAACTTGGCACTTAATAACACAAAAGTGCCTGAAAACCGAGTAAACATGGATGTGATGTGAATGCAACATAATCCTCACCTGTCAAAAGCCCAACCTCCTGTCCCACAATCACCTTTTTTCTTTTGGTTTTTTACATTACTGCTTAGTCCTATACACAGTCCCAGGCAAAGCATATTTCTTGTTTCACACAAGATAAACTGAATTTTCCACCATTTTCAATTTGTGGTCAGCATTACGAGCTGTAGGCTATTTGAAGTCTCCAGTCACAGAACATGTCATTTACATTGATAAGAAACATAAATTTTGGTCAAATATCTGAGAAACTGTTTATGGGTAAAACAGCCAGATAGCGCTCTCTGTTTTTGGTTAATCCAGCAAATCAATTACATGACAAAGACATTTCATTACATTGATGCAAAATGCATGTAAAAATCATTTACTGCCATAAGGCAGTCTTTGTCATTGATTTGCAGCATTGCTCACATGGCTCACATTAACACTGCGGCAAAATGACAGATTTTATTGTCTCGGGATATCATATCTCACCGACCCTATCAGGGCTACATCCTTGATGCCTCGGCTATTATTCTGTCCTCTGAAAAAATATGGAACATTTTCCTAAATTCAAGATGAACCGGGAGGAAGAATCATCTGTATCCTCTCAAAATCCCTCAAAATGTCACAAATACTCACCATTTTACTGCCAAAAGCATTTCTAGGTGGAGGTTAGAAATCTTGAAATTGCTGCTAAATTGCAGGAGTTTTACTGTAATATCAGTAATCATGTCATAAGAGTGGCTGTCTGCGTTCTTCTTTTTTTTGATGCTATTTCTCATTTTAGAGCAACAGTCCAGCTATATTAAAGCCATATATTATAAAAATGTATCAGCTGAAGCAGGACTGCTCTACTCTCTGGGGTCTGAGGCCTGCTGCAGGCATCGACATGGAGCAGATCAGTGTGAGATCTCCTGCTGGCTGAAAGTGATCTTCCTGCCTGGCCACTGTCCCGGACCCAGCAGGCCGCAGACACACACACACACACACACACACACACACACACACACGCGCGCGCACACACACACGGACACACACACACACACACACACCTACAGAAACAAATACGAAGAGACACAGACACCCAGGTACATGAATGATTTTTACATATATGCATATCGGCGGTCGCACATGTGCACACACAGACATGTATAGTTGCTCACATTTGCTAGCTTTACATGAACGCCTTTTGGCCAACCCGCTGTTTTAAATATTTCACTTCACACATTCACTTTGTCCTTCCTTCGGCGTCTTCACGGTTTTGTCTCCCCACATGGTGTTTGTACCAGCAGGTAGAGCAGTTGGCAGGTCCGTGCACTCTGGAGGTGCTTGGACAGCCTTGATGTATGGGTCATTAAATCTGCCTGTGGTGCGCAGCATGCTGCTAACACACTCAATGTTTCTGTGTGTGTCTTTGTGTGTGTGTGTCTATGTGTGCAGTTTGACGGAGAGGGCACAGCTCCTGAAGAACGTCTTCAAGAAGAGCACAGTCAGTCTGTACCGGTCTGACTCCATGCAGCAGAACCTGCTCCGTAAGTTGCACCAAAGTCTTTCTTTCTTTCTTTCTTTCTTTCTTTCTTTCTTTCTTTCTTTCTTTCTTTCTTTCTCATACTGTATCTCTAGCTCACCTTTCGTCCGCGGGGAGACAGTAACCCTCATCCAACTTCTTTTCATAAATGCGCTGGGTTTTTGCAGATTTAGATCAGTAATCGTGCCTTCAAATGGCTCCACAGTTCCTTGTATTCTAACCTGCACTGTATCTATCTGACAGAATGCTAATATCAACTGTTAGCTGTGTAACATCAACACATAGAGTTTAGATTTTGACTGACTGTCACTATTTTATAATCTCAAAAGCATGAAAAACAGAATTGGTAATTTATAAACAGATGCATTTTAGTTAATTTTACTTTTTCTTCTACTGTATGGCTGTTTAGAGGAAGACAGCATTTAACACGACCATATTTAATTTCCTCATGCAGACACAAATCTTCACTCTACACATAAAAGTCAGCTCAGTTACTCTGGACGAGGTTTTAATGTTGTTAAAGAGCGATCTGCCGGGTTAGCAAAGCGCATTCTCTCACCCTCTGTTGTCAGACTGTGCTCGGCCGATGCAAAAGAAGCAGTTCAAAGTGTGTGTGTGTGCTTCTCTCGGGACTGCAGTTAAATCACAGGAGGCTCAGTGAGTTTGCCAAAAATCAGTCGGTAATGAGGACTGTAATTATTTCTGCTTTCGAGGTGAGAAGTCACAGACATGAGCACTCCAGACTGGATTAAAGTCACTGACTAGCAAAGTGATATTGTAAGAGTCCCACCTCCCAGAGAGATAAATCCACTTCGAATTAGAGTAAAGTATTTCTATTTATGATAACATATTTATAAAAAAAGTACCTGAAGTGGCTGAACTCAGGTGTCCCATTGAAACCCTTCAGTGGTTCTCTCAGCATGGGTTTTGGTTTTTCTGTTTGGTTTTTCTCTGTTCTTTTCTGTCTTTTGTCTGATCAGTTTGTTTTTTGTTTGTCTCATAGGTGGGGATGAGACCGTTGTTGTGTGATACCTTTTTTAAATCCAATATTCAATCCTCACCTCACCGTTTAAATCTTCAGCCCCTCTGTAGCTCCCCGATAGACGCCACTCTCTCTCCTTCTCGCTGTTGACTTCCCGTCCTTCCCCTCGTGTGCCTTCGTGTGTCCTGAGTTGAGCTCAGTAGAGCGAGATAACGATGAAATGATGAAATGTTGCGCTGTTATTCCCCCACAATGCACTCTTCTCAGCGGGGTCCTTTGAACTCGCCCGCAGGCCTCCAGGTACTGAGCGAGTCATTTGACACCTGAAGGTGAGTCAGGGGTCAAAGGTCAGGTGAGACGCTGTAGGAGAGTTTAGGTGGTAGATCATAGAGCAGCTATTGTACTGCAGATGGAGCTTTTTTTGCAGGGGGGGGGCTGTTATGACTGTCTTTGTGTTTTATTGTCATCACATGATTCATTTTAAGAGTATAATCCGACATAATGGGAAATTTGCTTATTTTGTTTCTTTTCAAACTTGCATAACTGTCTATTCACTTAGTGCCTCTTGTGTATTCGCGTTATGCTTCGAGCACAAGGCTAAGTATTCATTTCTGTGAAAAACACTTCCATGTGCTCCACAATAAAAAATGAACTTCAGCTTGTATCCCAAGTTGCACCTCTGTTTCCTAATCCAAATAGAAATGGTAGCTGGTGACTACCTGAATAGAAAACAGGTTAAAAATCTTTTCTATCATGCTACAGTAGATTTTTTTTTCCTCTGGTGGTTCGAACAGTCTTTGAGGATTATGGAAATATCGTGAGCACAGCAGTGAGAGTTGTTAATCGACCTTCTGGGTTTTTGAAACATTTCTGGTAGGAGAAACAGATGTTTGCTACTGTGGCTCAAATGTGAGCGCTCAAACTGGAGCTTACCACAGCCGCTGCTAAAGTTAGTTTAGCGTGATGATTTTAGGAAGTCGATGCTTCCAGACAAGAAATAGTCCAGCACATAAGCTACATTAGAAATGTTTAAATGTTTTGGGTTTTTAAAAAAAATGCATTCAGTCAACAAGATATGACATTAGAGGTGCAGGTAGGCGTGTTGTCATCATGCTTCTCTCAGGGGAAAACATGCTAGTTTATTTGTAATTCCTTAATCACAATCTTGTTTATTGGAGCTAAGCCAAGGATGCAGCAGTGGTGCCCCCTCAAAATACTGACATGGCAATTGTTCTGGTGGAACGTATGAAATGTGGAGCCAGCAACAGTCTTATACCTGCAATCTACACCCAATTAGTCTGAATAGTTTTAGACAGATTCAGGCTAGTTTTTCCTCCTCAGTTTTCTTTATTTTTGTTCTGCTTTTGCCAACTGCTGGCTGTTGCCTTATTGTTGCTGTACAGACGTGGAATCAGTATCATCGACAACAAAAAAAAGCCAAAATAAGCATATTTCCCAACTATTATTTAAAACTTCATTTTGTTTGTTTCATTAATTCATTTGTTTTAAATGACTTTTTATGTAAATTTCATTTACTTTGTACTATTATTAACTGATCTGTACGACCTTCGTCTTAACTGCTTCAATCCGTTTGCAGATGGCTACGCCTTCTCTCAAGATGAGAACGGAGTGGTGTCTCAGTCTGAGGTCATCAGAGCGTACGACACCACCAAACAGAGGACCAACGAGTGGTGAGCCGCCGGCCTTCTTGCTCTCGGCCGGCCAGTTCGGAGCCACAGCAGCCGTTTCCGATGGCGATATTTGAAGCTGAACGGGGAGGAAGCGATGGTGCGAGCCTCCAGCACTGAGGGGGGCTTTTTTATTTTTAGACATGAAATGGACAGAAGAGAGTGACATTATGTAGTCTTTGGAAAAAGGGAAAAAAAAAACAAAAAAAAAAAACAAGGAACAAAACGAAAACGTGTTCACTATCAGCTGTAGTTGTGTGTCCAGCAGACATGATGAGCACTGTGCTTTCTTAGCAGCCTGTGGTCTGAAGTTCTTCACTGTTCTTGCTCAGTTTGTCGGAGTGAACGTCTCCTTTCTATTGATTTAAGGAATGACAGCTTTCAGCACTGAGCCAAAAAGCCTAAAATCTTGATATTAAATTAAAATCAAACTCCTAAACACTGTTATAAAAAGTTGAAACACTGGACAATGAATATGTTATGAGGATTTAAACTTGTGAAAGATTGCCAAAGAGCAGTCGTGTATACAATCGTCCAAGTACTAGTGATTCGGAACACTTTAAACCAAATGTAATGAAACTCCTGTGTGTATTCCAGCACTGAACAGACCACTTCAGAGCAGATGTTTGTAAATTTGAATTTTCTTTTTGCACTTAAGGAAGCATCTATTGTGTAAAGCCTTACATTTGCTCATGCCTTCGTCCTTCTTCGTTTTCTTTTCAAGTACATTTGTTTTTAGTTTTATTTTTTAAAGTATGTAGATATTGTGCCTGTTTTTTTTTTTGTTTTCGTTTTCACAGTTTCATTTCATTTTTTAAGATGTTGCCTCATGCAACCCACAGTAGTCCCGTTTCCACCGTTTTAACAGCAGAAGTATTGCTCTCGACTTATAATTGCATTCCACACATCACTCCTGTTTCAACAATCACAACGGTGCCTAAGTGAAACTTTTCCCTCTTAGAAGAAAAAGACAGCCAAGAGTAGTTTAGCCAGCTAGCTTAGACCAGTGCTCCACACACACTCCTGCTGAGGACAAAATCACTGTCTCCCCACCACAGTATTGCACTCATACGATGTGAAAGCTACAGATGTTGAAACTTGTTCCTGCAGAGGTGAACAGGAGGCTCTCTGACGGTCTTGTTGAAGCTTACGGTGGTGGTCGTGTTTCCCTTAAAATGGAGATTTTATCCTTCTAACATAAGTGCCATTAGCTTAAGGGAGAGAGAAAATATTAGCCAGGAAACTCCACGACAGTATCAAAACTGTATCAAAACTACTTTGTCTCTATAGTTATTTTGTGGATTTGTATTTTTATATTGGAGATGTATGAATTTTGCATTGACTGGCTTTGTAATGAATCGTCTGTAACTTTTCGTTTTTTCTTCCTCTGATAAACTGGCAGGATAGAATAGATCTAATGAGGAAATGGAGCTTTCTTAAATGTCTTGTTATTATTAATATTAATATTGTTACAGCTTGATTTATTTATAATTGACTACTTAATGTCCGTGTGATTGCTTTCTTCTCCCTATGGGAGATCAGATTTCTGATGGTGCGAGTGTGTGTGTGTGTCGGTTTATTGCCTGCATGTGCATGTGCTGTATGTGTACGAGTGTGTGTGGGCGTGAGTGTGTGTGGGCGTGAGTGTGTGTGTGTGTCTCCTCTACTGTGGATTAATTCTATGTATGCATTGCATGTCTGTGTCCTCTATGCGAGACTGGGAGTTTGTGGCGCCTCGGTCCGCCTGGTGTGTTTCCTTTATCGTGTGGGCGTGTATGGGGGTGTGTGTGTGTGTGTGTGTGAGTGTGTGTGTGTAGTGAAGCTTGCTCCAGTTGTCCGTCTGCACGACTCCAGGTATAGCTATGGTGTACTACTGTGTGCCGATGCATGGCCCGTATGGGAAAGTGAGACTGTCAGTGTGCTGTATGACTGTGTGCGTTTACGGTCAAACTCTCGGCCTCGACTTGTGGGAGTTTCTGACGCTCGGCTCGCTTCGACAGGAGATGTTGCACAATGCACTCAATGTACCTTTCCAGTTGTGGATATCTGGTATTATCTGGTTTCGGTATATGATTTTCTCTCGAGTGTACATGTTTGTAACTTGTTTTCTTCATGCAGTGTACCTCTGCTTTACAGGAAAGCTCTTTTGTGTTTTGGGTTTATGATTACTTTTTCTCTGCTGGTCTTTTAGCGTGAAAACTTAATTGGTCGTCATCTTGTCCAAAATTTTTCCAACCAGCTGAATGTGGATGTCGTCGTTGTGGAAGGCTTGGACTGTTGCTTTCTTTTTCCAGAAAACATAAAACACACGTTGTTGTCTGTGAAGGTCGTGGGCTGCATGAATGGAAAACACAAACTGTTCTCTGAAGTGTTAACTGTACTACTTTGATTCTCCCTCAAGTGTTGATCACTTTACAAAAGAGGAAAAAAATGCACCTTTAACTTTTCTTTTCAATATTTGTTTCTTTTCTGTCATTCTGTTCAATGATTGTTCTGCATGTTGGGACTGCAAACTTATAAGTGTTGTCTTTTACTGCCATGAAGGACTACTGAAATAAACTTTACAAACATGGAGGAACAATGTGAACATCTTTGCTGATTTTTGCATTTGCAGATTTGTAGTCGATGTGTTATCCTGTGGCTGTGTGTGGCGACAAACAGGACGGAAAGCCTAAACAGGAAAAGGCAGGGAGAGCCGTCAGACTGCACGTAGGACAAACAAATGATATCGAGTCATTTGTTGTGATTGTGAGGTTTAGTCAAACTTGTACATGTGTGATCTCACAACGAACATCTAGATTCATTAAAAGTAACCCAAGTAGACCTTAATTTTATAATCACGAGTTTATGTAACTAAATAAGTCAGGTCTGCACACTTGTGGGTACCAAAAACTAAAGTCTTGTTTAAAACATTTTCCTCTGAAGCAACTGAGGAAGGTCTTCAGGCTCTAACTACTGCCTCTGAGAAGAATGCTGTAAAACAGAATTACTTATTTGGATTCTAAAAGTGTAGCAAACTTTTCTAACCTGTAGTTACCTTTTTGTTTTTGTGTTCCACTTTAAAATTTTTGTGCAAATTTTTGACTAAATAAGTCAGGGTGTTTTCCTGGCGATGCCTAGGGTTACAGGTGGTGGCAGTAAATGTGATTTAATACACAGAAGACATTTGTTGAACTGTGTCAAAAATGCCACAGAAGAGCTTCTGATTACAGAGCAGCCAAACAAATCAAAGTCGTTTCAATAACGAGGCCACTTAAACATATGTTCAAGTGAAGAGCTGCTGGTGTTTTTGTTTGACTTCCTGTAATAAATAGTCCAACCACTGATTAAAAAAAAAAAAGAAAATTCAGTAACAGCACTTTCCACTTTCTTTTTGTTCTGTGACACATTTTTGACGCGTCAACCGTAACGACAAATTCATCGTGTTTCCTGGGACTAAAACTACTATAAAGACAGTTAATGCTGGAAAAATGACCACAAATACTATGAAAAACGGGGTTTCATTACACAAAAGTCGTAAGGGTTAAAAAGTCAGAGCTGCTGATCTCATTATTACAGCAAACAGAAGTCTGATTTTGTTCTCAGAAGAGTTTTCAGAAGTTGATGACCCAGAAAAGATGCTCAACTTCCAGTCTTATGAAACCCATGAGTTAGTTTTAAGTAAAAACATTCAGTGGGTGAAGTAATAATCAGGATCCTACCTTCACAGATAACTTGGAAAAGAAATTGGAAACGTTTTTGAGCTTGGCAAAGGCACAAAGGTTTAGAAAAATCCAAATGATTTAGGAAACGTCATGAAAACATGTTCACAACTTGTGTTTTCCTTTTAGAGGCAGAGCGTGGAAGGTGAGAGAGAAGTTCAAACTGACAGCTGCATGTATAAACAAGACCTGAAGAAGCTAACGCTGGAATCTGTCAGGTACAAATCATGTAAGTTGTATTTTTTGATAAAAGCACAGACTCGAGGAATCTCTGGCTGTAGCAGCAAACATCATGAGACCAAACAGTTTGCAGACACTGATTGCCAAATCTATTTCACAGTCAGGTAACCGGGGAACAGAATAGTCTTTGTGGACATTTTGCCATACCTGCTGCTGCAACCTAAACCTCTATTTCTGGGGCGAGTTGTTTTTAACACTGTGACCATGCCATGCTCATTGAACATTGACAATGACTGATCTCAGCGCTGCATTCCTGCTGTGAAGTCTGGCGCAAGAATGAGCGACAGGTAGGGAGCTGCTCTGCAGGCCCGGCCGCTCCGGTTTCCTTTCTGTCTGAGCGATGATGAGGCCTTTTTTTCTACGCATGGCGTCTTTTTGTGAAAATGTCACACATGTCATGGAACAGACTTTACATAAATCAGTGCGCAGAAGTTACAGAGACAACATTTATTAGCGGTGAATTAGAAAATCAATATGACAACCCAGATCTGGGTCTAATACCTGTACAACATCTTATAAAAGTCCACAAAATAGTCCTCCAAAATAAAACGTCCTTCCTGTCTCTCTGTCAGAGGGCCTTTCGATTGTCAAAAAACGTAGTTCCCTGGTTTCCAATATCTGATATACCTGCGTGAATGGAGCGACGCCCAGCAGAGTGAGAGTGACAGGAACAGTCGGTTTTTTAAAGGAAGATGGATGAAAACTTGGCAAGATTTTAGTGTTGAACTTCCACCAAAAACAAAAACAGAACTTATAGAAAATAGAACAATATAAAAGTGCATATATTTCAGAAATTGGTCTAACAGGTCTGCTGATGTGTCCCGTGTGGCACTTCAGGACACGCTTTGTAACGCTTAACCCCTCAGCCTGTCGCTCCCTCGGTGTCCCTTCAGCTGGGCTGGGTCTTTTACACCAACAGCTGTGTTGCTGTGAGTTTGTCCTCGCCGGTTCACATCCTACCCTCTAAATGCCTTATAATCTCTCTATTTCCCCCCGAGAGCCTGTCAGCTCTGTCCAAAGTCTGCAAAGCCCTTAGCCGCTGTGAAGGCGTCCGGCTGCAGGGGGAAGAAGTACTGCTGGGGCAGGAGGAAGCTGGCGCTCTGAGAGGGGTGAGAGGGCTGGTGCAGCTGCAGCTGGGGGTGGGTGGAGGGCAGAGGGTGCTGGATGCCTCCTGCCATGGGTGCTGGTGGGGATGTGTAGGGGGGAGGTGGAGGTGGAGGCAGAGTCTGTGGGGTCTGGGTGGGAGTGGAGGCTGACGAGGACACGGTGGCAGACACCAGGCAGCCGTGCTGCTGCTGCTGGCCCTGACCCCCAAGAGAAAACCTCCGCATGGAGCTGCCTCCTCCGGCCGAGCTGGAGCTGGTGGTGGCCGTGCTGGACTGCCGCGACGGGGCGCGGAGGCTCGAGGGAGCAGTGGTGAGGATCATGGGGATGGTCTCGCCCTGGCAGCTCCGCAGGGAGAAGCGAATGGGCTGCTGGGTCGGCTGTTTGGGCCGCAGACAGGTGCAGCAGTAGACGGCCACCAGCGAGCCGACCACGACGAAGGCGATGAAGATGCTTCCCACCATCAGAAAGGGCACGTAGACGGGCTCTGAGGGGGAACAAACACAGGCAGGTTAGGATCAGCTGTGAGGACGCAACTTCATGTGACAGAAAGCTACAGCTTCCAAAAGTTTGTAACGAAAACACCAAGTAGTTTTGTGATTAACCCTGAAGATATAAAAACACATTTAAAGGCTGAAAAATGTTCAGAGGAACTAATTACATGAAAGATTAAGAGCATTTTTTATACTCCACTATTTCTAAACACTTAAGAAATGATTTAAGACACACCGTCATGTGCCTGTTAGCAGACATAAGATTATTTATCTTTATAGTTTATTATTTTGTCATTTATTATCCGTTTCCACACAAGCCTCCACTTACGTTTGGCCACAAGAGGAATTACAGTTGTCAACAAATACATTATATAGTCCCAGTAAATCCTAAATAGGGGGTTTTAAAGTCTTACCTTGTCAGTCACAAAGAAATATGGCCTTTACTGAAACTTACAGTGGAGAACACTGTGACACTGAACATTTTAATCATGTACTTTCTTTTAAATCCTTCAATGTATTCTGAACAAAACAGACGCATTCCTGCTGAAAACACAAACATCTCAAGTTACACTTGATGAAGCCCTTTTGCTCTCAGGGAGGAAATCTACGAGTGTTTATTTGTTTTAATAGGGGGAAAATAGGAAATTGTGAGCACACGGTCCATTCAGTTAAGGGCTTACGAGCTTATCCGTTCGGGAAATTTAAGGAAAACTGATAAAACCTCGCGAGTTAAAGCAGCTTATTATTAAAACAGTCACAACCTACAGTGAGTTAATGTACCAACCATGAAAAGAAGCCACAGAGCCGAGTTGCTGCCTCACAATGTTGTGATTGCTTTAGTTTGAAAATGAGTGAGCTGTCAGATTGAATGTGCTTTATATGTGGCAGCACAATAAACCTGCTTGTGTGAGAAGGTTCTGACTCTGGAAAAAAAATAAATCCTCATTTGTAATCCAGCTCTGCTTGATCAAGTTTCTGACAAATTTCTGCTTATAAATTGTGACAAGAATTTGTTTTAAGAGTATTAGCTGAGTGACTGACAGGCTGCTCATCAAAAAGTCGTCCAGGTTTCCTCTTTAGACTGACGACAATCTGGAGTGTGCTGAGGGAAACAAAATCCAGCCACAAAGATAAAAGCAGGTGCTGGAAACTGGACTCTGCACCTGATTAATGCTGAAAATACATTTAATTCTCCTGACTTCAGCATCACACATCATGTAAAATACATCAGATACTTTAAAGTAACACAAATATTTCCAGGGCATCGGTGTCTGTTTGAAAAGTTTAACTCCTGCTGCTGCTCTCAACAAAACACATTTTTATTATTATTCTGAGCTGTGGTGGTTTTTTTTTTTTTTTTGTGGTCTTTTATTTTTTTTTTTTTTTCTTTTTCTGATTCCAGCTCCTTAAATGTTTTCTGCTTTCTTTCCCTCTTTTTTCCCATTAACTTCCTTTTTTTTGGTTAAAGGTTAAACCAGGCCTTTGGGGGCTTTAGGTTCGGTTTTTGGGCCCCCTTGTTTTTTTTTTTGACATCTTATAGAACAAATTTAGAGGAAACGATCAACAGGTTGGTCAACAATGAAAATAATTTGAAGCTGAAGTAATGATTTCCATTTGTGTGGAATACTGGCATAAATGTGGGTCTTTAATTTCTAATTATTTCAAAGGACAACAGGCTGGTCTGGTGGTAAGTAAGTCCTCAAAGTGCTTAAGTGTGTTTCAGCTGACCTCTGACCTCTTTTAGTGGATCTGAACTAACTAAACATCCATCACATGTACTTTAGTTTTAATCATACATTACAGTTACAAGTATGTTTCTTATCATCCAATCAAATTAGGCCTTTTGTGTGAGATTTTGCAGAAGCTTTTCTCCTGAGCAAATCAAACACTCCGCGTAAGAAGGAGTTGGACAACAGGGAACATACGCGCTGCGAACTCGGTGTTGTCCACCTCCCGGTCGTTGGTGCAGCTGCCCTGGTCCAGTCGTGCGTCCGCGGCGGCGCAGCAGTAGCGCAGCGAGCAGGAGCCGCAGCACACGGTGGCGTCCATGGTGTCAAAGTCCTCCGGACACTGGAAGCCCTCATGGTAATTCCCATTAGCGTCCAGCCAGCCGTGGCAGTACTCTCCCTGTGCGTCCGATATCCGCAGATTCCAGGTCAGATATCCCAGCAGCAGGCAGCTCAGCAGGCGCATCATCCCGGCGAGCCGCGGGGGGGTTCCCGGTCCCCTGTGGACACCGAGGCTACACTCTCTTCATTGAGATGAATTCAGCGAAAGAGAAACTCGACGGCACACATGTGAAGTTATGTCACCGTCATGTTCCCCGCAGCCGGAGGTGGAAATCCTTAATTGAATCCTCTCCTCGTTTTGTCCGCCGCTAAGTAACTTTTACGAACATCTTTGCCGCACTTTATCCAGAAGAAGCAGCAGAGCGACGCCGAACAACTTTCCCTCAGACCTCCGTCCCGTGTCGGTGCAGAAGTTGTGCGCCCACCTCACCGCAGAGCTGCTGCTTTTGTGAGTCGGGCTTTAGTACGCGCGCACGTAAGCCCCCATTAAGTGGACGTGCGCGATCACGTGTGAGCAGCAGGCAGCGGTGCACCGATGCCAATTAATGAGCTGATCATAATTCCGAGAAGGTGCCCAAACAACACGCACACATTGTTTTAATTAGCTTATTCTGCAGCACAGTTTAGCCACAGTGCAGCAGCGTTAAACTGCCTGATGTTATTCTGACTGCAGCTTGTGTCTTTGCTCGTTTTTGATTTAATTTAGGACTAAACAATGGAAATGGCTTTAATGGAGGCACGACGGGATGGTGCCGTTTAGAGGTAAATCACATCTGACAGTGAATTTTAAAATCATCAACCAACATTATCCTGCCATCATATATATATATTTAAAATTATGTATTTGGGAGAAATGGCACAGACCTCATTTTCATGAGCTGCTACTGTCAGAAAATAGGTAATTTTATAGAATAATTCAGTATTTTTGAAATACACAAATAATAATAAAATTGCAAAAGCAGTTTGTGACTTAACATGTCTAATGTAAAATACCATTTAAAACATTAACTGTGAATAACCATAATTTTATTTATTTATTAAAGAAAGTTGAAATTCTTTTTGATGTAAATACTGTTGAAATGCATTTGCACATTTATTGTAATTTCACTAACACTTCATTTTTATTTAATAGATAATACTGTTGTAAAAAAAATTCTACAATTGGTGACAACAGCAAAAGTTTGGTAGTGTAATTTACATAGACTTAAATGAGAGATATGTAAGAAAATTACAGAAGTTTAAAACAAAAACACTGAATGAATGCGTATTCATGAGTGTACATGTATAAGAACTGATCATTTTAATCATTATATTTGTCACTGAGCTACAGAATTAGATCCAACAAACTATATCATCAAACATCAAAAAGCTTAAAACAAAACAGAATTACAGACATTTTTAGAAGGTGGTTATTTTACATTGTTTAACAATATTGTTGGATGATGGCCCAAATATTATTTGTTTTTGTTTGTTTGTTTGAAGTGTTTAGCCAAGTGTTCAGCCTACTTGTTTTGGTGTGAGCAGTATGTTAGCTAAAGTTAACAACGTTTAGCTAGCCTAACAGTTAGCTTTGCTGAGTCAGTTTACAGACAATTTGACAAGTTTCTACTTTGGTTGGTTTAAAAACAAACCTTTAGCATTTAAGTACCATGGTTGTTGTTCTAGGCTATTTCTAATGGGTCTTTTTAAGTAATTATTTGACCAGTTAGGCTACCACAGATGAAAATTAGCCTTATAAGCTAACTCTGTGTCTGATTTAAAAAAACAAACAAACAAACAAAAAAGTTGACAAACCACATTTTAAAAAAAAATCTTTTTAATTCTCTTTATGGTGATTGTAGCAAAAGTTACACCATTTAAGCTAATTTTATTCTCTACATTTAGCTTGCTGATTTGTTGGTTTATAAAAATAGTGTTTAGTTAGCATGTTTAGCCCAGGTTGCAGCTAGCCTTGTTAGCTTCATTTTTATTTATTTTTTTTAACCCTTGTGTTCAGCTTGGTGTCTATAAACAAAGCTAACTGGATGTGTTTTGGGCTTAGACAGAAGCAGAAGCTACAGACTGTCAGTGGTGTTTAACCAGCAGCTGTCTGAATCCTGTTGAAGCGGCGCCCTCATGTGGAGCCGCAAACTTTTGGTCCTGTTGGACAGTGAACCTGCTTTTATCACAGCATTTCACACTCACTCACAGCAGGTCAACTCACTACAATTATACTTTTATTTTTAGTTATTTAATAATCACGCCGGTAACTTATCAGTGTGCCTCCACTTCACATGGAATTAAAGGCCACACATGCGTAAATGTTTTTTTTTTTTTCATTCTGCTATTTTCGTTCAGTGATGATTTGTAATTGATTAAAAAAAAAAAAAAAGAAAAAAAAAACAACTTATGGGAGATAAATGTTGTCTCCTTCTCCTCCTGGTGCTCCTCTCAGTCATGTGCGCTCATGTTGCTCTATTGTTGCTTTGAGCTCAGTGGCAAAATGGCCCCTGCCTTTTCTTTTGTAGGATTTGGCTCTGCTTCTTTCTTTTTTCTTTTTTTTTTCTTCTTCTCATTTTCAGATCGTACTATTGCTACAGCGCCCCGTTGTTCTCGGTGAGGATGTTGGCTACAAAGGAGGCAGGCAGTGGCGCACAAGTCCCGCCTGTATTTCCCCCCTGGAGGAGTCTCGGTGTCGGAGCTGCCGACTGGGGATTGGAGCGGCGACTTGTCAGTAAATTAGCCCACCCTTCACTCGCTGAGTGTGAGGGGAGACCGAGCCAGACACTGACGATCTGATCCCTCACTCATCAGCTGCCTGTCACACCAGCACGCTACCGCACCGACCCGCCGCGCTGTGACACCCTGCCGGGATGGAGGGAGAGATGCAGCCCGCAGATGAAGGGCCCTGCGCCTCCAAGATGTGCCGACAGCAGCGGGGTCCGTACAGCACCCTGAAGCCCTTCCAGAGCAAGCGCTCGGCGGGCAAGTCGCGCTTCGAGCGGTCCGCTGTGGCCGAGCTGCCCCTGTTCGGCGACGGGCATCATTTCACTTTTCATCCCGAGCAGCCTCATCCTTTCCAGCCGCACCACCACCACCAACAGCGTCTGCAGCATCTCCACCAAACCAGCGTCGCTATCAGTAGCAGCCAGCAGCATCACCCGGCGCCTCAGCAGCAGCAGCAGCAACAGCAGCATCGTCTCCCCTGTGAGACCAGGCCCAGCAGCAGGGTCCCGACATCCACCTCAGCGGCGGCGGCGGCGGCAGCAGCATCTCTTGGTACCCAGCAGCGGCGCGCCAGCAGCGGCGGAGCGGAGCCCAGATTCTCCCCGGACTGCACCTACAGCATCAGCACAGGTGGGTTTCAAACTTGTTCAGAGTGAGCGGTGAGAGTGGCTCAGGTCTGCTCTGATTTGGTATTTAGGATTTGGATTATTGGGACTTTCTCCAGTCTTCATGTCTCCAGGTATTGGTGTAGATTTTGGATTTGCAGCTCAGACACAGGAGCGTAAAGCCTGTGGAGAGTCAGTAAACTTAAATGGAAACCAAACAGCTAGCATCCCTTTTGTTTGCTCCACATCACCTGTGCATGCTTCATGGTTTTGTTCCTTCTTTTTCTTCTCCTGTCAGCAGTGATTGATTTGCAGATGTAATGAGGGCAGTCATGATTGAATCTGTACTGTGCATGTGCTAAAAATTACACTGGGTAATTGTCTGGCCGCCTGTGTGTGTGTGTGTGTGTGTGTGTTTACTTGTGTGTTTTCATTTGTGTGTGTGTGTGTGTGTGTGTGTGTGTGCGGGCAAGAAGGGCCCTCACAATCTCCTGTTGAAACACATTGTTCCCTGCTCATTTTTCTCCTCAGCTGCTGTTCATTAGAGGGCTGTGCAGGAAGAAATGTGTTCCCCATGTGGAGGGCGGGTCCATGGGAACCCAGCATTAAGATGAAAGCAGCGAACCTAATCCTGGCAGTTACAAAATTAAATATTAGACATCTCATCCTTTAATCAGATATTAATCTCTTTATCACTGCTGGCAGCTGAGGCTCAATTTGCTGCTGGTTATTGTTGCTTTACGGACAATCAAGCGCTCAGCCAGAGCTCAGGTTGCACTGTGAGCCCTACATCACCTAACCTACATGTGGACTTACAAATGTCTGCATCCAGTATTACGTGTTCAATTTGAAAAAGATAATATCTGCAACCCACTTGAATCCGCCAGGTTCCAGTGTTCCGTGATCCCATTGTTTGGATTTGTGCGCACATGACTGTGATAGTGCTGATGAAATAATCACACAAAACCATATTTTCCCTGCTCTGGTGAATCTGCTCATATCGCACAAGATGCACCATCTAATCCCAGCTAAACGTGCCATGCATTCTTACTGATAATGACACGTCAAAGTGCTTTTATCTGCACGATGGGAACAACTTAATGTCCCTCTCATGGCAGAGGGAGAGAAGAAAAAAACTTGATGTCCTTTCTTATGAAGAGAAGCACCAGAGGGGACCCTGGGACTCAGCAATCAGTTCAGCACACAATAACACAAATTGCATTGAAAAGCCTTTCCCAAAGAGTTGTGATTAAAATAAATGGGTCTCATAAATTTGCCTCTGCCGAGCGTGTTGTTTTTAATGAAATTTTATGAGGCTCTCAGCTCACACTGCCACAGAACTGGTGAGAAAAGAGGCGAGGGTGGGGGTGACGGTGGGGGTGCAGCGAGTGATATCAGATACATCTCGACGGGTAAACAGAGACAGCACGCATATTAATAAATGCGACACATCTGCGCCAGGCTGATAGACACGTCTGAGCGAGTGGCAACGCAGCAATGGCCGCCTAGAACTCATTTTGTCAGCGTGTGTATGTGTGTGTGTGTGTGTGTGTGTGTTTGTGTGAGGCCAGTGGACTCATAATCATTACATGGAGGTGTGTGTGAGATCATCTCATTGAGACGTGCCTAGACTACCAGGGTAACTATACACCGAGGCTTGTTTCTGGACAATAGCTCTGTGCTGATTTTCTTTGCTCGGCTGGGTTTGGTCACAGCAGATACTGTGACTTTAGAGTTTATTGACATCTGAATAAATCAGCATAATCGAGCTGACATTTTTATGAACAGAGGAGCCGGCTGTGTGCTACTGTAATGGAACACTTTGCCACGTTAAGACATGGCGGACAAGAAAGTTGAAGGAGGCAAAATGAATCAAAACCGAAAAGCACATTTGATCAACTTTGAGATACTTCACATGAGTATTCCCATTTGCTGTTGCAGGACACGTCGTTGCATTTCAGACAGAAATGCTTTACTTAGATGTAGCTGAACTTATTGGTTGATGATAAGCTTATTGAAAAAAAAAAAAAAAAAAGCACTGATAACAACTAAACCAGTGACCAAAAAAAAGGCAACAATCCTTTGATTTTTGCTCCAGCAGAAATATTTTCCCTCTAAACTTTTCAGAGGTCAAATTATGCAAAGTTTTATGAAGCTGTGCTACAAAGCTTCGTTTTCCTTCTCTATTAATCATCTCACGACCCCTCAGATTTATTTTCTATCCCAACCCGTGTCGGGAACCAGCAGTAAAACACTTGGACCAGCTACAACAGTAAAATGCTGTTTCCGCACCGATGCATCTGTTAATAATCTAATCGTGTCGTGTATAACATGAAACAGGAAGAGTACATCCAGTGCATTCTGCTGATAATAATTATTTTTGCAGGATTTAAATCAAATACTTGGAGAAGTACAGTTTCCCTTAAATAAAGCATCTACATACTTTCTCCTCCACTGTATTTCAGTGTTAAAAATATCCAGTTGAATCCAAATGGTGGCCAACAAAGAAAACATTATCAGCATCAAGGTCCTCAAGGTCCTTTTCTTATCTGCTGTGCATCTTTCGAGCTTGTCTCACAATCGCAACAGCAAATAGTTTGTTCATTTGCCCTGAAATCTGCCCTGTAGCCGTTTTCATCTGTGTTGACTTA
The DNA here is from genome assembly GCF_000690725.1 of Stegastes partitus. Classification (NCBI taxonomy): domain Eukaryota; kingdom Metazoa; phylum Chordata; class Actinopteri; family Pomacentridae; genus Stegastes; species Stegastes partitus. The sequence continues at coordinate 799,535 of NW_007577753.1, read as the reverse complement.
AAAGTTCAAATATCTACATTTCTGTAGCAGCTGAGCAAACTGAATTGTCTAGCGAAGATTAATTGTCTTAGGAGGAGATGTTCGTCAGCTGATTACATTGGCAATTGGGCACTGAATAGGAGCCATGTGATAAAGCCAGAAGATTCAGATCTGCCTTGAAGTGGACCTCAAGTTGTGTGCTTTGTTATTTGGTGTTTCAGGACTTTCGGAGTTCAGGAAGACACTTCTAGAAATAATATCAGTTTAAAAGCACGACAACCTTCTGTGATTCAACTGCAACTAATGAGGATTTCGTTTGGTCTGTTAATCTGTTAATTATTTTCTCAATTAATCGATTAGTTCTTTGGGCTACAAAATGTCAGAAAATGGTGAAAAATGTCGATCCATGTTCCCCAAAGCCCAGGATGATTGTTGTTTTGTCCACAACCCAAAGATGTTTAGTTTACCACGGTTTAGAAAAAATATAAGCAGCTGTGATCAGAGGTTTTTTTCCTTTTTTCCTTGATGCCTTAAAATGATTTAGATGGATTAATTGAGCGTCATAGTTGGTGATTCATTTATTATCTGCCAACTAGTCAATTAATTATTACCGTTCTGATAATGACCATGTCTGACATCTCCGGGTTTCTCCTCTTTGCTGTAGAGAATCGTCTCATCCTGGATGCCTTCGCCCAGCAGTGCAGCCGTGTCCTCAGCCTCCTCAATAACGGGCGTCTCCTGGAGCCTCCCTCCTCCTCCTCCTTCCCCTCCAACATCAAGCTGGAAGACGGGTCACAGGACGCTCAGGGGCTCCACTGCTCCTCGCAGGGGAAGTCTAAATCTGAAGAGAGCTCCTCCAGCACAGACCCCGAGGAGGAGGCCCAACAAAGCCATTTGAACCAACAACAGACCTCTGCAGTTCTCCGCATCTTCACGGACTCCCTACAGAACTATCTGCTCTCAGGCCCTCAGCAGCAGCAGCAGCAGCATCTTCCTGTGGGTCTGGAGGACGAGCAGTGTCCGTCGGCGGAGCCCGGGTCAGGGATGTCTCCCCCGAGACACAACCTGGGAGGCTGGGGGTCCCCGACCCCGTCAGAGTCTTACGGCCACCCGTCGTCTACGCTGCCTGAGGAGGAGGAGGAGGAGGAGAGCTGCTGTCCTCGCTGCTTGGAGCTGGAGCAGGAGGTGCTGTCTCTGCAGCAGGAGAACGAGGAACTCCGCAACAAGCTGGAGAATATCCCAGGTGCAGCCATAGCAGCCAGGACTTCACTGGGTATTGATGCTAAACTCTGGGAGGGGACAAAGGTTTAGACAGTTTATACTTTTGTGTAATACAGAGTGGTGACAAACTAAAGGAAACAAAGCTTCTTTTCAGCTCCATTGGAGATGTGAGCTCTGTTCTTCCAAAAAAATCCTTTTGGTATTTTTCTGATGTTATAGAGAGTGCTGTCTAACTGTGACAAACAAAAGCACCAAAACACACTCAAATCAGTGAATCTAAGTATTTTTATTTGCTATTATCCATCATTAAAAGTACTTGTAGATTTTTGTTTTTTTTTACTGATAGACCAATTAAGTTGAGATTAATTAGTTTAACTCTCAAACCCATAATATGTCACCTGTCTGTATATCTGTTCAAAAGTAGTATGAGAAGAAAAGTGTTAGAATGTGTACATGTACAAGAGTATTTACTGCAACATTCATGCAGACAGCTGCACCTTTCATTAGCCTATTTCAAAGCTGTCATTATCTACTCACGAACATGAAACATACAGAACATTTGAGCCGTCATTATCTTATTTATCTCAATTAACCTACTCTACAGAGACAGTAACAACCTCTGTTCTTGTTTAAGTTTTGGATGGGCTTTTAAGAAGCTCGTAGTTCAGATCCAGAATCTTAATAATATGGTATATTTGCTGTAATTATCATTAGACCCTATATGCAACCACGCTGTAGCAGAATTAAGAGCAGTGGTGCCATCTTTCTGCATAGTGCTGTGAAATATAGTGACCCCTGAAATACATGTGAGATTGACAAAGCTGAGCAAAAAGCTTGCCTGACCAGCATACAAGAAAATGTTGAGCATTTTTGCCTGAAAAAGTCCTCTGACTTGATTATGTGAAAGGCTGTCCCTTCATTTTCTTTGGTTGCGTTATCTAAATGCATCACACAGTTTTGGCAATGCTTTAAAAAGCATCTATTTCTGTAATTTTTTCTGCTCTCCCCAAAGCATTCGGAGCGCTGCAGTGTCACACTAACCTAATTTGCACTAAAATTGCTTATTTTAACTGCACACGGAGGTCTGTGTGCAGTGCAGTTATCTTTCGGATCCCAGAATGACACAACATTAGAGTCAGAATCAGCTTTGTTTAATTATGCACCAGATGGGTTTTCTTATTGCTTCTGAGTCATTTTGACAATGTGTTTCTTCTATTGGTTACATTTGCTTGTGTTTTTATGCAGTTCCCTGTCAAAATGTTCTTGACTACTTCAAGACTGTTCTTGAGTTTCACAACCAGCTGGTCCAACCGATGCCAGAGGAGCAGCTCACGGAGGTGAGGAAACAGCCTCCTGTTCAGTATTCACAGCGATTTACAGCACGTGTTATCAGTAACATATGTTAAGGTATAAAAATATCATATCAGATCCATGCTGCACGGAGAAGGTCCTCATGGTGATAATTGTGTGATCAAATGGTGTAAAAACATGGAACTAAAAAATGTGTCTGTACAGGAAGAAGAACGGCAAACAGTCTTTGAGGTTTGTGTTTTCATTTCTTTCTTCTTCTTTTTTCAGAACATACAGATGAAACTGTCATTACATTTTTAAAAACATGCTACAGATTGAAACCAGTTTTACACTTTTGAATACTTTTTATGCTAGCATGCCTGAACTGTGTCTGAGTGTTGCTTCTGTCCTGCTCGTCCCTGCAGGGCAGTAAACAGCTCCTGGAGAACTATCCTCTCTTCATCACTAATAAGCAGTGGGACGAAGCCGTAAACTCCTCTAAGAAAGACGGCAGACGGCTGCTGCGCTACTTGATCCGTTATGTCTTCACCACAGATGAGCTGAAGTTCTCCTGTGGTTTGGGCAAAAGGAAGCGTTCAGTCCACTCAGGAGAGCCGGGCCTGGAGAGACGACCGCTCAACCCCGTCAAAGTCAGCTGCCTCAGAGGTACGTGGCCTGCAAGGCGTAGATTTAATGGAGTGTTGGCATTATCTGTCAGTCTGCTTGATTTAAGTAAGATATCCTATGACCTCTGCTGAAACACTGGTAGAACTTCTACATGAATCCATTAAATGTCTGCTTATAAAATATTACTCATGCTCATTAGCCAACTCCTCTTCTATGGACCATGGTACAGAATTAAAAAGCAGCAGCAGCTGCAGCAGCTGTCAACTGTGCTCATTATTCATGGGCTCATAATTACACAAACCTGAATTCTACCAAACTGTGACACTGTGTTAAACATAATGGGCCAGATAACAAACAACAATATTCACATTTCAGAATGGAGTTCTGTGAACTTATCTTCAGATCTAGTTTAAC
>NW_007577753.1:791373-793851 GCF_000690725.1 Stegastes partitus | reverse complement strand
GTCAGAGGACATGCCTGGTTCAGAGGGTTAATAAGTATGAAAAAGTTCTAAAACTTATTTTCCCATTTGTATGAGCTACAAGAGTGTAGATTGAGGTTTGAATGCCTTCTGAATATACGATAAAAAAGGTTTTAACACAAGGTATGGGATTAGCTCAAATGCGCAGGGTTTTAAAATATAAAAATAAAATGTGCACAAACATCAGCTGATCATAGGTTGGTTCTGCTTTTGACTGTTGTTTGTCTTCTCATCCTCAACACCAACTATCATCCAGATTCCACCTGGTATCTCCCTCAAACCTCATTCCCATCCAATCCTGATCAAAATCCTTATATCTCCAGTAATTTAACGAATTAAATTGTCATTTGCAATCTTGCCAGAGTTTATCCGGATGCACTGTGCCTCAAACCCAGACTGGTGGATGCCCTCAGAGGAGCAGATCAACAAAGTGTTCAGCGACGCCGTCGGTCACGCCCGTCAGGGCCGAGCGGTCGGCACGTTCCTGGGCAGCAGCGGCAGCAGCACCAGCAGCCTCTACATGGACGCCTTTGACGGACATTTGTCGCAGGACGAACTGTATTTAAAAGGCTGCCAGAACGGCCAGTCGGACTGAAGTGAAGGGAGAAGTTAAAGACAAATGCTTGAAATGTAGCTGTACAACAACATATCCCAAAACACCGACCTTATCCTGTCACAGTGACGAAAACATTCCAGAAGTTTATCACACAGAATATAACTACAGGCCTCTTTTCAAATAGTTTTGTAGCTTTTTTGTCCTTTTTTTATACAGAAAATTTTGTTTATTCAAAATTTGACTTTTAAGGGTTTTAAATTGAACACAGTTTGAGTCTTCCATGCTACTTCTTCTATGGTTTGATGTTATGTCACCATCAGTGGAATATTTCTGTTTGGTTTGTTCGGGATTGAGTCACTTCAACACAGTTGTTTTGTGTTTAACTTTTCTCACACACATCTTTAGAGGTCTTCAGGAAGTTATTTGTGTTACTGACCAAATTCTATCCATCTCTGACGCTGCACCTCTGTCACCCTCATCGTGGAAAGTAGCACTTAATAATTTTGACGAACGGCGAAGCACCTTTACTTGCAACCTTTCTACAGGAGTGCCTCTGAGAAAGTCATGTTTCTGTTACCTGTAGTCTTGCACTTTGCATCCACATTTTTAAAAAAATGAATTCTTATGTGTGTCATTTAGTTTCTTAAAAAAGAAAAGTGCATTTAAACAGAACGTTGAAATCCTGCTTCCTTTTGATAGAAGTTTTGGTCAGTGCTGCACAGCTCCTAACGTTCTTGTTAGAAGAAATATTGCGAAACTTCTAGAAAATTCGGCACACAGACACCTTCAGTGTTTACTCGCAACTTTTAAAAGTAATAACTAAATTTGCTCCCCAGCTTAACTTCAACCAAAGTTTTCCTCCTCTCAAACTCAAATAATTGCCTCTGCAGAATTGCTCACATCTGCAAAGGCTACATGAGGTCTCCTAAATTACTTTGAATGGCTGTGTGTGGCAGCGATGACATGCTGATGTTTGTTCCACACAGTGAACGCCTTGTAATTAATAAAACACACAGTTTGGGGAACGAACTAAAAAAACTAGAAAATGCAAAAGACTGTTTCTTTTTTTTTATTTGAATGTCTCCATTTTATTTGCTCAGTATTTTTAAACATCCTGAAAAAAAAAAGGATTTTCGAAACCTACCAGAAAGGATTATCTGTATTTTACTCCCTTGTTATTTTGTTGCAGAAGCCTTTTTATGTTCAGATGGATCAAATCTTTTGGTTTAAGGCAGCTGCCATATAATAATGCCTTAAACCTGTTAGAAGACCTCCACAGTGTAAAGTGTGAAAGCTGTGCGTCAGAAATCCTGTAACGTGTGTTGTTTCTGTCTCACACTAAAGTTTCATGATAACGACAGAAAGTATCCACTTCTAAACTAATAGCAGTCGATCCAAGTGGAAAAAATTTGAGCACTTCTTTTCCGAAGCTCTTATTTGCACTTTTAAGTGTCTCACTGTAGCCGAGGCAATCCTACAGCGAGACGTCCTTAAGTGGAATTTAAGCGTTTTTATTCTTTGACTTTGTATTTATTTAACTTGACACTCAAGAACTTCACTTCATGACACTGTTTTCTACGTTTGAATGTACCAGAGTCAGTTCGCCACGTCGACAGTGCTGTGTAAATGTGTAATATAAAGTACAGTTATTGTGCGAGGTGTTCTTGAAATACCATGTCTCCCTCTTTAAAAAGCCAAGTAGAAAAGTGCCACAGAAACCTTAAAACTGTTGGATTCTGTCGTTGTGTTGCTGTTCTGAATGTGAGCATTGGTTTGTATTTACTCCTTTACCCTCAAAGTGGCTGTTATCAACACTGTGAAGCATCAGTCGGATTTTTACCAATCTAAGAGTTTCTGTTGTTTTGGTTTTTTTATTTATAATAAATAAAACAAGCACTTAAGCT
>NW_007577753.1:765181-790351 GCF_000690725.1 Stegastes partitus | reverse complement strand
TGATGTGTGTTTTGGCTCATTGCCAAGCAGCTGGCAGCTAAACAGCCCTGGAGCATGATACTGCCACCACCATGCTTGATGGTATTTGTGTTTTTGGGGTTAAATTCTTCACCTTATCTTTCTGTCTGTCTTTGCTAATGTTTTTAAGTAACTTCAATCGCTAAAGACTCCTAAACTTTACACTCCTCTGCCCTCATTAAAAAGAAAAACACAACCCTATCCCTTGTGATAGCTTTCTTACAGCCCTTAAGGTTAAATAAAGCACACTTTTGTTGTCACGAAAGACATTCTGACATGTCACTGAAGGACAAGTAGGCGTTACTAATGAAATGAATGATGGATGAGTTCCATTTAGCTGCTTCAGTTTCAGGGTTTCAGGGTACAGTGGATGCTGACTTACTGGGGACTGGATGCATTGAGGCTTTTCTGCCTGTGACAAGGCTGATCTGTACTGACAACAAGATTATCTCAGAGCTTAGATTGGATAAATCAAATACAGACTAGGTTAACATCAGGTCTTTATGTGTCCTAACCAAATCATGTCAGGAATTTACCAACATGCCCCTGAAGTTCACACAGCGGCTGTGTCAGAGAGTCCGGTGACTCTCCTATAGTTCAGACAGAGGTATCAGGATGTGACTGCAGCTCCTCCGTCTGGAAATCTTTAATATCTGACTCAGTTCCTCTCTTTTGTGCTGATTCTGCTCACACTGAAGTCCACTAGATGGCATCACAGCTGCAGAGAGGATGTTGTCCATCAGTGGAAACATTCCCTCCAGCTTATTAATAATGTATTATTAAGTTGAAGTTGAGGTTCAGGGCTGCTCAGGGAGAGAAGAGTGATGCAGCAAAATGTGTCCATAAATGAAACTGTACGGATGAATGATCAACCTTAAAAATGGATGAATCATAAAATCTTAAAAACCATTTATTGATAAATGAAGTTTAAAATGACTTCATGAATCCATTTGCATGTTAGAATCTATTTTTGCTGGTACCAGTACTGCATTTGGATTGAGGATATTGCTCCAGAGGTTTGACTGGAAATAAAACAAAGTTGACATTTAGGAATGAGATGGAAAATATTGCACAGACGGATCCGCCCAGGAACCTGAGCGCATTTAGTTCTGTTTCAACAAAGACCGATCAGCTGAAGAGTTGATTGTCTGCCTGTGTGTGTGCGCAGCGGCTCCGTGTGTCTGTGGATCAGGCTGTGGATGGGTGTTTCTCTTTAATTCTGCGGCATCTCTCTCACTGTATGCGGGCCTGCTGTTGTGGAGGAGGGCGGGCCGTGAACGCAACGAGCACATTTTGGACACCAAACTAACGGATGCGACATTTACACACGGAGCGTGGACTCGGCGTGATTTTCAGCATCGTCTAACGAGATTTGCATTGATTGCATTAGGATAAGCATGCACAGCTCAGAGCGGAGCAGAGGCCCAGTGTGCTGAGGGAAAGCTGACCTCGGGTAAACCCTCAGAGGCTCGGCGGACTTTGGAGATATTCTGCAGAGGTGGTGTGTGTGTGTTTTTTTTTTTTTTTTTTGGCGCAGCACGGGGAACTCTGGCGCAGCGTAAAGAGGGATGATCTCCCCATCCACGGATCAGACAGGCCACTGAGCGAAACTACGACCGTGTGAGGAGCTAGTCCGAGCGGCGGTTGCAAGATGATGTCGCTGATAGATCTGGACGATGATCAGCGATGGGTGCCGACTCATGTGAATGTCACCGTCCTCCGCGCAAGGGGACTGCGAACCAAGGGCAAGCACGGCAGCCGCTACCTCTACACCATCATCCAGGTGGGCAAGGAGAAGTACACCACCGGGCTGGTGGAGAAGGCGGAGGTACCCGTGTGGAACGAGGAGTGCTGCTTCGAGCTGCTCCCGGGGATCCTGGAGGACGGCGGCCGGAGCGCCTACCCCCCGGGGAGCGGAGACCTGGTGCTCACCGTCATGCACCGGGTGCTCATCGGACTGGACGTGTTTCTGGGCCAAACCATCATCCCCCTGGACAAGATATTTCAGGACGGAGTGTGTCCGAGAGACGAGTAGGTTGGGCTTTTTAAAAAGAACATCGTAATGCAGCCTGCACGACAAACTTCACTCAGGAGACAGAAGTGATGTGTCACGTTTAGATGTCAGAGCATGACAGGGTTAAATCACACTGTCAACAGTCTGTCAGCAAGAGTGCCAGAAAAAAAAAAAAAGTTTAAAACAAATGTTAGAAATCTGGAAAAAAATTAATAAAAAATAAATATAAATAAATAAATACTTAAAATAAAAAATAAAAAAGGTAAAAGTAACAGTAAATGTCTACACACTGCTAATATATTGACTGATTTAATAACAGTGAAACTGCTGAGTTTTACAGTCACACTTTGTAAAAGAACAAACTACTATCTGTAGAAGTAGTTATGATGAGGACAATGTGCAGTTTGAAACCTGTTTACATTTTACAGTCATCATGTAAATTCATACTTTTTCAGACATTTTGCTGTTTTGATCTGTTTCATACATTAACGATTACAGTAAAAAGTGCAATACAAAAAAATATTTTGCATTTTTCAAGTCTTAATTTACATAACTTTTATTCACATAAGGGCAAAAATCTGTCCAATAACAACAGTAAAAATAATGTAATTACATGGCCAAACATAAAAAATCATTTTAGCACTTATAAAACTACTGACTGACATGTAAATAAACACTTTTGCTTGGATTTTACTAGTTATAGTCTGAAATTTAACAATTACAGGAACAATTTGTGAAATAACAGGGTTTTTTTGTTGTTTTTTTTTAAAAGAAGTTATTAGTTAATCCTTTGTATACATAATTTTTCTTTCAAATAATAAAAAAAGTCTGTAAAAAAAATATATATATATACTTTTTTTGGCTGATTTAAAGTGCAGCTAACTTTATGATTAAACACTGAAAAAGTACAAATTACTATTCATAGAAATGTTTTTAAATTTAGACATTAGTTACCATGTTGGCAGGCTTTCTTTCTTTCTTTTTCTTTTTTCTTTCTTTATTATTATTTTTTTTTTTAACTTTTTCTTTCCCTTTTCTTTTGTCTTTCTTTTCTTTTCTTTTTTTTAAGTGTTGACATGTAAATTAATTCCTTTATCTGTAATTTACCAGAACATAAAAAGGTGTAAAACAGCAGTAAATTGTTAGAGGTTACAGTTAAAACAATTAAAACATGTTTATCTTCTACATAGTAAACTTTACAAGAAAGCTGCAGATACCTTTTGCTCCATGCCTTTTCTTCTCATAGATCATCCATTCAGTATTTTGGGGATGGCTTCCTCCTCATGCAGCTCTAATTATCAGTCATGTGCATCATTTACAACCTGACTTGCAGCAGTTCACCCACTAGCTTCTGCAAGAAAGTGAAATCAGACGTGGTGTTTTGCTGGATGACACATGGCAGAGGGAGCTGCCAGGGCTTGAACCCCACAGACTCATTAAACTCTGGCCCTTTGTTCTGACATCCTTTACCAGCAGCTACTCCAGCAGCAGCAGCAGCTCCCCACAATGCACCGAGAGTCAGCAACATGAGATGCATTTTCCACTGTGGAGCAAATAAAGATTTCAGCCAGGAAGACGCCATCTTTATGCTCAAGGCACCAGAAAAAAAACATTGTGATAATACATTTTCTGTAACTAGTAGGACACTGTGTCCTTCTTCAGGCCTTGTAATTCAAAAAATATAATGTACCTAGTTTTTGCTTTGAGATAGAAACCCATTCCACTGTCTACACACTTAGATATAAATAGTGCAACAACGTGATATGAGTGGCAGGTTGGCAAATAGTTGGAGTTAGAAAAATAAAAGTTGGTCATGCAAGGTCAGAATTCCTCAAAATGAAACACATGTCTTTGCAGTAAAAGAGTTGTTTTGATTAGAAGCGACTGGCTGAGCTGAAGAAGCAGTGTTTCTGGAAAACTAAAGTTAGACTGGAGCCAAGAGACAGAGGGGTAGTAGATGGTGTCAGCGTCTATTTATTGGAGTTCTGCATCAGATTAGTGGTTGTCAGGTTCTGAAATGCTCCGACGTCATTCTCTTATAATGCTTTTAGCAGAGTATTAACTCTGGCTGACCTAAGAATTCAATCAAAACACCATCAGTGGTCTTTTTTCTTAAAGACAAAAGCCATTTATCTTGACTTTTTTGGCTTGTTTTCTGTCGCTTTAGGTTAAGACTGGGCCAGCTTAACTCGAAGATACATTTAATAATCAGCTATCATTGACTGCAGCAGTATTTAGTGGATGTTTGTGTGTATTTTACCGTATATATTTTTCATATTTTGTTGTCACAGCAACAACTTTTCATTCAGATAAGTTAAAAACATCCCAATGATCAATAGAGCTTCAAATAAAACCACACGAGCAGAAGGAGACATTCTGTGACTACTCATCACTAGCTGCTACATTTTCATATTAAAGCTCTTTTGTTTAGGAGCTCTTTTGTGCCACAGGTGACATAACTGCACTCTTATGTGAAGCACTTCCACTATCAACACTGACGAGCAGAGTGGAGTGAAACAATAGAGCACATCTGGCTTTAATTGTGGCTTCTCCGCCCTCTACGCTCAGTGAAACTCACACTGAATTCCTTCTGTTAGTTTTGGCCCCATAACATTTTCTCTGGTCCACTTGCAGGACTTTGGAGGCCGGAACAGAGGGAGAGTTTCATTGGTTGTCTCCTCATATTGTCCATGTCTCTCTTTCTTTTTTTTTTTTTCCAGCAGGTGTAGGTGGGTGGACCTCGAGGAATTTGGATTGTGATTTCCTGCTCTGAGGCTTATAGAACAGTTTGTCAAAGGCAGATTTAGAGCACTGTTCCCCCGAGCGATATCTCCAGATTATGTAACACGTGACAACCTTTGCCAAAAGGAAATCACTGTTTTTTTTGACATTTCTCATTTTGTCAGTCCAAAGTTCTGAAGATACACTGTAGGAATTGAATACTTCTTTAAACTACAATTCTTTTGAGCAATTTACTGTTATTTTACAGATTTTTGTTAAATTACTGGTGATATCTGGGGAAATCACAGAAGACAGTATTGATTTGCATTGTGACTGTGATAAAACAGGTCAAAACTGTAAATAATTTTCACATTAAACATCTGTAATTTTATAAATGGTAATTCATAGTTCTTTTACAGTGCTTGACCTTTTTTACAGCAATAAATTAATAATGAAAAACATTATTTTACAGATATTTGCCATTATTTAAGAGATAATTATGCATATCAAATATTAAAAATGGTCATAGTTATCCTACAAATATTCCTTTTTTTGTTTAATTTATTCATTTATTAAGTCTTTATTTACATTCTGACTGTAAAAATGAACAAACAAAAAACTGGCTAAAACTGCACATGATGTCCACACCAAAAATCTGTATTTTTACAAAAAGTAATTTGCTCTTTTACAGTGTGTGACCACAGGATAACATTGTTTTACTGTATTCAAATCAGCCAAAAGTTGTCATTATTTTACAGACATTACCTGCTACATGTACAGATTTTACAGTTGTTGAACACATTTGGTGTGTTTTATACTGTAGCCTTTACATGTCTTGTGTAAGTTTGGCTTTTACATTGTGCTTGTTGACTCTCCCTTTTCTTTGATTCCATCCAGATGGTTCAAGCTCAACTCTAAGGCGGGACGGAAGGAGAAGGAACGTGGTGAGCTTCAGGTAACGGTCCAGTTCACTCGCAACAACATGACGGCCAGCATGTTCGACCTCACCATGAAGGACAAACCTCGCTCTGCGTTTGGGAAGCTCAAGGACCGCGTCACAGGGAGGAAGAGGGGCGACATGGAGTCTTCCTCGGCCATCGTTCCGGGCCGCTATGCCGCCCTGTCAGGATCTGTGGGGACGCCGTTTGGAGAGGACGGCGGCGGGATGGTGGAGCCACAAACTGTGGAGGTGGTGGAGGAGAAGAGGAGCAAAGTGAAGGATTTCTTCAAAGGAAGGCTGCGAAAGTCGTCTGACACCAGGTCGTGCTCGTCGCTGGCTTCAGAGAGCAGTGTGTCTTCCATGGCCAGCGATAACCTCGGCCCTCCTCCCAGCCTGGATCTGCTGTCAGACCCTCCCAGCTCCCCCATCTACACGAGCAAAGTGAGAGTGGACTCCCACTATGGAGAGGCAGATTTAGCTAAAAAAGGTAGGCTTTGAGATGATTCATGTGCATGACACTGACCAAAAAAAACAATCTGTGTTTCTCAGTGTTTTACAGCAGAGGATAGCTGCACGACTGAATCTGGACCATCTTGTCCAACATCATTAAAAAAGGAGTACCCTTTTTTGTAATAGAAATTCCAGTGAAACCAGTGATGCTATTTCACACAGCATGGATTTAGTGAGTGTGGCTCATGTTTAGGCTTTTATCTCTTAGCTCCATTGATCGTGAGATATAAGTTGTCTGTATCTGGGAGACAGAAATCCTGACAGACACAGTTATCATTTCCTCTGTTCTCACTGCAGCATAAATAGAATGATTGGATGATATTCACAAACATTTTTGATAAGAAATCCCTAAATTTGATTCTTTGTGACCAAGGTACATATATTTGTACGCTATAATGGGTCTTTTTACTACACGTCTCTGAAAAGGAATCACTCTTGTCAAATTCAGACAAAAAAATTAATATCTGACTTAGTTATCCCCTTTAGACCTACAGAGCCTTTTTGTGTCTTTCAGCTCAATGTTTTGCTGTTTGTCTGGAAGCTTTAAGGGCCAATTCAAGCTTTCCACTTCTACTTGTCTGCAAGAGTCCGCGTGACTTAAATTTTGTCATCCTCTAGAGTTCAAGAGGCCAAAAATTTGTGTCCGCACAGATGGTCTGCACTGTGAGTTTACTGACTGCATAAACACCAGGAAAACAAATGGTGCTTCAAACAAGTGCCTAATATGAAGCGAGACTGTTCAAGGCGATTCTCGTCATCCACACCTCAGTAATCCAACAATAACGGAGTTGTAATTAAAGTAGTTGCTGCCAGACATTGGAGATGCTTTGATTTGCTCATGCTTTCCATTGACAGCAACCAGGAAGTTCTGAATTCTCCATAAATTCTGTGCCATGCAGTTCAGTCCATAAGCTGCTATGTCCTATAAAACGTGCAAAGTCACAGCATTTGAGAAACATCCACAAGAACTCTGTGTGTTTTTCTGAGTACATGTACCTGTTGCAACATGAACAGAACCACGTGGGTATCCACTGTTTGCTTTTACAGGCTGCATCTGTCGTGCAGAAACTATGAATTAGCCTTTACTCTTTAGCTATTATCAACCATTTTAGCCACAGCAGGTGGCTGTTTTTGTCAACAAAGCTTTGAAAAAGCCACCATTCAACACAAAACAGTAGACAGGCAAATTTAGCAACTAGATAAAGCAAAAAGTGCAGCATTTGGCAGCTTAAGAGCCAGACATTACCCTAAAAACTAAAAACAGTGCAAGAAGAGGATTTAGACGTTGATTAGTTTGCCCCAAACGGACGATGTTGCTCTCTGCTCCCCCAACAGACAAAAAAACACAACTATTCATCAGAATCAGAAATACTTTCTTGATGCCAGAGTGGAAATTGCTTCATTGCTTATTACTCCTTTAAGGCAAGCGTTTGGATAGAAAATGGACCTAAATATCACATTCATCAGTTTACAAATTCAGTCACTTCTTTCAAACTCACTTGTGTTCTATGAATTTTTATTGTCATTTCTATAACCCAGGTCTTTTATCTTTTCCACAGTGCTCACCAGCCAGCACACCACAAAGGTTCTCACACACAAGCGAGCCTTCAGCGATGAAGCTAGTAAGATCACAACAGGCTTCCCACGATCAAATGTTGCCGTGGAGTCTCTCAAAGGTCAGACCATGACTCAGTCGAAGTCCTCCTTGTGTATAAATGGAAGCCATGTCTACGACTCCGAGCCATCGACTCCAAAGAGCTCCGGAGCGCTCCCGTCTAAACTGGTTCTGCTGGAGAAATGCTCCCCGCTCTCTCGCTCCCTGCAGAATCTCACCAAAAGAAGTGAGGACAAAGGTTCCTTTGCAGAGGGCAGACGCTGGTCCTTTGACAAGATGAAGAAAGAGGAAAAGGAGGAAGAAAAGGAAGCTCAGGCGTCGTCTCCCCCAATTCAGCCGGCTCAGATAGGAGGTCGCCCTGTGCAGGCAGCGACGCCAATCGTTGCCTCTGCTGGTTCACCTGACAAAGGGAGGAAGCTCAGAAAGACGTTATTCTCTGGAGGGAGGAGTGATTCTCTCCCAGCTAAGTCAGACCTCAACCAGGCTGGTTCTACTTCTGAGGGGAGGCTCAGAGGTTGGTTTGGTTCTGGTGACTCCCAGAACAAGCCGAGGTGAGTAGGGGTCATTTATGGGCTCGCCTCTGGGCTTCACAGTGTTTGATGAATTTACTTTCTGTCCAGACTCACGGGAGGCCTGTGTTCAGCTGGGTGTCCTGAGTCCAGTGTTTGCTCTGCTCCCTGCTCATTTGAAAATGGAATTGATTTAGTTCATAATTTCTTCCATTTTAAAACCATGCTGTATCATCATCTCACACTATATTTTCCACAGATAGCACTCCAGCATCGCCATTTTCTTTACCAGTGTGTGTTTCTCTACCAAAGATGCAATGTCACGGTGGTTTAAAAAAAAACAAAAAAAAGGTGTGAAGAAAATCATTCCATGTCGATATGAGCTCACCCAACAGAACAGCTGCCAGTGCAGGTGCTGCTTGAACGGCTGCAATGCATTATCTATTTATTTGCTTGATTATTTTGCAAATGTGCTTTGCTTTTTTTTAATTTCATTTACGTTACTGTTTCCATAAGTCTATCATTCGGCCAATTTTATGTCTACTGAAGTCAGTTGAACAAAAATGTCCCACTTTGTTGTGGAGTATCAGCTAACATTCTGGTTGTCTTTTCTGTTTGTGTAAGAACGATGTTCCCCATCTGGCAATCTGGCACATCATTAACTAAGAGGACTATTGTGCCCTATTTTCCTCCACAGGCTGGAAGTTTCTCCTAAGGTAGAAAGCAGCTCAGATGTACCCCCTCCCCTCCCTCCTCGCTCCCCTGTACCTCCTCAGTGCTCCTCCCCCTCCGCCTCCCCCTCCGGTCATGTCTCACCTGACGACTGCAGTCACACCAACATCTTCACCCCTTCTACCTCCCCCGCTTCAACCCCCATCTCCCCTTCCAACCCTTTCCTCCCACGTATGCAACGCAACCCCTTTTTCGAGGAGCTCATAGCGGAAGAGTTGCAGAAGTCGCCTCCTTTTGCGCCTTGCTCCTCTCCTGACTCATCCCCCTTTCACTACACCACTCTGCCCGCTCAGCCCTGCACACCCAGCACTGCTCACGAAGTTAGCGCCGCAAATATGGGTTCCATAAAGCGAGAGCGCCCCAGGCCAGTGGCTAGGCAGATATCACTCCCTGCATTATTACCCAAAGCAGCCACTACAAATTCCCCCAACCACTCTGCTCCTCGCTCGATGTCAGAGAGTGCAGGAGAATGGGACGACTCGTTCGATGCCTTTGCCTCCAGCAGGCTCAACTCACCTAAAGGCAGTCTTCCACCAAACCAGCTGAGAAGCAGCCCCACTTCATCCCGTAAACGTAGTTACCCCCTACTTAACAACAATGCCAATACTTATGCACAGGGACTGCGAACATGTAAAGAGGAGCCTCCGCCTTTGCCTCCAAGGAGACCTTTAAGAACTACAATGAACGAGCTTTATTCTGATGGCTGGCTGCACAGAGGTCAAGAGCTAGCGGTCCATAAAGAAGCCTACCTCCTCTCACAGACTGGCGTGGCCTCGCTACAACGTGGGAGAGAAGGAGAATCCAAAAGAAACAGTATATCTCCAGACCCTCACACAAGCAGCGAGACCTCCGACTCCCTCAGCGTCCACTCCCAACCCTGCACAAACACTACTTCTCCAGGATTCAGGGCAGATGAGAAGCTCAAAAAGTTCAGATACGAGCCATTGGAAGATGAAACTGATTGCTGGGGAGGGATGTTGTTTGAGCAGGACTTGTATGGACGGATTTGTCGAGGACAGTATGGACAGCCCAAAGTAAGCAGTCGTAGATTATCATTGAATCCTGAGGAAACTACTGGAAACAGGAACACATCTGAGAACTCAGGTCCTACAATGCTTCTTGATAGCGAGGTATCTGTCACAGACCTTTTGAACATGTCATCTACTGCTCCATCGAAGGCAGATGTACAGGTACTAGATACTTCTTTCATTCCAGTAGAGGAGACAGTAGAGACTGATCCCCCTGAATCCCCATGCATCAACAATAACATTTCTTTCTCACTAACTTTAGGAGATCTGAACATGAATGTGAATAATACAGACTTTGGTTTTATTGATTCTGATGGATCTTCTCAATCAGAAGTAGCCGATACTCTCAAAAGCATCCACAGTTTGGGGGGGACTTTTCCACTAGAAGATACACAGATAGGTGTTTACCATGAGAAGACCACACCTGAGGACATGTTCACTTTGAAGGACACCTACATACCTGAGATGAACTCCTCATTTGAAATCACTGCTAATAAACTGTACAAAGTATCTCCAGTTTGCCAAGACAACTGCCTAGACTGTCGTTGTGAACTGAATAACGTGGCACCACATGGTCACTCCAGGGTGAAAAGCCTTGAGTTTGCCGCTTTGATGTCAGAAAACCAAACGTCTAATTCACCTGATGTTGAAGCTGGATACAGAGAAGAAATAAGAAGAAGTGGTGATGATTTTAAAAAGACACAGAAGAACTTTGATGATAACGGCAATCCGCAGGCCAAGTTAGCCAAACTTAAACAGACAGAGTCGTTCCCAGGAGTGGTTAGTGCACGTTTCAGACCAAAAGGAGTGTCTCGACAGAGCAGCTGTGACAGCCCAAACAGCCGAAGCAAAAGCGGAGACAGAGAGTTCGAACAGTTTTTATGCCTCGTTCAAAACATTTCCGAAATCAGCGAAGGACCATCATCATATCAGCCCACTAAATCAGCTCTGTCTTCCTTACAGGCATTAGATAAACAGATAGATTTGCTGCAAGGTAGCGCCAATAGTGATCAAACACACCACAGAGAATCTAATACAACATCACAAATATCTTCAAAGGATAACACAACAGCATGTCTTCCAGAACACACCGCTGACATCAGTTTTGAAGACCTTCACGCAAAAGTAGCACCAAACTCAAGAACCCCTTCCAAGACAAAGATTGGGCAATCTTTGCAAGAGCCTGAACCCTGTCCTCCCTCCATCCCTAATGCACTCTCCCTGTCAGTTGATACCCCTGTCTGTTGCCCCTCCATACAAACCTCAAGCACAGGGCCGAGTGCTGGAGTCAGCACTACGCTGGCTGAGGCCCCCTACACCTCCTCCTACTCTACCACCTTCACCACTGACCAGCCCCTGGTCGCTGCACGGCACTCACTTTTGCCTGAGGAGACACAGCCAGCTAGCAACCTGCCCCATCAGGAGAGCAGGTGAGAATCCTCACACCAGGACATGACTTGTGTAGGTGTTTACAAGCTGTACTAAATTGGAATAACAGACATGATTTGCACATACACCACAAAACATGTAATTGGGAGTTTTGTTTTCGTCTTGATTGCTCTGATACCTTTGTTTCTTGCTGTCTTGGCTTGTTTGAAGTTGAATGCATTTATGGATTTAAGTTCTGCCTTTCCATCCAAACGTGTTGGATGATACCTGCTGCATCGTTCTTGGCTTTGCTTCACATTTCTGTTCTTCATCTCATGTTTCAGTTTCTTGTTGGCTGTTGTAATTTTGTTGTTTCTTACACTTTGTTCTGCCTAAGCCTACCTAGTTTTGCTGCTTTTTTGGCCACCTGCTAATGAAAGGTAAATATACAGTATGTCCATCGTAGGATGTCTAGATGTACTAAGTGAAAAATCTGCCTGGATTATACTGTATTCCTAGAAGATTGCACTTTCTCAAAGCATGAGACAGTCACCATAGCCAGAGTCGAAACGTTCTTTTAGATTTGAATTCATGGCTGCTCAAGACACAAGGAGAGCCAAAAATGGAACTGGTACATTTGATATATACGAGGGAATAAGCAGAGGACAGTCAAGAGCGCCATTGTGGCAGAGGTTTTAATGATTCATGGGACTCAGAAATAATAGATATTTTTTGTGACACAGCTGTTTTTGGCAGCCAGAACTTCTAGTAGAACCCCTGGGCTTAGCTCCAGGAAGCTCAAAATTGATTAATGTGCCATTTTGTTTTGGCAATTTTTAGTGCTCAAAGAAGCCATTCTAGACTGTATTTTAAGTTTTATTGATGTGCTTTGATATGTTTAGCTTTTTTAGGATGGAAGTGTGTGTGCAGTTCAGTTAACTACCTGCTGGATGTAATAATGTACAGTGACAAAGCCATGGTTGGTTTGACTGGACAGGTATGGTGCTGAAATGCTAGTGCTGACCTCTTTATTTTGCAGACCTCATCCAGTGAAGCCGTTAACCTCCAGCCAGTCAGAGAAGAAGGAGAGTCGCTCTGTTCTGGAGAAGCTCAAGTCTACCATCCACCCTGGACGCACCACCCATCAGGTCGCTGCTGAACCTGAGAGAAGTCAGGTACTGTTAAACAAATCCTTTGTTACCTTTCACACAACACGCAGCTAATGAAAAGAGAGTTTGTCCTTTACCCTGTACCTAATGAGTACTATTGGAGTTCTCAATCTTCCCCCACTTAATTGGAGATGAAGTTCACAGCAGCTGGATAATTATTCAGGCGACTACAGAAAACAGTCCAGCAGAAGAAAAATAACATGAAAGTGTGTAGTCGCTCCCTAACAGCTCCTTGTTAGACTGAGGTTACCTCCGACACTGGGGAGAGAAATACTGATCCCATTACTTCTCTCAAGTGTGACATAATTCTTTGACCCAGATAAGAGAGTCCAGCCGGCGGCACCTTCACTTCACCTGAAAATGAGTGTGGAATTATTTTCTTATCTATGACTTCCTTTATGATGGTATTAGTTGTTTTTCTGGTGGTTCTCTGTTACATCTCTGCAGCAGTTGGAGTGATGATCTGATGGGTTTGAAACGGCAAAGAATGCAATCACCATCAAGAATAGCATGGGATCCTTATAATTCCTGTTTATAAAATATTTTCCCTTAACATTACATCAAACTTTGTATAATGTGGCCCCATGTCTGGTCACTTGGTCCACTTGTCTCACAACAGTTAAAGGAATCTGTGGATTACCATTAAACAGCACAGCCAATTTTCAGATGGATCCATAACGCTGCATGAGTCTCACTTTGTGCAAATGGCATAAAAATTAAGTTATTAAGATGTCACATATTGCTAAGTCACAGAAAGCCATTAAGCTCTCAGACTGTTTAATGCTTCCATGAACATTTATTAGCAGCAGCAGTGCACATGGTGTTAATAAATACACTGCAGGACCATAAATTTTGGGATGACTTCATTGTTTCCTGCGACTCACTTCATTTTTTATTTATTTTTTTAACCACTTGCAACTAAAATTGTGCCTGTTTAATTTTCCAGCACAGTTATTATCACACCATCTGTCATTTTAGTCACATTTCTTATTTGAAGGAATACTTAGGTGAGAAGGAGATTTACAGCCTGTAAACAGTTAGTTTGACCTAAACCTTTAGATGTTACGAGATGATCTAGACACAACATTAGAGGCAATTGAGCCTTTGCAGTAGCTGTTCCTAATTTCTGGAACAGTTTGTTCTGAAGACTTAATTCTTCGCTTTGGCTTTAAATTCAGCTTGACACCCTGACTTCCCTATTTTATTGTGTTTATATTCAGATTTGTGTTTTATTCATTGTCTTATGGGTTGTTATTTATAATTGTGCAGCATTTTGGTTCAGCTCCTGTTTTTTTTTTTTTTAAACATACTTTTGAAAATAAATTGGCTTGTCTTGACCAAACACTGTAAACAAGGGGAAGCTGGTACCTGTAATATAACAAGGTAACAAAGTCATACAACCAGCACAGCTAAAGCTTTCCAGCTGTAAAGTCTTGTCTCTGAGTATTACAAACTGTTTTTGCAGTGTTTTGCTTTCTGATAAGCATTTTAACCAGTAACAGTGAATGACTTCCCAGTGAAACAATTAAAAATTGTCCAAGTAGTCCAGTAAGATTAACAGATGATTCAAACTCATCTCTGTGCATCAAAGTTACATATTTTGTTTTTCCCACCTCTCTCTACCGTAAAATGGTTTAGATGTAACTTTAAACCATTGCTTTCTTAACAGTGTGCAGATCATTGAAGCCTTGCTTCTATCTGCACCTCCCGTCCGACACTCGCTGCAGCACAGCACACCAGCTCACCTATGATTCCACTCAAACACTGTAAAAAATACTCGACACTACCCAATGACAAGCTGTGATATCGGAGTAATTAAGTCGAACGAATTTAACCCAGAAACTAATTCTGAAGAAGACTAATGATACAGAAAGCCGCATCCTGCAAGTTGACAGGATTGATTCCTTTGGTTTGTAATGTGTGACACTCCAGGCACCTGAATTTGTATTTTTGAGCAGCTAGCTATGGCTCACGCTTCTGATGTGTCTTCCATTGTAAAAATAAAACAAACAAACAGTGGACGCCCAACCGGATAAGATGGCGACCCACAACCAGGGGCCATAGTCCCAGACACAGCAGTGGTGGGATCGACTCCCGACCACGGCCATTTTCTGCAGGTCTTTTCCCGCTCTTCTCCCCCATGTCCTGTCTCTCTCCACTGCTCTGATAAAGGCAAAAAAAAAAAAAAAGCCAAAAAGAAAATTAAAAAAATAAAAACAACACCATAAGAACGTGTTAACAAGGTCACAAACTTAATTTTCATCAGCGGAGGTCTTAGGTCTTAGCATTTCATACCAGCAGATAGAGTCCGACCACCTGTTTCCTCCAGCTCTCAGTCTGTATGCTAAGCTAAGCTAACCCACATTCACTATTTCTCATCTGCTGTAACTTCCAACAAGAAAGTGCTCCCTAAATGTCAAATTCTTCCTACAACTGTGACATTAACAGGCCGTTTTCACACCTGACAGCTGCACTGCTTCTTCTCTTGTCTCTCACAGGAGGTGACGGTGGACACCTCGGCTCAGTACCAGCACCTGACCAACATGGAGCTGATCTCTCTGCTACTGCAGCAGGAGATGGACATGCAGAAGCAGCAGGCGTCCTCTGAGCGTCAGGGGGCGCAGCTGGAGAAATGTGAGGCCGAGCTGAAAAAGGTCAAAGCGCAGGTCCGAGACCTGGAGGACTATATTGATAATCTGCTGCTGCGGATCATGGAGCAGACGCCCACGCTGCTTCAAGTGCGCACTAGACACAAGTGACGACAGTGCTAGCGTGCGTTTGGTGTATTGCACAGGATGTGTGAGCCTCTAAAATATTGACTCCTTGAGATTGCGTTCAAAACATGGTGAATACTTATGGCTGGGAGTTACTATTCTGGAGGCTGTTACAGTCAAACAAATGCTCCACAAAATCTCACAACCATCCAGGTCTTCTCTCTGCTGATACTGCCCTGTTGATGTAGACACGATATTACCCAACATGCATGCTGGTTGCGATCCCAATTTGGCACAAACAAAAAACTGTACTATGAGAAGAAGCTTCTATCAAAGCAGTTGCAAATGATTGTTTTACCCACGCTTACTAGAATAAGTTAAAGTAGTCAGCTGTCATCTGTTTAAAGTCACTGCTTCACATGTGCATAAAGTAAAGTGCAGACTAGAGAAAACCTTTTTAGAGGTGCATTCAATGTGCTCTTCGGGGTCTAAATATGACATTAGCTCAAGTAACCATTACAAGTAAATCTTGGAATTTACAGCAAAAAATGACATTTTGATACAAGATTTTCTGACGGTTTTATCTCAAACAGTTCCATGAAACTTCACAAAGATTAACTCGAGTTAATGACATATTTTCAAGTAGAACTTAAGAATACAGTTAAAAGATAGCAACACATAAAATGCTGCTTTGCTATGTGAACAATATAAAAAGAGATGTTTCTGCATTAACATTGCTGTATGATGAGCAAAAAAGCAACATTCATGATTTGCCAGAAGAGGATGAAGACTTGCTTTGTTTTTTTGTTTTTTAAAAATTTAATATTGTTTTACTGAAATGCCTTTTCCCCCCAAATTCCAAGCTAAAACAACGAATGAATGTTTTAATATATTTTTAAGTTTTTGTTGTCCATGTTTTTGTCAAAATAGTAGCATTTGACTGTAGGAATAACAAAGTAACAATGCAGTAAATAAGAGTATCGTAAGTTATTTCTATCAAATCCTTTTGTCCTGATAATATATTCTCTAATGCCACTCTAGTACCACTGTAGCTACTTGCAATGCTTTACATGACCGCAGTACTGTACTGTAATAAAATAAAATGCACATGAACCAGAGGTTCTATGGTTCTTATGTTGTTTTTACTGACCAGGAGTCAGCAAAACAGTAGGAGAGACTCATCCATGACGTCCTGCTTGCTGAATGTTTGGTGAGTAATGCTTATTTCTCTCCACCAGAGAGCGCTCTTGACTCTGGTGATAAAACCTGCTGGTTCAGCGTTGGTCCTCTGCTTTGCACCTTTTGCATGTTCAAATTCACTTGAGAATTTAATACCTGACTCCACAGATCACGTTGTGGACAAGCTGTCGTTGTACTGTCGGTCACTTTGCTTCACTGTTTTTCATTTCAGATTGTGAAATGCTGGTTTACGGTTGTTTCTGGTCAAAACATAAAATACAACAGCACAAGCTGCTCTTTGTCTGTAGACCCAGGAGACGTGATACACTTCCTGTTCCAGCCTGAACACTCTCAGCAAAAAAGGTCACACAGCAACTTTGAAATTTAGCTCCAATAAGCAGCAAAGATGTAAGAGGACTAGTATGAGGAACAATCAGGTCTTTTACTGAAGTGAAATAGCAAAATGCATTAGAAATTTTCCTTAGGTAGAAGGACAGAAGCATTTTCTTTTAAATTAAGAATGCATTTGTAGAATACAACAGAAATTGTAGTTTATGTTATGTGATTACGTTCACTGAGCACAGAAGCAGCATTTTATGTTGTTTGACTTGTTAAGCTCAGGAATCTTTTATCTATTTTGTATAGCAATGAGTGGTTAAGTCTGTAACCATGAGCCACAGTTACTTTATTGACGTACGCATGTAAAATCTTTATCTGCAAAGTCAGCAGTGCATGTATTCAGAGACGCATGAAGCAGCACACAGAGGAAGGTCAGCAGTCCACCATGTAAAGTGTGTTTGAGCTGTGGTAGATGTGAAGTGCTGATTCAAATGAATCTCATTTCTCTTTCTGCTTTTCGTGGTGGCGGTTTACATCTGGGAATTCCATCGACTTGAAATTGCATTTTGTCCCTTTCAAAGTTACATTGCATGGTGCTTCTTGACGTCCATGTTTCTCCACATTTTTCAGCTGCAGCTCAACGGCTCCTTTTTAAAATGAGGATCATAGAGGAATGAAAATGAAAGAACGGGAAATCTGAATGACAAAATCACGTTTTGCATTTAACATTTAGGCAAAGCAAATAAATGGCATAATATTAGTTGGTAGCTTCATTTGGATGAGCCTAATTCAGCTGCCTTTAACCGTCTGAAGCAATTCATTTAAGTTGGTCCAACAATCCTCTCTTTGCAGTTTTTCCACATAATTGTTCTTACTGCATATTCAGTACCCAAGTAAAAATAGACCTAATGTGCTTGATCTCTCTCCACCTTTGATTTTCTCTCCAGATTTGTTCCCTCCAGCATCTCTGCCTTTTAGACATGTAGAAAGTGCTTTAAAAGTGAAGCAGAGATGTCCCAGGATTTCATCATGCACATGCAGCTCCTGTCTTACTTTTTTGTTCACACTGGGACTCTTAATCATTTGTCCTTGTCTGCAGTTTTTTTTTTTTTCCAACATGTGAAGGACTGATGCATACTCTCTGCCCTCCGGCCACTGCACAGCCTCATAATCAAAGTGTCCAGCCTGGTGACTGATGCCACAGTTTTCCGCTGCAGGTTCTTTCTGGACTCCAGATCTGATCATTGCTCCGTGCAGACATACATATATATTTTTAATCTTCTCCTCTCTCCAGGCTGCACCTCTTCTCACCATGATAAACTGGGTCACCTACGGGCTCATCAGCCGCTATCTCTCCCCAAGATCAATCCGAACAGTTATGCAATAGCGTATCACCTTATCGATTATTTGGGATGTGTAGTCATGCGGTTCAACTTTGCCAGTGTTAACGCAAACCAGAGGACTACATCTCCCAGCAGGCGCAGCGGCACAGCGCTTCACTAGTTACACACAGTGAGTGTAGTTGGCTGCACTTGGAAATCCGTTCATGATTCACTTCATTAATAAATAAATAGTTGGGTGTCATGGCGGAATCTGCAGCGTGTCCTGCCTTCCAGCTCGGCAGACCCCGATACGACCAGGTGAGTGCTCGCTCTCCTCCGTTCACCATCCGATCATTTTGTTTGCGAAGCTCTCGGCTGGGAAGAAGAAAAAACAAAAAACAGCCCCATCCTCCGCCCTGCTGGATGCTGACACTTTGGAGCCAAAGTTGCCTTTGATTTGCGATCTTCCATTAAAAACAACCGCAGCAACTTTCATCCGATGATCAACTTCTGGGTGTGATTGGATCAGTTCGGACTTTTTAATTTAGATTTTTTTATTAACAGCTGCACTAGTTTGTCGGCGCAGTCATATCGCTGTTTATCATCTCTGACAGATCTCACAGCCGATCAGACATCCTGCACGTCAGTCTATCGTTTATTTATCCCATTTTTTAATTTTGTTTTTATGATTTATTCTTTTTCACTCATTTCCCTCCTCTTTTTATTTCTTATTTACAGTTGCAGGTGTTGCATATTTCCGATTCATCATCTCCAATTTTGTGCAACATTATCTCCATGAATCCACACTTTAACACTTTTATCCAGGATGCTTGCTGCAGACTGACTGTTGCCACCCTCTTGTGATCGTGATTAATGGGCCGTCTGTCCTTATCTAAAGCCCATTACTCAATTTTCCGTCCAGAAATGAATATGCATGGGTCAGCTCTGAGAGATAATGTGACCTTCACGTTAACTAGGATGGCACATTAACCGAGGAAGCGACACACTGGTTGAATTCCTTATGCTTCTGTGTTCAGTGCCATTTTTGTGGCAGCAGCCTTTAGGAGATGATTTAGGTGGTGGTGATGCAAGTCCATATGCAGGTTGAGCCTCTAAACTTTGCTATATCACTGATTTGTTACTGTTATAAGCAATGAATGCGAGTATTATTAAAATGCAGGCTCTCCAGCATGGAGACTATAGAAAAGCACACACACTAACAATAATATCTTCAACTTTGAAACCTTTCCTCACTCATTCTGTAACATAAGCTGGGCAACATCCTCTGTTTGAAGTGACTGGTTTGTTGGCTGAATAGGCAGCCACAAAGAAATGACAAAGAGATGCAAAATTACTTCAAAACAACTACAAAGAAATGCAAAACAGCTAAAGAAAAAAAAAAGAAAAAAAAAGAGGCAACATTCACGGAAACAGATAGAAAACAATGACAAAAAAATGCAAAATTGTCACAGAGAGACCAAAACAGCTACAGATCGATTCAAACAAAGACACTCAAAATAACCTCAAATAGTCAAAAGAATAGCTACGTGGAAATAACTACGAAGGATGCAAAATTGCCACCAGGTCTAAAACAAGTGAAAGGCTGCAAAATTGCAGCAAGACACAAAAGATTTACAGTGAGATACAAGACAGTCACAACAAAATAACCCAAAAGAGAAAACAAAAAATTACATAGAGATGCAAAATTGCCACGGTGAGATGCAAAACAAATTATGGGATGCACAACTGCCACAAGGAGACATAAATCAAAGAGGCTTAAAATAATTTTAAACAGGCAAAAAACAACAACAACAACAATGACAAAAAAAAAAAAACAAAAATCAACAACTAGAGAGGGTTGCAAAATTGCCACAAAAGGCAGAAAGCTACCAAGGGATCCAAATTGCCACAAAAAGGGATGCAAACTTGCAGCAACAAGACACAAAACATTTACAGTGAGATATGAGACAATCACAACAAAATAACCCCAAACAGACAACAAATATTTAGAAAGGGATGCAAAATTGCCACAGTGGGATGCAAAATAAATCAAGGGATGCAAAATTTCTATAATGAGACCAAAAAAGCTGCAGGGAGATGCAAAACAACCACAAAGAGACTCAAACTATCTAAAGAAAAAACAAAAAAACAACTACAGAGGGATGCAAAATTGCCACGAGAAGATGCAGACAGCTACAAAGAGATCCAAATCTCCACAGTGGGATGCAAAACAAATGCAATACAAGTAAAGGGACACAAAATTGCAGCAACATGCCACAAAATGTCAACAGAGACATCCAATATAATCACTGAGAGACTCATCATAAACTCAAAGAGACAAAATCAATCACAAATGAAAGCAAAATTGAGATTAGATTCAAAACAGTTGCCAAGAGATGCAACACTTTGTCAATGAGACACAAAATAGCATCAGGGAGATATGAAACAATAACATAGAGACTCAAAATGACCTCAGATAGACAAAATACAGCTACAAATCAACTACGAAGGGATGGAAAATGGTCACAATGAAATGCAAAACAAGTATGAAAGGATTCCAAATTACCACAAGACACAAAATGATCTTAAGGGCAAAAAAAATGTTCAAAAGAGAAATTAACTGATACTGTATTTTTTTTGTCTGGATGTTGATCTTACGTCGTGGAAGTAGAGACCCACTGTTTCATAACTTATTCATGAACGCACCAATTAACACAGGATATTACACTGTTCACAGAACGCCCATGTAACGGCTTATTAACACTTTTGGTCCCATGTGAATTAGGATTATTTATAAAGTGACTGCAAAGTCTTCATTAAAGATGACTGTACTTCCTCCTGGGTTGCCAGCTCTTATCATCTATGCTCTGCTTATATATAGTCTTTCTAGTGGAAGGGCTTTTCAATAAAGCTGTTATTTTTACATCAGCAACCTGCAGTTCACGTTGGGCCGATAAAGGTGCTGTAACACTTCCTGTTCCTTGCGTCAAAGCAGTTAAAATGAGGCCAGGTCCTTGAATCAGCATAAATCTTGCTTGGTTTGTCTGTGCTTTCTGCCGCGCTCCATCTCTGCTAGCCTTGTTGTGTACTCTCCAGGGAGCTGAAACTCATGCATAATTAAAGCAGGCTCCTCACACAGATCCTCGCTCTACCCCACTCTTACAAAACAGCACTGCAGCGCATATGGCCTGTCAGAGGAGCCGATATGTGATGAAGGAAATGGCAATGACAGAAAAACCCACAGCTGAGGTGTAGAAAGATGGTTTATCGAGCAGTCTTTATGAGAAATGAAGGCTGTTTACAGTCGTTTCAATTCGGACCCGGTGCTAAAGAGATAATTGAAATAGAGACTTGTCTGGTCCACTGTATTTCCACTGTATGTCCTGGCCTTCATAACTGATAAACGTCTCTGAGGGAATCTGATTGAAGCTGCCATGTTTTTGCCCATCTGGTTTGCCAAAGAGACTCTTGGCATAAACTGCTATTGGGCCTTTTCAGACTCTTGGCACACATACCGGCCTGCTGATGTAGACAGTGAGGGGAACAGAAAACAGGGCGCTTGTCCAGCAGCTTCAAGCCTCACTTGGAAGAATGTGTTTGGTAAATGTGAACTCGCTCACTGCTTTCCTCTCCTAAAAGGTGCATTTTGCTCCTACGTCTCAGTTGCATTTTCTTCCACCGTTCCGTTAGGACGACAAAGACGTTCTTGTGTATTTCATAACAGTTCAGTTTTAATTGGAGCAGCATGCGTTCATTTATTTTAATTAACATATCCAGGAACAACATACCGTGAAGAGCACAATACTCCTTTTTACTAATAAAGGCTGCATCTCGCAGTCTTCATGAGCAACTTGTGTAACCCAGGAGTCCTTGTCCTGCCTGGAAATGTAAACATGCTGCAGTAGGTTGACATTTTTGCAAATTCACCTTGCTTTCTCCTGAGCGTTAGAGGAAAAAACATTCTGATGTCTCTTCTGTACGTAAGAAACAACAGCCAGTTAGCTTAGCTGAGCAAGTAGAAAAGCAAATGAGAAAGGGATGCAAAATTACACAACAGCTAGAACAGAGAGATGCAACACAACAACAAAGAGACTCAACTAAGACAAAAACAGCTGCAAAGGGACACAAAATGAACACAACGAGATGCTTAACAGCTGCAAAGGGATGCAAAACGGCCACAACGAGACACCAGCAGCCACTGAGGAATGCAAAACAACCTCAAAGGGACTTAAAATGTCCTCACAGAGACAAAAGGGATAATACAAAAGGATGCAAAATTGTCATGAGATATAAAATGACACCATGGGAATGCCATTTACCACAACAAGACACAAAACACAGAAAGGTGCAAAACAACCACAGAGAGGCTCCAAATGATCTCAAAAACACAAAATACAATTTCAAGGGGCTTTTTTTCTCGGCATTGAAGGAGAAGATTGAAACCACTCTCATGTAAGTGAGAAGCTGCAGCAGGTTAGCTTAGCATAGCACAACAGCTGAAAACGGGTGAAAGCCTATTTTTTTTTACTTTTTAAGTTTTTTCCCCCTCATATGTTGATCCCTTACTTAACAAATCAAAGTTATCGCAGTTGATAATCAAATTTTCAGCCCAATTAGGAGATCAGGGTTTTTTTGAGGCTTAGTCTGATATGTTTTTGAGGTAAGTGTTGTTGTCAAATGTGACTTTTGAATTTCTCCAATGCAAATATGACTTATGATATGATGACATCTAGCAGTAGTTCAACAGCAATTTTTGGCACTAAGCTACACAGATATCCTTTATCACTTTTTTGTGTTTCATAAATCTTTTCCAACAAGAGGAATACATAACGAATTAAAACCCAGCAGGTAGATTTATAACAAGACTTAAAAATGATGAATTTACTATGACGCTGTCTACGACCCTGTGGAAACTTTTGTATACATATGAAACAATAAATTGTGCTTGCATGTGGTGCTATAAGCACATGAATTATCCTAAACTGCTACTCTTTTAAAACAACTATCAATATGCTTTTCTGAGAATAAAGTGAAGTCAGTTCAGAGGACTTGTTTGCTGCTATTATTATGCATTAACCTAAATTAGGAATGAACTTTGCCATATTCTCTTCCCCAGACTTCATTCCTTGGTCGACTGAGACACTTCGTAGATGTCATTGACCCCAGCACCCTGTTTGTGTCCGAGGTAAAGCCTTCTGGAAAACTGCAGTTATTTTTAATATCTACATGTGTTTTTGGTTTGAAGCCTGAAATTTATTGTGCTTAAACTGTGTACCTTCTATATGTAGTGGTAGGTTACAAATGATCAGACACTGAATGGTTCAGATGTAGTATTTAGGCAACATTAATTTCTTTTCTTTGTTTTGTTTTTTTCCCTAACCAATTAACTGCTGAAGTGTGGAGTCTGCAATTCTGAAGATTGCTGGTGTTTTGGTGTTTAGCATATTTAGATTTGGGGGTCGACTGATGTGTTTTTTTTTCAACACTGATTAGTAATCAAGGAGACCAAGAACAGACACCTAACAAATATTCAGCAAACATTCACAGAATTTCACAATACAAATGCTGACTCTACTTTTAATGTCTTTTACAAGTCAAAAAGCCAAGAATTTCACTGTCAGCCATTGGACTGTGAGAAGGTTTCAGGATTTTCGCTACATGTGAACCACCAAAAATTGCTTGATAACTTGACTCGATTCATTAGTATTAAAGTAAAGCTCGATTGCAGCCCCAAACATTTCACTGTCAAATGAAACAAAGGATGTCAAGGTTTAGATGTGTAGGTACAGGCACTGTGTTGTAGATTAACTTGTTTACATTTGTAAGTGAAAAGAAAAGTGTCGTCTGGTAAAGCTACCCAACCATGTTCCTGTTAAATATGATTTAATGCACGTTCTAATTTGTCTTTTTCTTTGTATTTGTTTGTAGATACGATTAAAAGAATGCATCAAACTCCTTGATGACTATAAACATGGCACACTTCCACCTGGAGTGTCTGATGTTCAGGTGAGTCTTTATAGACACTGATATGATGCAGTATGTTGCAGCGTCATATATAATGTAGAATATAATATAACAACATATATGAAATTCAGGTTTAATATAACATGGACAGGAAACATTGCTCGAGCAAAACACAGTTAACAATTTGAAAAGCAGTGCAAGTTCAGGAAGGTCTCGTTTTCCACATAGAAAAGCTAATAAAGTTGAAAGTATACACCGATTAATTAATGATAATTCTTCTTTTTTACTGCATTGCTCACCTGTTCAGTTGTGGGAAGCCCAGAAGATCAAACAGGTAAGTGACTCATCGGTTGGCTCAGGTCAACTGCACTGTTCATGCATTCGGGTCTGTGGGCTGCTGGCAGCATGAGGAAGCTTTCATGCTCTCTGCACGCAGGCCATCATTCATCCTGACACAGGAGAGAAGATCTTCATGCCATTTCGAATGTCAGGTACGACCTCAGATGAAGATCTTTGCTTAATTTGTTCAAGTTGGTCCATGTTGTCATCATTTCTTTACACTTGTTTTCACTGTGCAGGTTATGTACCATTTGGAACACCGATTGTAAGTCCCACCATACATTTTAATCATGCGTGATCATGCGCGAACTTTACTGTAGCGATTATCCATGAACATAGTCATGTTTGGGAACAGATGAAATGAGACTGAACTTATTTTGTCCAAAAATAAGCTCTTATTCCCCGGTTTCATCTAGGTCATTGGCCTCCTTCTCCCAAATCAGACTGTGGTGTCTACCATTATTTGGCAGGTACTGTAAATAACATGCATACTGTAAAACATTGCATTTATCGCCCATTTTGAACATCTGGTAAGTGCACTTTTACCATTTAAATGCAATGCTTTACTGGAAGACAGACAGTGTAAAATAAAGTGCTGCTATCTATCTATCTATCTATCTATCTATCTATCTATCTATCTATCTATCTATCTATCTATCTATCTATCTATCTATCTATCTATCTATCTA
>NW_007577753.1:757223-764915 GCF_000690725.1 Stegastes partitus | reverse complement strand
TTTCTTCTCCTTTTTCTTTTTAGTGGCTGAATCAGAGTCACAATGCCTGCGTGAACTATGCGAACCGTAACGCTACAAAGGTAAAAACAAAAAGAAACCTACTCTTTGTCCCTATCAGATCTTGTATAAAGTTCTATTCATTCATTTTTGGGGGTTTATTCCCAACAGTAGATTGTCATGCTAAATACTTTTTCACTTTTTATTCTGTAAATGAAATACAATCTTAAGATATCTCATGATAAAATAAAAAAATATCACGATTGAGTTTAAAGCTGTCTGACACTAGTCGATGTGATAAACTGCGATGCTGTGTTTCTTTTGTCTCTCTTCAGCCTACGCCAACATCTAAGTTTCTTCAAGGCTATGTGGGAGCTGTGACGAGTGCCGTCTCCATTGCAGTGAGTGTTTTTTATCGTTCACTGACCTTAATATCACTGCTTGTTGTATTGTTTACCTGTTGGAACAGTTCTCGCAGCACAGCTCGAACACTGCAGCTGTAAAGACACAGATAAGAAATGTGTTGGAATTTGGCATTTTTAAATGAGATTTCTGTAAGAATGAAATTATGTTTGTTAGCTGAGGTGTAACACGTGTTTGTCTTGTGGTTTAGTATGTGTTTGTATTTGATAGGTGGGACTGAATGTGCTGATTCAGAAGGCCAACAAACTGAGCCCTGCCACCAGAATGATAATCCAGAGATTGGTTCCCTTCCCGGCTGTAGGTGGGTTTTTCAAAGGACCTTGAGTTACAAAGAGGCTGGTTGTTGTGTGGCCCTCTGCTGGTTAGAGTCACAGCCTCTCATTAATGTCACAGTTTATTTACAAATGATAAAATGGTGCATTTAAATCTCAAAGTTCAGACCTTCTTAATTGCATCAATGCCATTTCTGCTTGCTATGAATCGCAGGTTTGATGGTGTTTTATTGCAATTAACTGCTCACCAGCTGCACTAACGAAGATTAGAGTATTTAAATGGTTACCTTTAGACGGAATTTTTGATCTGTGGCTGCATTTTCTTGTGTGTCGGCAGTAGCTCAGGTCCTGGTGAAATGTGTTAAAACGGTCTAAGCTGCTATTCTCCCTCCCCCTCAGCAAGTGCAAACATCTGCAACGTGGGCCTCATGAGACACAATGAGCTGTCTGAGGGTATCGATGTGCTGGACAACAACGGCAATGTGGTGGGGTCGTCCAAAATCGCTGCAAGACATGTCAGTGGCTTTTCTTTTTTGCATGCTCAGCACAGTTGTTACTTGACTGCACTGAATGTGTTTATACGCTGCTGCTGCTGCTGCTGTCAAGTGTGATGGTGGCAGAAAATGGGAAAATGTATCATTTCCTGCTCGGCTCGTGTCACTCAGCGCCCATCTGATTTCATGAAAGGGAAAATTAAATCCAACTCAGTGCGGTGTCTTAAATGAAGCGTGTGCACATCGCTCTCATCTTTATCATCCCCAGGCTATCATGGAGACCGCCTTCACACGTGTGGTCCTCCCGATGCCGATCTTCGTGCTGCCCCCCATCATCATGTCCTACCTCGAGAGGTTTGTGCAGCAACACGGTGATGTGTTTTTTTTGAAAAACAACTAGAGCTGCATTTTTTTTTGTTATTTTCTCAAATAAGAAGTCAGTCAGTTGGCCGAGAAAAGAAAATGGTAAAAATGACCATCACGGCCCAGTGTGATTTTTAAATTTATTTTATTTAACCTTTATTTAATCAGGAAGTCCCATTGAGATTCTAAATCTCTTTTACAAGAGAGAGCTGGCCAAGGTAGCAGCCAATCACAGCATATTAAGATGCAACAAATACAAATAAACAACAAGAACGACTATTAAAGCATAGTGGACCTCTCAAGAAAAACAATCACGTCTCCATCACAACATTCTTTATGATGCTCTTAAATTTATTAAGTGATTTGAGTGTTTCTAATCTAAGATCTTTCTGCAGATTATTCCAAGCCCATGGGGCATAGTAGGAAAATGCAGTTTTCCCCCAAATCAGTTAAAACCCAGGCTACGTTGAAAAGTTCCCACTTGGAGGAGCGTAGCTGGTGACGAACAGAGCTGACACAGAGAAGGTTACTTATAGAGAGATGCATTATATTATCTAAGAGAGTAAAAACTCAAGTATTTGTCAGAAAAAAACTAATATATATATATATGTGTATATATATATATGAAACACTAAAACCTCGGCTTTTGCTCACAGACTGAACAGACCAATGTTTTAGGCTAAAATGACAACAAAAATAATGTAGTTCTTTACACAGTGAGTCAAACATCTTGTCTAGATTGAGGTAGCATAACAGTAAATCTGGTTCAGATCTTTCCCATTTTGAATCTACATTTATTACCCAAGTACAGTCAAATGTGCTCAACTAAGTACATTTAACCCAAGAAATGGCGGCTTATTGAGGGGCAATAGCAGATATGAGCAAGGGGGAAATTGTGACTTGTGACGTGTGGTTTCAGAGTTGCCATGGGAGCACATGCATGTGCACATTAGCAACACGACTAAATATTTCCACACAGCGGCTTAGATGTGAATCCAAAACACTTCATAGATACACGATTAATATCATTTGGCAGGCTGTACATAAACTAACAAGGTTGGATGTGCGGAGACAAAGCTCTGCTCTGAATGTGGCAGATTGAACTAATGACAGTAAGATGTTTCTGTAACTTGTGTATTACCTGCAGGGAGAGTGGTGTTAATATGGACCAGTCTTTGTAATAATTACCTTTAAACAGAATTAACTTACATTGTACAGTATTGAAATATACATAGACAATGAGGATGTTATTGCCAGGAAATGATCAAAGCAGATGTTATTCCAAAACATGGCAACTGTGCAGCAGAATTCACGCTTTGAAACAACCGAGTATGCACTATGTTGGAAGGGATAATGGGCAGACTGAGAGCGTCAATCACAAGACAGTTAATGAGGCTGTCGACGCTGGTTTGTAGAATGTTATTTTTGTTCGGTGTACATTCAGGCATGAAACATAATTAGGTCTCTGTGTCAGTTTCTGACCTGTTTCTTTCCCTACCTTGCCATCCATCTATCTATGCCATCTGCGACCTCTGAGATGAGGAGTTTAAGCTCCAAGGTGGCTTTTGGGGAAACCTATTGACAGTACAAAGGGAAATCTATGCTTCATGAAACTTATAGCTGCAATTAGTGTAAAGTTTTTAGAGCTAATAGTATGAGCGAAAATGTATTTTTATTTATTTTTATGTATTTTTGTATTTTTTTGTTGAAGAGGGATGTAGTGTCCCCCAATGAGCCCCATTGGTTATGACCTGATCCGTATCTTTTTTTAAATGTTCAGAGGCTTAAAGAAGTTAGTGACTCAGTAACTCAGTAGAAAGCAGGACATGTCAGAGAAAAGTGAGCAAAAAGAAGCACCATTTTGTGCCTCAGAAATACATGTTTCCTGGTTTATATCCTGTTAAACATTTCATGACTCCACATTAATTTTAGGGCTGCTTTGGGGGTCCTAACCCCCTCGCTGGGGGAGCGCTGGTCTACAAGATTAAACATTTTTTATTAAAAAGAAATAACAGGACGGGTATGAGCATTCTGAAAACACACCAAGTGCACATTTAGTCAAAAATGAGTTTTGGACGGAATCAGATTTGCTTTATTGTATAAAATATAATCAGGCACAGAAAAAAAATCATGTAAAGTAGATCTAAAATTTTCTGATTTACTATCCAATATGAATAGTAGTTGAATCAAACAATGAACGAAGTAACAGCAGCTAAAACCTCTGATAACCACCTAAACACTATGAACAGCTAGTTGCCTGCTGGAGGATGACTAACATGAGTTGCCCCGTTTTGCAGCATCAGCTCTTCCTTATCCAGGAAATCTGCCTAAGACACCATTAAATTTACTTTTTCTCTGTTCATTTGTTTTAACATTTGCCACACCTGCCTTAAACCCTTCATATCTCATCTTCATCCTTGCTTCAGTTACTGCTTTCTGTCTTTGTAGGGCAGCATTGTGTGTCTGAGTCTGGACTAAAAATACACTGTAAATAATCTGTGTAGTGAGCCAAAGCCGACATATGTTGTGCCCCAGAGTGCTTTCTATACTAGTAGGTCACTACAGTCAGAGAAGATACAAAAAGAATCAAATACGGTGTGTTAATGTAGAATTAAATAAAACACCATCTCTTGCTCATTGAACTCACACAGACAGATAAATGTCCCACCCACCAGCTGAGTGAAACAGCTCCCCCAAATCTGCACACCATGTTTTTTTCTCCAGATCCAAAAATAACTCTGGGCTTTTGCAGTAGTCATCTGGGATCGATCCACACTGCAGGCTCACGTTTCTTTTGTTTTTATCTTTGTCTTGACTTGTGTAGGCTGCGATTCCTGCAGAGCAACCGCAGATTGTTGCTGCCCATCCACAGCTTTGTGTGCCTGGTCACCTTCGGCCTCTCGCTGCCTGTGGCCATCAGCCTGTTCCCCCAGATGTCTCAGGTACATTATATACTGTCAGATGAGCTGCTGCTTTAAAGCCCAGATGGTTCAGGGAGCAGCTGTGGAAAAATTCAAATTACGTATCCACCACTTGACATGCACAGCCCCGGCCCACACCTCTTATTCCAGATGCCCCCCCCTCCCCGCGTCTGATTAAAAATGACTTTCAAGGCTAAAGACAGAGGCGCAGCGCTGAATTCTTACCTTCGGTTTAATTTCATTTATTTAATTATTTATTTTGGGCAGATTGAAGTATCTCGCCTTGAGCCGGAGATCGCCATGGCAACAGATTGCAAGGTGGTGACCTACAACAAGGGTTTATGATGGATGGCGCGGTGTGGGAGAGGAGAGAACGGAGAGCGAGGACGGCAGCGAGGCTGCGGCGTGAGAAGCTGTCGAGGGGAGAACCTGCAGCAGGGTTCCTCCTGTCGACAGGCTGGGGAACTATCTGCTGCATCGTTATCGCTGTAGATCATCGTGTACTAACCCAGTGTTTCTAAACCTGTTTTCTACTGTGCTCGGGTAATTATCGAGTCACGGATTGTTGGGAGTTTTTTCCTGATTTTTCGAAACTCTGTGTATAGAAATGGTGTTTTATTTGCTGTAAGATCCATTTTTAGCATTAATGAATTGTTTAATATGTACATTAGAGTGTTTCCCAAACATGTTGTACTTTGGAGGCCTACTGAAGCGTAGCTCTGGCTACTCAAGTATATTTTAAGGCTATAATTGCAATTTAATATGCAATACATTGTATTTTTGTCCACTGGGGGGGTTATGCTAAACAGAACACTGACATAATATCAACTCTTGATGTGGCAAATGTCTTGACAGATTCCTATTTACACATCTAGCAGAGCTATTATTTATTTGGGGCTGTATTTTTGGCCACCTGATGACTTTTAAGTCCAACATTCAGAGTCACTTTTTGGTCTCCACCCCCCTCATGGGAGGAAAATATCTGGATTTTCAGCTGCTAAGTGCTCCACTGTGGTCAGCAGCTGTGCAGTGAGTTTGTCAGAGCTGCTTTGCTGAAAAACAGCTGCGAGTGAATCTAAACAGTGAAGCTCGGAGGCTGGGAAAGAAAAAAGAAAAAAGAGAGGTGATGGAGGTTATGAAGCTCTGTAGAAGTGAGGGGAGCTGCAGAGTCAGATAATAATTCTCTCTGGGTTTATCACAAAGAGTAACTCTTCACAGCAATGCAGCAATCCTGCGGTCCATTTTCACACAAGCATATGTATATGATCTGTTCTCATGCATGTGGCTTTGCATCACCAGCGCTGCCACAAAGTACAATCCTGCTTCCTCTTTTGTCAAGTCAGAGCGAGCAGACAGTCGACTGACAGGTTTTGGTGCTAAACAGGAGCTTGTTAGCGAATTAGCTGCTATTTAATTCATCTTATGTCAGCAGATCAGCTCCTAAATCAGTGGTGTCCAGTTATTTCTACTGTGTGACACATAAAAATGAAGCGTTGTCTGCTTACAGTTTCTCGACAAATAGATTATTTTTTGTTCCTCGATCTGAAGAGGTGAAATTTTCAAGTCTGAGTCAGGAAAAAAAAAAAAAGCAGTAGTTGACTTTTTTTTCTGGTTGTAATCAGGTGATCATTAATTTGAATCAGGGGGCTTCTTTTAAGCCTGACCAATACTTGATTTTTAATTTAAAAAAAAATATATTGCTAATGATATACCAGCACTTTAATACCTTAAAACGGAAAACCACAGATGACGTGTACTGAGTGGGACAATTTACAGCTGAAAACCCGACATATCAGTGTTCTCTGGTGGACAAACGAAAGCAAATATGATGGAGACCTTTCTGAACAGCAGTTTCTAGTCACTTATTGACTGCCATATACGCTGATAATCACAGAGGCTCCAGACTTTGAAAGTGGTTCATAAAAGTTTTCAACCTTTGGGAAACATTTCGCAATAAATGTACATTCTCAGATATCTCCTGGGAACAGCAGGCAGCACTGCTGATAAAAACTAATGTGAAACCTGCTGATGGTGACTGTGGTGCAAAATCACCACGTGAAGCCGCTCTGTCTGTGGGAACACAATGCATGCTGTACTGTACATGTTTATAGTTTATAAACTTTTTAAAAAGACAGCTGATTACATGCCAGATATTTTAACCCAAATAATGT
The DNA here is from genome assembly GCF_000690725.1 of Stegastes partitus. Lineage (NCBI taxonomy): Eukaryota > Metazoa > Chordata > Actinopteri > Pomacentridae > Stegastes > Stegastes partitus. The sequence goes on along the minus strand of NW_007577753.1, from coordinate 758,274 downwards.
GATATAACATGTGAAACTCTTGACTTAACTTTCCTTCCTAACTTGTATGAAGGATGTTTTGTTCCTCTACTGACTGTTGTTAAACCACTGATGTATTCTTAAGAAATTCTTATTAAATTTGTTCTTTTGTACAATATTATATAACATTTATTTAGCCTATATATATAAATATACATATATATATATTGTTCGACTGATTCTGTTTTTAATTCTTTGTATAATACTTCTACTGCTACTACTTAATGTTTGCTAGACAAACAGTGTAAAACATCTCTATATATTATAATAAATACACTCTCCCTGTATACACAGTGTTTGGACTCTTTACTTCAGCTGCTTAGTTGTTGCTTGAAGATATTAGTCCTGCTCTGCATGAGGCTTTGAATAGATCTCATAACTGCTTTACCTTTAGCACCATATCCACAATTTTTTAAAATTATTATTGTTTTTTAAATTTATTCTTGAAGATGGAGGCTAAGCGTGCAGATTCATTTAGGTTGTTTAATTTAGAGTATAATGCTTGTACTTAATTTGTAATTATAATCAGAATCAATTTGTACATGCAAACAAGGAATTAGACTTCAGTGACTCTCAGCTGTCTGTGTACAATATTCAGAAAAAAAAGATGTGCACTATTGTATCTCATAAGGTTAACTGGGTCCTCTGGTGGCAACAATAATAGGAGTGTAAGTCTAAAACTATTTGTGTTGAATTCTTTAAAAAATAAAAAAGTTGCAAATGATGATTGTATGATTAATCTGTTTTACACTTTTGTTCAGTTCAGTCTAGTTTCAGCTCACTGAAACAATTTTAATAGTCATTCACACTTAGACTTAGATAAACTTTATTGATCCACAGGGGAAATTGTTCTATCCCAGTAGCACAAAATATAAGAATATGCAAAAAAAAAAAAGGAATAAAAATAAAACTTAAAAAAAAAATACATTACAATGATTTCCATATGTACAATTCACGATTTTAGTTGTTTTTTGAATTTGCTATTTGCCAAGTAAAGAAAGACAACAAAATAATATAAAAAAGATAAATAACT
>NW_007577753.1:655036-757158 GCF_000690725.1 Stegastes partitus | reverse complement strand
GATTTCCATATGTACAATTTACAATTAACAATGTTACAGCTGTTTGCTTGTTTGTTTGTTTGTTTGTTTGTTTGTTTGTTTGTTTGTTTGTTTGTTTGTTTTGGGGAGGGTTGTTGTTTTGTCTTTGTTTGTTTGTTTCTTGCCAAGTATATAAAGACAATAAAAGAAATAATAATAATAATAATAATAATAATAATAATAATAATAATAATAATAATAAAGTAAAATAAAATAAAATAAACTTTATTGATCCACAAGGGAAATTGTTTTATCACAGCAGCACAAAATAAATAATTATGTAAGAATATACCAAAAAAATGAAGTGAATTGAATTTTTACTTGTGCAAACGCCTGATAACCTTTTTTTATATTTATTTTTTTTATTGATCCACAAGCTGGCTTCATGCTGACACTGTGCAGAAGACACTTGAATGACAGGTTTAGTTTTCTTTCCTTCAGTACAGCAGCGCTGAGCTTTGAGCTGCAGTTCTCCTGGCGGCCGCCGGGGGTCGCTGCAGGCTGTCCAGGCAGATAAAGCCGCAGGTAGGGGTTCAGAGAGGAAAGGTCGTGTGGAAACATGGCGGCTCCCCTGGATGACATGTTTTTCTTCTGCGTGGATCCCGGCAAAGTTGCCGGCTGCGTGGAAGTCCGATTTATCGACAACACCAAGGTGAGAGCGGCTCTGCTTGGCCTCGATACACTGATTTAGACCAACTTGAGGCTGGAGGCGGCTTTAGAGCTGCAGCGCTGCTGGTCGCTGCATGTCCAGCTCACAGACACACTGAATGACTGACTGACTGACAGACAGACCTGGACCTCAGCTCCTTTTTATGTGCCTGGTTTCATTAAACTGGGCTCATGTGATCCCAACTGGAGCCTTTAAACGTTGTTAACTCTGCTTCCTCACTGAGACGCGTTGAATGGTTTATTTCAGCCATCAAACCAGAAACTGCTCAGCATGAACAAGATGATGAGCTAATAACAGTCATTCTGTCAAAGATGAATCCCACTGTATGGGAATCACTATTTCTCATAAGAATAACATAAAACCTTATTAATCCCGAAGGTAACTGTTGTGTCAGATGTTGCTCAGAGAACAAAATGAGAATGCAGTGCCCGAATAAAGAAGTAATAATACAAGTATGACACATTTCATAAATAAATACTAGCAAGGATACTTTGGCAGTAAAATAATATTGCACATGATAATAACATATTGCGTGTGAATTTAGAATATTAGACATGAAAAATTAAATATTGCACACTACACCTATTGTATATGAAAATGAAATAATTAGCATTATACTGATGTTGCACAAACTATTGGAAAAAGTAATCATGCTAATGACATTTAAGCGATTGTTCAGATTTGAGTGTCTGATTCCTGCAGAAGAAGGATGGGTTGTCCAGTTTGATGGTAGAAAAGACCTCCTGTGGCGTTCTGCTCAGATGTGGCTGCAGGGGATGAGAGACGTCGTCCATTATGTTTAGTAGTTTCCTCAGCATCGTCCACCAAACAGTCTGAGGACAGAACCAGCTTTTCTGATGACTGTGTTGAGTCTGTTAGCATCAGCTGCCTTCACCCTGCTGCCTGCAACATGGCTCTGCAGAAGATCTACTGAGAATAAAAACAAAACAAAACAGCAGCTCTGACTTTTCTTGTGCAGCGCCTCAGTGTTTCCACTCCAGTCCAGGTTGTTGTCTATGTGGACATAGAGGGACTTGTAATCTTCTTGTCAGAGTCTCCCTTTGTTTCCTTGCTCGTGACTGGGTCTGGAGTGGACCTGTGGCTCCTGAAATCTTTCACCAGCTCTTTAGTGTTCATGATGGTTTTGTTACAATCAAGATGCAAGACATGCTGATGCTACTTTAAAACAACACAACAGAAATTGAATATTCAACCTTCTTCTTCTTCTTCTTCTTCACTGAGGTTGCAGCTGAACAGTTTTTTCTTTTGTTTCTGAAGATTCCTCAGTGAAAAGCCCCATTCAGACACGCACTCATTCCCGTTAGTCTGACAATGTCTGAGTGTGTTTCAATGTGCACCCTCTGCTCTGTTTTCTGTAAAACACAAAACAACCATCATGGAGGTTGGACCTGTAAGTCAGAGTGTTGTCTGCTTTTACACGTGTAGCGGTAACTTCATTAATTACCTGTAATTTAAAATTGTTGCTGACATGTAGACAGGTTTTCGTGGCCAAGCAGACTTTGTACTTTTCTTCACTCCAGGCATTTGAGAGTCACAGCGGATTTAGTCTTTTGTTTAGTATTGTGTTATTATGCATTATGTCTCTTGATGTCCTGTCCAGTCTTGTGGCTCTCTCCATCACTATTGTGGGTCTAAATGAGGCCATGAATATCATTAATAGTAAAGTGACTTGTGTCTGAATGACAGAGTGCCGTCACTTTAACAGATTGGTAATATGTCGGATGTCGACAAAGGGTTTAACCATGATAGGAGCTGGTTCAGATTCTCTAAATGCTAAGAAAATGTGCCTCAGTGCTTATTTTCTTACCTCTTTAACATATAGGATACACTTGTCAATCCTTAATGAAAGAAAATTAAATAATAACCACATTTATAGCCACACTATCGACCACTATCTGCTGTTGGATGATCACACAGCTCAGTGTAAGCGCAGAAACAAACCGGTAACGTCTGACTCCTGGAAGGAAGCAAAATCACTTTTACAAAGATGTCTAATATTTCTCTTCAAGTCCTTCACTTTAAAGGCCACCGTTTTGAAAGAAAAGTTGTTATAGTAGTAGTGAGAAACAAGAAACTTCGGAAAAAAAAAATTGGGATTATGTCTAAAATTGATGATACAAATGCTATTCTTAATCCAATATTCTGATTGTCTTGATCTGCCTGCATTGATCTGGTTTTGCCACAATCCCACCAAAAAATATAGAAAATGAATGATTTACAACAGAATATCAGATCCACATTGTGTACTTGCATTTTTTTTTCTTAATGAATTACTTGAATACTCTGTCTTGCCTCAAAATAAATTTCCACTTAAGTGTTTCTGGTTAATCGACTAATTGTGTCAGCTGTCACTGTGGTTCTGACAGTGATTTTATTTCTCTGTGTATTAACATCAGTGATGAGCTTCTGTTTCTCACGGTGCGGAGATGAAGGGATTATGGGTGTCTTTTTGTCTTTCTTTCGTCCCACAGTTAACTAACTGATCTGGTGATTCTGCTGTTGGTGGGTTATAAAGAATCCTGCTGTGTTTCACACTCTAGACTGATGACAGCAGTAATGGTTTGTTATTCATGTTTCAGGGCAAGGGTCTCTTCGCCAAAAAGAGCATCAAGAAGGGAGACACCATTTTCATTGAGCGGCCTCTGGTCGCTGCCCAGTTCCTGTGGAATGCTTTGTATAAATATAAAGGTGAGATGTCGACGACGTGCTGCATGTCGGCTGAACTGAAATGCAACAACACAATTTATTAAAGTGAAAGTAAAACGCTGAGCAGGTTTTCACATTTTGTTACATAAACTGAGAGCTACTCACAGGACTTTGTAACTGACTTTCAATCTGTGTGTTTGCTTTGATTAACGAGGAATGACACTCTCTGTTGCATGAATCTATCAGGGTGACACTTTAATCCTATTCAGGACTTTTGGGGTCTTTTGGACCCCAGTCCATTTGGTTTAGGTGACAGGTATTTTATTTTTTAAGATTTTTTTTAGTATAAAAAGAGAGACATTTGTGATGCATTTGGAACCAACAATACATCAACTTATCAGAAAATGCATTTAATATACTATAAAAATCTAAAATGAATACAAACAAATATTTTGCACATATTCTTTCTTGGGGTTCAATGGACCCTGAAAGACCTCCTACCTATGGCGACATGAAAGTCCTGAATAGGGTTAAAGGAAAAATCGGAACTTGTGGCTTCTAAAGCGAAGGGATCTCTGTTAAGTTATGGGAGGCGTTTTGCTGGTGAAGTTTAAATCCACATGTCACCTTAGAGGGAAGGATCACTTCAAATCAATACAAAGTTGCTCTGAGTGATCACCTTGATCCTGTGATGGAACATGTCTGTCCTGATGGGGGTGGGCTCTTCCAGTTCGTAGAGCACAAAGGGTCACTAAATAGTATGAAAATGCTCCCAATATGAAAACGATGTGAATCCCTGCTATGACCTTCACTGTCACCAGATCTCAACCAATGCCAAGCAGTACTGATGCTGTTCTGGTAGCTCATAGTGGACCAACACCTCACTGGGACAATTATTGTTCCTTTAATTTGTCTGTAAATACAAACAGCATCTCAACATGGACGTTTTACATTGTGATTAAATAACATTACATTGTGGAAATCTGTTTCACTTTGACTTCAGTCTTTTTTTGGGGTAAATTCTTGACAGGAAAATGAATGAACTGTTAATTAGCAGTAAAAGGGGAAGCTTCCATTGGAGGTGAATACCAATTTTTAAAACTGTTTTGTCTAACCGCTGCTCTACTGCTCGCTGCTTTCACAGCCTGTGAGCATTGCTTACGTGCTCTGGAGACTGCAGAGGAGAATGCGAGGAGACTCAGCGGCAACCCTGGCCTCAGCCTTCCTCACCCTGAGCTCTGTCGTGTTCGACCAGAGCTGCACCAGGCCTGTCCTCAGTGCCAGGTGAGTCTGACCAGGACATGAATTGGTCGAGTCCTGACTTGACTGTCGTTGACTCTTTTTTTTTTTAAGTTATTATTTTGGCCTTTTTGCCTTTATTAGATAGGACAGTTGAGAGAGAGAGAGGCAGGAAAGTGGGTAGAAGAGTGGGGGAAGGACTTGTAGGAAAGGGCGATGAGCGGGACTCGAACCCACTGCCTCAGCTATCGTGGCGCCTGCCTGTTGTTGATTCTTAAAGGCCTTTCTGAAGAACTTTTAATTTTTTTTTTCTCATGAAAATCAGAAAAAGTGGTCTGACTAACGTATTAACTTTGAGCCTGCAGCGGTCAAAGAGGAGCACCGACTGTGTCAGTGAAGGACCACAGGACCAGTTTTTAGGAGCAAGCAGTGACACTGCGGAGCAATAATCAATCAATCAATCTATTTTTTATGAAACAAAGAAAGACAGAGAAAACTCTTTACCCTTGGTGGTTTTTCACTTAGTATGGATGTTATTGCTTCAGTGCCACGAGCAAACCGGCTGAGTTCCAACTACACAAAGTGAATTAAACAGAATTTCAGGACTTTTGCTTCGGTGTCCTGAACCTGTACAGTACCCATAGAGAGCTCATTCCTCTCTCATTATCACCTGTGCTGTTTGCAGATTTATCAGCTCCGCTTTTCAGAATGGATGATGATGTTCCACAAATGGTTTATATTCTTTAATATTGTCAAAAACTGCTGCAGTGAATTTCTTTTCTCAGGGAAAATGTGTTACTGTCAGACTTTGTTTCCAAAAGGAAACTTGGTTAAAAACAAAAAGTCCAGTCCACAGATCTATGCATAGCAATTCATATTTTATTAGAAGTTTGTGCATTAGTGCATCGCTTTATTCAGTGTGGCAGACTGAGGGAGTAATAAGCCGTACAGCTAATTTCCGGTGTTGTTAGGTGCAGACTTGTAGTTTATAATTAGCGGTGAGGAAGCAGTGCTGTGTGGTGTGAGACCTACTTGTTTCGTCACTTGCAATTATTCACACATATTTAAAAAAAATAAAACGCATTTTCCTTGTTTCCTGGTTCGTGTGAATCCACACCGCTCTGCAGGTGATGTACTGCAGCAGCGAGTGTCGACAGGCTGCAGCGGATCAGTACCATCGGGCTCTGTGTCTGGGAGCCTCTCAGGAAGATCCAGACCACCCCATCAACAAGCTCAAAGACGCGTGGAGGTGAGAGAGCACACAACCCTCAGAGATAACACCATGGATTTTTCTTGCCAAAAGTAAATGTGAAAACTTCTGTTAAGTTCATGGGACCTCGCAAAATCCTAAATTTCGACTCCAGACAATCTTTTATTTATGAGTTTATGAAGTTCGGCCCTCGGAGCCTGAAGGAAGAATCTTCAATTTTCAAAAATGAGTCTCTACTTGTGCTTGTTTTCTTTCCAACAACTTTTGATTCTGTCTAGTATTAATATAGTTCTGTCATATGTAGAAGTTATTTGGTCCTGCATCAAGAAATCCCTTCTGCACATCCAGATAAAAATAGCTTCAAAGCTGGAACACCTGACTTTCAAAAGAAACCTGAAAAATGTTGTATGACTCTTTCACCATTTAATATGTATTGAAAAAGGCACATTTTTTTGTAATATTACTTTCAGTGGTGTTATTTCATAGATAGCTATTTGTTTTTTGTTGGCTTCAGGTTTTCTATCTCTGTGTGACACCTAAACTCTGCGGCCACTTTATTAGATACGTCTGTGAAATCTGATACAATCCAATACAACAACTCAGCCATAAATTCTCCTCTAACAAAGCTTCTTCATGTTTAGTTTTTGTTGACGTTGCCGATGTTGCAGTTTTTTGTTGCTGACATGAAATTAAGAAATGATGGCGTAATATAATATTTTTCAATTTCTCTGTATGAATTTTTAACCATCACACACTATAAATAGTAAACATAAAGCAAAATATCACTATTTCGACATCAGTGAAAACTGACGGTCAAGAAGCTTTGTAAGGTAGAATTTATGGCAGAGTTGTTCTATTTTATGACATTAGATTTCACAGGTGGACCGAGTAAAATGGCTGGTGAGTGTAAGTAGTGCAATTACATAAAAAGACTTGAAATCAGCAACAAAACAAACAAACAAACTAAATCTATATGTGAAGAAGTGATAGAATATCTTACATTTTTTCATGTATATGCAACGAATAATTAACAGTGTTTAATAAAAAATCTTAAGGAATCAAAAATGATCCGTCTTGGGAAAACGTGCAGTCAGTTTACATTAAAAAGTGTCAGTCTGAAGCTTTATTTAGGGAGATCTGAGGCATTTTTTTCTCCCATATCCAAATAACCTGACATGACAAAATGGTATTAACAAACAGAATCCAAATCTGTCTGCAAGAAAGTGAAAACCTGTGAAAATATACATTTGAAAGCCAAAGACTCTTCGTCAGGTAGCAAATAAATCTGAATTAATTTGATTGCTGTAAAACACTCAGCAACAGCTGCTTCGCTAGAAACTATCCTCTGGGTTTTGTGGATGTTCAGAGAAATTTTCCAGCCAGTGAGACATAAGCATCGGTGAGGCTTAGAAGGAATCGCAAAGATGATGAAATGTAGCTCTGAGGGCCAAACTTGGAAAAGTCATAAATGAAACATTTGGAGCAGAGCAAGGTTCCATGAACTAAACAGAAGGTTTCACAGGTTTTTTTTTCTTCAATAAAATCCACGACATGAAGTGAGAAGGTTATGTGAGTTGACATGAAATAACTCTGATGTTTTCAGTCTCTTGTGGGACTTCTATTGAAGTTTTCATTCATTTCATCTAAGACCTTCTGCCTTCTCACAGGAGTATGCATTATCCCCCCGAGACCTCCAGCATCATGCTGATGGCCAGAATGGTAGCTTTGGTCAAACAGGTGAGCCCCTGATTACTTGTAGCTCTTAATGTAGTGGATAAAAATATTCTGCTGCATGTGCTCATCCTGTAGATATCAATGTGAATATTCTTGAGAAATAATAGAAAAGCAATACAAACACTTTAAAGGACATAACACGCTGCATACAACTAGATTTTTATAGTCTGCATTGTTTTTTTTGTTTTTTTTTAAGTCAAACTCTACAATTTTAAGCATCTAAATCCTATGAAAGCTCTGAATGTTTTTTCAAAAATATATTTTTTACTGTAATATAGTAATATAGGGAGCACGTCATGGCTAGAAGTACAGAGAACTCAGAAATGTGTTTTGTATAGTATTTTTCAGTTATGCCATAAATCCTAAACATGAAAAAAGAGAAGGAAGTTAAATGTCTTTATTTCTTTAATGCTATTTCTTGATTTTCCCCCCATGTGTTACCCATATAGGGGCAACAATGGGGACTTCACATGAAATAGACTTCACATTTTTTTTTCAACCTCTACAAACTAGGCGTTTATTCATCCTGCTCTGCACATCAGCTCTGCAAAGTATTTCTAGAGATTTACCATGTAGAATGTAGTTTCAAACAACTTGCTCTGTTGTATACTGTTTTGAGGCTGTGGTTTATTGAAACGATGGTTTTAAGGAATTTGTCACGTGACACTATATGAGACTAGAGATTACAGGGCTTTTGATGACATATCACAATTTTCCTGACAGAACCACATTTCACACAGTTTCTTCTTCTTCTTCTTCTTCTTCATCTTCTTCGTTTTTCAAACCTGCTGGCAGGTTTGGGGATTTAGACGGTGAAACGAAACTTGAAATAAACTTTGGCCTGACTGGTACAGATGCTGTAAACAATAAAGTTTTATAAGGTCAAAGGCTGATGAAAACCTTTTTACCAGCCTGACAGTAAACCAATTACAATATGATATACGGTGATTTTACAAACCTTTAATATAACAAACCAAATTTGTGCGTCATATATACCATGGTTTAAAACTTTAACTTGAAACTTTAAAGTGTTGTTTCCTATCAGAGGATGCGAGTCACTCATGTGCAGATGGATTGAATCGGTTTTCTTAGTTCCCTTTCTTTTCAAACACACTTATTCTTCACAATATGCCGAGAAACATGAGCTGTGTGTATTAAAGAAACGCTCCAACAATAAAACTAAATGCCACAATGTTCCTGATGTTGTCCAGGCCAAAGATAAAGCACACTGGCAGAAGCTGTTCTCCCACTTCTGCAGCCGGACGGCGAACGAGGAAGAAGAGATCGCACATAAGCTTCTGGGAGAACAGTTCAGAGTAAGTTACCTTCATGTTGTTTCTGCTGCGGATATGAAATTGTTGCGAAAAGCAGAAAGGCTGCCAGTTCAAAGACAATATCATGCTCATATGGTAATCGCTGCTCTTCACAGCTCAGTAAGCAAAGCCTGCCAGTGTTACTTTACCCCTTAGAGAGTTTCACCTCCCACTGTGGCCACCTATGCTTGTGATGTATATTTTCTGTCACGTACAGTGTAATATTTATTTATTTCACATTGGTTTTACAGGGACAGCTGGCCTTGTTACACAGCCTTTTCACAGCAGCACTTTATGATGACCATCTCAGCAGGGTGAGTATGTCTCCAATGAAAACATTCAGCGTTTGTTCCTGTTTTCGAGCTAGTAATTCACATTTATTCAGCACTTTTTTTTTTTTTTTCACCAAATGCTGCACAGCTGCCAAAAAGCGGTTGTTTCTCAGGACAGCTAATTACTGCAGCTCAGAGGTGAACTTTGAACTGACAGATCTGATTTTATTTGGCCTTCTCTGCCTCCTAAATCCTGTCCTGCCTATTATATCACTTTCTGTGTAAATGTCAAGGCTCCTAAAATCTTAGTCGTGCAGTGGTGTTGGTGTTTTCTGATTTTCTGAGTGTGCGAGGTTGAAAAACAACCCATCAGATCATGTGTCACACGGCTGCCACTTGCAAAGCATTGTTTTATATTATGATAAGTTGGACTGCAGTTAATGAGTTTAGTCATTATCATTTAATTAGATGACAATTTGAAAATGGAGGAAAATGTCCTTTTGTAAGTTCCCAGAGGCTGAAATGATTTTCTGTCTGAGAGCTCAAATCCAAAAGATACTAGATCTGCTGATAATTGAGGTAGTTTTGCATGTAAAAACACTAAATATTATTTGATCTTGGCTTCTCAGATGCACATTTTATATCATTTTCAGATAAATATCTCTGAGTTTTGGACTGTCGGTTGGACAAATCAATGGTGCCATCCTGAGTGCATTTTTCAATACTTTCTTACATTTTAAAGCCGGTTGTCTAAAATGCTTCTTACAGTTTCCCAGAGTTCAAGATGATGATGATTTGTCTAATCAACGGTCCAAAAACCGAGTGTTTAAGTTCTAATGAAAGTATTCACTTTTAAGAAGATGGTACCAGAAGTTGTTTTGTGGGGACTCAAACTAGTCAACTCACTCCTAAACGCTCCTCTAGAAAGCAGCTCGACTTCTTTTCGGCTCTTGATGACATTTCACTTTTTATCCAAGAGGCTTTCTTAGTTCTAACTAACTGTTGTGTGGATGGTGGTGAAACTGCCTGGGGACACATGTCAGGACTGCATTGTATGTGGGTGTTGTGCTTATATGGCTGACTTAACTTCTTCCTCAGACCATCTGTTTTCTCTGCCCTGACATTTCCGTCCTTAAATGAGTCCCCTTCAGATGCAGGTGGACTGTTGAGCCTTGTGCTGATGAGCTGTTGGTAAGTCGCCCCCACATATAGGTCAGTGCACTCTATGCTGCATTGGACTGCATATATGTATAAATGTTGCTCAGCCTGTGTTTGGGTGTTTTATTCTCAGGGTGAACCACTTCCTGTCTCACAGTGTGTGCTGGGTCTACAGTTCACTAGTACGTTGTGTTTCTCAGAGACTCAGCCAGCGTTGTTCCACCTGGTCTTATTTTTGTCTCTGCTGATGTGGCAGTGTTTTTTTTCCCATATTTCTTTGCTGACTTCATGAAGGCCCAGTTAGGATGCCCACAGGTTTCCAGTGTTTTATTCATGCCTGTGCTGCTTTTCTGTTCCCTCTGTGTTGGAAGGGGCATCCTCAGCCTGGTGCAGTAAAGTTTCAATCACACCAAGTGGGTGGTGGGAGTCAACCAGCGAGCATTAGTCTGTGTGCAGGTTTCTGGTCAATCTTTTTTGTTAATGCTTTAATGTGCACAACACAGTCCAAAAAGAGGCAGTTTGTTTTCCCTATCGTCCACTGCTGTGAACTTGGTGTTTCTATCCACCGAGTTAATGTGTTCTGTAAAGGCTTCTGCTTCTTGGCCTTTAAATTTGACCCGTGTGTCGTCCACATCTCTGACCCAGTAGCTGGGAGTTGTTCCCGTGAAAGAGCTCAGTGTTCTGCTTTTTACAAGGGAACAACACCATCCACTTGTTCAGATATGTGGATGACACCTGGGTCAAAGTCATAACCCAAGAAGTAGAAGCCTTCACAGAACATTTTAACTCAATGGACAGTAACACTGAGTTTAAAAAGGCACAGCATCAGTGAAAGCAAGCTGCTTTCTTTGGACTGTGCTATGCAACATTGAAACTTACCGGAAACCTACACACACAGACCGATACCTGCTGTTTGACTCCCACCACCAACTGGAACATAAGCTAAAGGGTCATCAGAACCTTACAGCTCTGGCCTGAGAATGTCCCCTCCAACAAAAAATAAAACACATATTATGAAAGCATGAAAAAAAAACTGGGCCTTCAATAAGTCCGCGAAAGATTTAAAAAAAAAAACAAAACCAAAAAAAAAAGAAACAAAAAAAACGGGAAATCAGTCAGATGGGAAAATCAAAAGAGACGCAACAACATTGTCCTCCTGTATGTAGCCAGAGTGTAACTTAGAAGGATCTTCCCCGAACACAATGTCTCAATGCACTTCAGACCCAATCTTAGGCAAAAACTGGACATGCTGAGCAATATTGTATATGCAGTCTGATGTGGTGAGAAGTGTACAGACCTGTACATAGAGAAGAAACAACATCTCAATACAGTCAGCTCCTCAGGACAAAACTCAGCTGTCCACCTGCTTCTAAAGGATGAGGGGCACTCCTTTAAAGACAGCAGTGTCCACATTCTGGACAGAGAAGACAGGTGGTTCAACACAGGGGTGAGGGAAGCCGTCTATGTTAAACTGGAACCGACATCTCTAAACAGATAAGGGGGTCTACAAAACCACTTATCAGCCACATATGATGTAGTGCTGACATCCCTCCCCTGGCAGTTTCATCCTGTTGGAAAAGAGGTGAAGAATCAGAAAAAGACCAGCTGCCTTCTGCTGGAGTAACATACAGAACTTCTACCAACGCAGGTGATGCTTTAGCTGCCCCCCCCCCACAAGTGTCCCAGTAAATAAAGGGTTTCAAATTGATGTGAATATCTTCTCCTACGTGGATTAATGAAGGTCTAACTGTATTGCAGTGGTTTGTTCCGGAGGGTTTCCGCTCTCTGTTCTCTCTGGTGGGAACCAACGGACAAGGCATTGGCACCAGGTAAACACCTGCCGCTCCTGATCTTTACTTTGACCATCAACAGGCCCAGCTCTGGATCTCAGTTTACTTCAAATAGTTCTCTCTGTTTTTTAAACGCTGTTTCTCTAATCAATTTCAGCTCTTTGAGTCAGTGGGTTCATGCCTGTGATGTACTTGAGCTTCCTGCCCAGCAGAGGGAGCATTTGGACTCTTTTATTGACCAGCTGTACAAGGACATTGAAAAAGGTCACAGTTTTATCTCAGTCTTGCAGTGTTTTTTTCCGGAGTAAATTATTTTTGTCTCAACTGAGCAGATTTTCAACAGTCACATTGTTTCTATGAGTGTTTATTATTGCATGTGTCGCAGTGTAGACCAATGACAATGCTGTGATTATTATGTAACCTGTGTGCAGATTCCAGCAAAGGTCAGAAATGTGCATAATTTTTGCATTTTCTCTGCAGAAACGGGGGACTTTCTGAACTGTGAGGGCTCTGGACTTTTTATGCTTCAAAGCTCCTGTAGGTGCAGATGATGTCTCTGTCATAAACACTCATTTCAGTTCATAGTTACTGTTATTCCAAAAGGCCATCGGATGACCTCTTTCTTTTTTTTTGCCATGTGGCTTCTGTGACCCCTTCAGGTAACCACAGCTGCATACCCAATGCAGAGGCGTCCTTCCCCGACAACAATTTCCTGCTTCACCTCAGTGCCCTAAATGACATCAACCCAGGAGAGGTCAGCTGACATGTCTGGGTTTGGAGTGATAAATTTTGGCCTGGGATAGATGGGACAGAACATCCCTCTCTAGCTTTGTGTGCTCCCTTGTCAGACGGTATTAGAAGGCTGAGACTTCCAGGATTGGAGTGGGTTTGTCAAGCTGTCAGAAAGATTGAGAAGCCTTGCATCTGCGCGGCACAGTAATGTCACAGCAGCCGCGCTACTTTCACAGCAAAGCTCTCCTTTGAATGCTGGCAAAGACAGAAGCGCTTTGTACAACATTTCACCAGTTGAGAGATGGAAGGACAGAGCAACTTCCTGCATAACAGAACAAAGACACTTGGAAAAAATATTTCTTCCATCTGAAAAATAGCAGTGCTAGAGCACTTTTCCGACACGGGATATGTGGGCTCGCTGGCTGACGGGTCACTTACTGTTACTCACAGCCTCATTCAGACACACCCGCAACAGTGATGGAGACAGCCACAGTATGCGCGTGCTATTTGCCATACATACGAGATCCTACGGCCGTACGTCATAATTTTATGCATATCTGTCTGAAAATGCGACTGCATAGCCTCTTTCAGACATGCACTGCTTTCAGTGATGTCCTCTAAATGTGTATGTTTCATGTCTCATTGAGCAGTTTTCTGTAAAATGTGTGACACCAACCTTACTAGGTCAGACCTGGTGACATCTACCCTTAGCTTTCAATGTGGCACAAGTCAGAACTGCATAAAGGCGTATTAACAGACACAAGATTTAAACCAACTGAGGCAGCATTGCACAAATATTGCGGCTCACTCCGTCTCTGTCATGGGTTCATCTGAATGAAGCTGTGAGGAAAATGAAGAGAAAACTGATCTATGTTTGAACCACAGGTCACTCTAACAGACTGATGAAACCAGCAATGTTATGTATTCCATGTCTGAAAATGCAAGTAAGACTTGCACCATATAGAAAGAGACACGTAAATGTTACTAATCCAGTAAGACTGCAACTTTTTTCATCACCAAGTTACCATGGTGCCTATTTAGACATGAAGCCCACACGTTCAGATGCCATCAGATTATTATCATGGAGTGCATGTCTGAAAGGGGCTGTTTGTGGAACCAAACTGTAGCTTACAAAGCTGAATACCTTCATGTTATTGATGTGTTGGGTCCTTCAGCCAGTGTGTGTTTTCTTCAATTTTCAGGAGATCTGCATCAGTTATTTGGACTGCTGTCAGCGGGACAGAAGCCGACATAGCAGACACAAAATTCTGAGGTAAACATCTGTAATCCCTTAGATCATTCACTTGAACTGGGGTCATACTGTTATGAATTCCATCTGGATCAATAAAAAGCCTTCAAGCAATAATGGGCAGTCTTGAGGCAAAGACACTACAGGGTCTGATGACTACTCCTGTGCTCACGCTGCTCATTGATTAGCGTGATGTCAGTCCATCTTTGAATTATACCCCAACATAGAGGGAGCGGGGCAAGGGGCGAGGGGGGGTGTTCCTTTTACAAGACTCTGAGCCACAGTTTTTAGCACATCCTGTGATAATTCACAGCCTTAAGAAGGTGCGCATTCACTTCCCTGCTGGTGGTGTGAACTCCTATAGGCCCCAACATCGCACCAACCGATCCAAAGATTAATTGCACCACAAGCAATGATTATAGTGTTAAACAGTCAATTGCTTTAGTGCACAGCAGCTGCAGAAAAGCACCAGATTGTTTTAACAGCAGAGTGCAGAATGTTTCTAATTAATTCAGCTATTGTTAGAGGTGCAACAATGTGACTGGCGGAACATTTTCTTCCCAGGGAGAACTACCTGTTTGTCTGCTCGTGTCCAAAGTGTGTCTCCCAGATGGATGAGCTGGATGTGACATCTGAAGAGGAAGAGGAAGAAGAAGGCGAGGCAGAAGGTGAAACAGAGGGGGATGAGATGGAAGATGAGATGACAGATGTCTGATGAAAGACTTGCCCATATTGTTCTCAGCCGTTCCCATTCCCGCCACTGCGCTAAGCAACCACCAAGCCCAGAAGAATAAAGAGCATCCCCGACCATGATCTGCATCTCACCAAAACTGTCCAAATGTGGGGGGGAGGAGGGGAAAGCGTCCTATCAGCAACACATTTCACTCATTTGTTTAGAAAAAAAATCAGCCTCTGAAAACTGATGAGGTATGTGTGCCAGCATTAGGACAGTGACATGTTTTGGTTGTTTTGGCTCTACCTCAGCACGCTGGGGGGTTGAAATAAAACAAAGACTTTGATTTGAGTGCCAACTTTCCTGGGTCTGGGGGAGTTAAGAACCTGGGGATCTTCTTCTTTTTTTTTTTTAAACTCTTGAGGGTGTAAAATGGAAGAAATTTCTCTGTTCTAAAGCTGCAGTCATTCATTTTTTTGCCCCAGGCTAAACAAGAACCCTTACTTCTATTCTGACATGTTCGCAAACAGATGCTTAGTTATATATCTAGCAGGGAACAAGAGATTTGATTTGAGCTTTAGCCAGTCAATAGGTGAACAGAGAAATACCCCTATCAAGACCTTCTTTTTCATGTCTTACTTGACTATTTGTCATTTTTATACAGACAACATGTCATATTAATTACCCCCTTTTCAAGTATACCCTGACCCAAACGTATTCACTCTCTATTTGAGAGGAACATCCGTGTCTGTGACATTATGAGAAATGTTGCCGTTAGTCAGGTAGTTGCTAGCTTTGTTCGTCTGCCGCTTGGTGCAGTTCAAATAGCACTCAGTAGTTCTGTCAGGTTTCTGTGGCTGGAAATGACACAGTTGAGTCACCCAAAACACTTAAGTTGGGAGGTGAAAAACCAAAACAATGAGCTTAAAGTACAGGTCAGCGATTGTAGTAACTAGTACTTATCACTGCAGGTTCCCACCGTCATGTTAGTAATTTCATTCACTTTCATTTAAAAAAAATAAAAATAAATAGAGCAGCTTTAAAGCTGAAAGTAAGCACTTTATCCCCACAGTTATTGTGACTTTGAAAACAAATGGATTAGAGAGCCAAAACAGAACTGTCATAATACTGACTACACTGTGTTTGACCTTCAGGATCACTGAAAGCAGCTCAAAAGAACAATTATCTTTCTTGTTCCTAACGACTATTAAAGAAAAGAAGAATGATTAAGCAAAGGTCAATTGCTTCTCAGGTGTTTCTGCTCTACTTAGTAGAAGTTTCTTACATGACTATGCATACTGTGTTGAAAAGCCTTTTTTATTTATAGTCCATTGTAATTACAGCCTTGTCATATGGGAGGCATCCAGCTAGCAAAATATAATTCGGTTTTCATGCCATGATCTATGGGGTTAAGTTAGACCTTACTTAATGTATTATGGGGACCTTGAGTGGAAAATTGCTTTGTCAGTAACTGTTTGCCCTTTGTTGAGAACTGTATTTCAAACCATGGTTCCACATGAGTGAAATTGCTGCTGCCGCCTTACATGAATCAATATTACAACAATGACTATAATCACAAATCCCAATATTTTCAGTTACTCAACAAAGATTGGAAATATTGAGTGACTATTCCCAATTTTCTCAGTTGGCATTCAGCGCTGTGTGGCACAGCAGAACATGGCTCTGCAAGACCAATGTAAAATTTAAATATTATAAGGAAAGCAAACAGGAGCCTAGCAGTTGTCATTTTTACTACTCTGGCATAAACCATTGAAATTGGATGTCTGTCGAGTCATTTATCTGGTTTACACACCTCGCGCCTTTGCTACAGAAGATTGTACCGGTAAAATATTTGTTCAGTTCTTGCATATTGACTACAAATCCTTAGTCAAATTATGTTTGTCAAAGGGGATTGGGTCCTCACTAACAATTGTTTTTTTTACGGCTCTTGCTTTAGGCACATGGGGAAGCTATAATTAGAGATCTTATTCCTTATAGTTAAAGGTTAAACTATAGTGATTTAAAAGAGTTTTTCTTATTTGTCTTGTCGGCAAATCCCATTAAAAGACCAAAACCAACAATGAATGGATCCATCTACAAAGTATTGGCTGTGCGTCCAAAGCCTGATTTAGTTTATTATTCTGTGCCAAGGAGTTCCAGTGTTGCTCAAAAACCATTAAAAAACCCATGAGCTACTGAAGCACCAAAGACTAATAATCGTGGGATTTGTTGACAAGAATATAGGAGAGGATAAGATGGAATAAAATACAGAAAATCATGCCATCAAATGAACCTTTTAATCACTAAATGAATTAATTAAGGTATTCTTCTACCACTCCGTCGCTGTTCACATTTACAGTATGTGTCTAATTGGTGCTGGCACATACTGGATAAGATAATAACGTGTTTACATAGTTAAATATAATCCTATGCTTTTCCCCCAGTGCGTTTAGATGTAGCTGACATTCCTCCATAAACCTTCTCAGTTTACATAAGTCCCCAGTCTTTGCTGCATGAACTGCTAATTCACCCAGGATGCACAAAAAAGAAACTGGGGGTAAACAAAAAGAACACATATCTATGAAATGTTGCACACCTGAGACCCGGCATGGCAGGACGCTGGACCTCTGGACACATCTTCCAGTTGAAGCTCCCCCACAATCGGCTGTCATCCTCTGAAGCCATGCCAGAATCGCTGCAGGAGCGCTGTAAACTCTGGAACGTGGACTTTGGTGCGGCAGCCCACTGCAGGGGTCGAGCTCGGGCAGCCATGCATATAGTATAGACGTCTACACCACACAGCCGGGCCGCTTCAGCGAGGGAACACAGGGAGGTCAAAGGGTCTGCTCTGACAGAAGTGGGCCGGATAGAGGCTTGTTTGAGGAGTGAAGGGGTGGGAAATGAGACAAGTGTTTGAGGAAAGGAAAACGGAAGTGGGGGGAGCGTTACGAAGGGTAATTATTACTATTGAGATAAAGAGTCTTTTATTCTGACAAATCAAGTACAAAACACTTCCAGCACACTTCAGAGACTACGATGATCTAAAAGTGGCACATTACTGTCATTGCCCTATTATGCAGATGGGGGAGGGAGAGTACTTGACTTCATTTAAAGAGATAAAAGATGGCATATTTTCCAAAATGTTAATGTTATGTGCAGGAAATATGCAATATTACCCATGACTTGTAAGGCTGGCCCACACCTAGCTATATCAAATCCTTTTAATCTGTCAGTCTGTGATGCTCATGTGGTTCTGCTCTGAAATCTATACAGAGTTAAATAAAATATGAGTCAGAGCCCATAAGATGTGGAATAACTCAAATGATACCATCAGACTTGTAAAATGTGATTCTGCTTACCACACACTTTATGGGTTAAGATACACATTTTTACAGCTGCAGCTAACATCAAGTGTAGACTAATCTGTCCGTTCTTTTGATTGACTGTTGAATCAAATAATTGCTGGAGCCAGAGAACAAACATACCTGTTTTCCAGAGCCCGAGGTGATGTTTTAAGATGTGCTTTGTTTTCCATCGAGCAGTCACAACCCAAGTTCAGTTTACAATTACTGCACATGCAGTACACAACAGAAGTGAGCAAATCCCTGTGCAGTATCACTCAAATGTCAAATTATTTAAAATGGCATCACCTCTCAATAATTTGATTATTTCCAAGTTGACAAGTCGAGTGTATTGTCTTATGAACACTGGCCATACAGGCCACAAGGTTCAAACTCAATGAAACAAAAGTGAATACGTCTGTGATCATAGACACACAAGCTAGAAAACTTATCATTGAAACAATTTTGACTACACCGGTGATTTCCAACCAGCCTAAATGCATTAACATGGTTAAAACATGATCTGTCAGCGCCACAATTTTCTCTACTCTGAACCAATGAGCTGTGTCTATGTACATGTCCGCATCATGGCTTCACATGGAACAGAATTGCCAGAGAATGTGAAAAAAAAATAAAAAATCAGATTGTGACACAGTGCTGTGTAACTACACAAGAAGATCAGTGACTAAGTCAAATTAGCTGAAACACATTTGCAGCAATAATCAGGAAGTACAGAAAAAGTCATATCACCATTAATCAGAGCCACAGAGGATATCCTAGCACAGTGATGCCAGACATTGCACTACTTTGACAATCTAGTTCTGAAAAATGTAAGCAAGTGCTTAAGAGTTGGCACAGAGGTTATCAAAGGAGTTATTTTGTACAACATGCATGATATTAACTTCAATGGATGACTTCCAAGAAAAAAAAAAAAAAGAAAAAATAAACTTGGTTACTCCTCAGAATAAAAAAAAACAAAACTGCAAGGTGAAACTTGAACATGAAAAGAAGACTGGAAGCTCCGTTGTTCCGATGAGACCAAGTGTGAACCTTATACAGTGAATAGTCCCAACAGTAGAGCATGGAGGTGGAGTGTGATGGTATGGGGCTGCATGATTACAAAAGTTGGTAGGAGGTGACATTTAACGATGGCACTATGAATGCATGTATACTGGCTAACAAGATGGTAAATGGTCTGCACTTATGTAGCGCTTTTATCCAAAGCACTTATGTGTTTCTCATTCACCCATTCATAAACACACATTCATACACCAGTGGCCACAGAGCTGCCATGCAAGGTGCTGCCTGCCATCTGGAGCAGCTTCGGGTTCAGTGTCTTGCCCAAGGACATTTTGACTGTGGAGGGGCCGGGGATCGAACCACCAGCCTTGTGACTGTAGGACAACCTGCGCCACAGCCGCCCCAAGATGAGTGTCAGTTTGAAGAAGTGATGCAGAAGAGGAATATTTCAACATAATATCAATTTAAAGCACACTGCCAAAACCATACAAGATTTTCCTAAGAAGAACAAAGGGAAAACTATGAACTGGTTGAGTATGTCACTTGACCCAGATCGAACAGAACACCTTTGAGGTATTTTAAAGAGAAAGTCAAAGAGCAGGTAAAAAAAAAATTAAATAACATTTTTTTTTTAAATTGTCCCTGAAGAATGGCAGAACATCTGTCCAGAATTTGGTCAAAAAAATCTGACTGTCATCAAAAAAGGTGGACATACTAAGTACTGAAAAGACAAAACATTTAAATCTCAGTAATTATTGACTTTAGTTGCATTAAGTTTCTACTGTGAGGCCTTTATTTATAGTATCGTACATTTAAACTGTTGTTTTGTAATTTTACACAAGAGCAAATACCTACTGCTTAACTTAGAAATATTGCAGTTATTGAAAGGTCATGCAATGAATCATTTGACATTTAAGTGATATTGCACACAGGTGTACTCACTTGTGTGTATACTGTGAAATAGAGAAAACAGCATATCATCACATTGGTAAAGCTCAGACCAGAAAACAGAATTTTAAATTGATGCATGGCTTAATTACAATGTTAAACTGACACGACTCCAGATGTATTAGTTGCAATCAGCTTTTATAGATGTTTATATTATCATCCTCATTTATAAAAGGTTATTCCATTTAAAATTCTAAGCTTACGTCCCTGTTTTTCACATTTTCTGTTATTTTTTATACGTCTAATCGGTTTTGTTTTTGAAAAGTTTTCCTCAAACTCAAGATTATATATTTTTTAGATGATTTATTCTAAATAGTATACTAGCTAGTGGTAAAAAACAACTCTTCAGTTTGTTTAACCTTGACATCCTAAACTTCATCCATCTTGAAAAAACTGGTTGATTTATCCACCGAGGTTAAAGGTTCACTGTTTTGTTTATGACTGCTAGTGCGAAAGTTGTTTCACTGTTTCACATTGCATGCTTGAAGTGGACAAACTCTGAAATGGAAGCCGGTTTTCGACCCACGTAGAACAACTCTGCTAGAAACAGGCCCCATATGGAAACAATCTCCAACCTACATTAGTGCTGTCCACACTGGTTACCACAACGGATACCATTGCTGCCTTGCAGGGCTGCTCCAGACCTGAGCTGATGAATGACTGCTTCATGTGAAATCAGCCAACCTGAAGTAAGGTTATTGCACTTTAGCTCACCCTGCATTAAAATAAACACGAGAGAAACACAGTTTAACAACAAAAACATGGCTCCTGAGTAACCTGTGGGGTTTTGATCAATGATTCAGATTTCTGTGGTTCAGTTCTGCAAAAATAATTTGCTTTGCTAAAATCAAAATGGTACAAATTGTCAGCAGTGTGTCTGCCATGTGGTCATCTGGGATACTTCTGAAACCTTGTGGGCAGCCAAGTAACCTTGCATTCATCTTCAGGGAGAAACATCTAAAGCCTCAATGGCATCAGATAAATCTTGCTGTGCGGCCTGAGCCTGTGGAATTGAAGATGAAGAGTTGAGTTATGAATCATCCAAACAGAGGCTTTAGTATCACAAATGTTACAGTACAGGAGGATATACAGTAGACCTAACACAGCATGGCAACTATCTAACAGAGGAATGAAAAGAAATTTCCACTTGAAGTAGTTTTGAGAACATGTTCTCAATTTTGTATGAAAACAGCCAGCAATGAGGATAAAGATGAGAAAAAAAAGACAATTAGTTGCTTCATTTTTGAGACTGGCAGCAAGAATGTGAGTCTTTTTTCCACACAAAGAATGTGCAGATTGATGGATTGTTGAACCTCCAGTTCACTGTTGACTATGAAAATACTGAGCTGATTAGTTGAAGTAGTCTGTGTGTCTTGTTTCAAAACTTTTTCCAACCACAACTTGGCACTTGTAGTTTCTTAGTTGTACTAGCAGCTCCAAGGATGCAATATGGATCTCTCAGTTCACCGCTCTGGCCCAGACTGAACTTCAAACTATGGATATTTGGTACAGACATTCATGGTCCCCAGAGGATGACGCCCAGTGATTTTAGTGAACCTAATAACCTTTCTTCCTACCCTATTGACAGGTTCAAGTTTTTTGCGTACCCTGTCTTGACATCTACCTGATGGATTGATACAAAATTGACACAGATGTTCACGCCCCCCAGAGGATAAATCCCATTGGTCACAACTTCACTACCACCTTGAGGTAAACCTTTGTAGTGATACAGTCGTGACTGTGGATCACTAAAAACATAGCCTGCCTAATCATCCTCTGAATGGTTTGTATGGGTGGTTGTAGTTGTTTCTCATAATGAAAGAGATTTTAAAAATGGTTGCATGTCGATAATGGAAGGTGAAGAGAAAACCACATGAAATAAGTTGCCAATGACAAACTTATGGAGACCTGCAGTCTACATCCGGTGAGTCAGACTATTTTCTTATTGACGTCTGTATAATTTAAATTCTCTCTGCAGCCACAGGAGTTGCTGCCTGCCGGCTGTATGAAAGAATGTAAGTTTCCAGACTGACTTTACGTTTCAGACCTGAGGGTCGTGTCCATCTTTTATACACAGATTATGTTTTGAACAAAACTGTGATTTTATGGATTGTTTTCCCCAATTTTCTCCAAATATTTACAACCTGATGAACTTAAATGACTTATGATCCCCAAATATTACCTGTAGGCCAATCATCAGGCCTAATTTATGACCAAATATTATGATGAATTTCCCTTCACTCCCATTTGTACTTGTTTCTGATTTATATCCTGATGCGATAAACCAAAAGGATTACGTGGTAATCTATACCAGTTAGCACCGCCTCATAAAGCTGATGAAGTGGCTGTAGAATTTCATTGTATTTTGGAAACAGAAGAATATATTTTAAGTCTCTGAGTTTGAGGCTTGGACAATTAAAATAAGATCATTGTGCTATATGTGAAAGAGGTCAGCTGTGATCAAATGTGAATGCCTGGATGAATTCTTTCTCTAAGGTCAAGCCAGACATTCCCACTGAGACCAAACATGGTCTGACTCATGTAGTGCAAATGAGGCATTTGAAACACTCTGGCTATTCAGCTTTATCTCTTGCTATCTCATTTTCACATCTCTTGCAGGACATACAACACATCCTTGCTGGATGAGGCTAATGCTTTCTTTTGGCTGTGGCATTTGGAAGTCCGGGATGCGAAAGGAGCAACAGTATCCAATTATGTGCAGCTTATTGTCGCTAGTCAGAATCATAAGAATGCAAGCAAGATAGGTTGTCTAGATAAGACACTTTTCAATATCAAGGGCTTCTCTCACATCCTGTGGGCAGCTGGTTGATGGACTGTTCATCACACAAAAGGTCACATTTGTTAACCAATTACAGCAGGAATCGTTTCGTGGAAAACAAGACATGAGTTTGATGAAACAATGCTGTCATTCAGCCAAACCCCCCCCCCCTTTTTAATGTAGTTTTAAGAAAGCTGATTAAGATAATAATAATAATAATAAAAATAAAAAAACTGCAGTATTTGAAAGCATGGAAACATGAAAATATCAAAAAGAATCCTGTTTATTTCATTAAGGTTAGAGTAACACGATTAAGCAGAATAGGAAGGGAAGAACAATTAAGAATTTGCTAAAGATGAAGAGTTCTGTAGATCTGAATATATTTTCAAACAGCAAATTAGTGATGATTAATGCATTTCCTATGGTTTGCCTAAGAGCATTTGCATCCTTGGTTCCAAAATCTTTAATAACAAATTATTTTAATTATTACTTAATCTACCAAGTATATTCTTGATTATTGTTTAGTTAAGCCAATAAACTGGAGACTAAAGACAGGGTAATAACATTAACTCCAATATGTGCAGGACATTAGTGCTAGCAGATATTGCTGAATGCTGTAAGGATTGTCTATAAACCCTATAAAACGCCCTTATGATTTTCCAGAGCCTAAATTATTTTGTCCTACCAACAACCTATCCTCTTAGCTTTGACATATTGATCACTGCTCTGGCCCTTGGTCCCCGTGAGAATTTTGTCTTCCCATCAATCTCTGATGAGATTGTCCGCAGGAGATTCTTTGAAGTGACTCTTGCAAGATGTATGCTCTCCGTATTTGAATTCAAAAAAGAAAATGATCCTTCATCTGTAAATTTCACTGCTCTTTCCCAAATGAATTGGCCTGTGTGTGAAAGCGAGCCAGCCCTCCCTTCCTCCTTCATCAGCACAGAGCCTGAGGACATGCTTTGACCAGCATTAGAAGGAGAGGGGGGCATGCCTAATGCTTTGCACAGTTATTTGAGGTCCTCACAATTTCCATTGATTATACATAAAAAGACCACATAGGAGTGTTGGTTTCACAAGGCCCCTTCATTATGTTTTCAAGGTGAGAAGACACAGTCACCATTTTCTTCATGTGTATGTTTAGTTTGCAGATATCCACATTTGTAATTCCTGACTTAAGCAAATTATTGGGAAGATTAATCCACAGAAAACACAATGTATGCAAAGACTGACCTTTTCATTAGTTTTTTTCAGTGAGGTTTTCCATTAAATGTTATGGATAAATAATTTTTTGTATTTACTGCACATCGTAAGTCTTAAGCTACAAGTCGGGCTCCTTTTATTGGAGAGAGTATTAATAGTCATCAATATCACCTCAGGACATCATCTAATTACTAAGCAACACTGTAGATGGTACAAACAATAAGCATATTATCCAGCACTAGCCTCCCATTACATCTAGCGTCTGTTCACGAAATGAGCAGATAAAACATTTAAATGGGACCATTTTCAAAGCCCTGCAACACGAACACCAGTGTGCCAAAGCAAAGCCGACTTTCCCAGATGATTCAGTATTCACACACACAGTCCTCCACAAACCAGTCCAGCCCAGATCAATCACTGCATCAGGTGCTTCTGTTTATGGTATGACGCAGTGAATGTCTTATTCTCCAGATGGAAGCGCTTCTGAAAGGCTGCAGTGTCTGAAAGCGAACCATTCCAAAAGTTTCATGATTGAGCTTAGGAGTGCAAAATCCACCAGGACAGAAAGTTGGATCCAGGCACAAGCTGGAAATGTGATTAAGGCCTGAACCTCTGTGGTAGAGGATCCACCCAACAAATCCCACACCCAACACTGTAATTCTGCCGTGGCTCCTCAGGAGACATTTAGCAGTTTGTTAACGTAAACCTGTTTAGTGTGACATGGGATGAAGGCCCCTGAAGTGACAGATGTTTCTCTTAAATGTGAAGGGAAATCTTTTTTTGGGGGGGTTGTGATGGTGGGACATTGTGTGGTTGAGTGGGAGACACTCTGGTTGCTTTGGGCTGTTTGAAATCCTGGGCTCATCCAAGCTTTTTCTTTTTCTTGGTGAATGGTGTGCATGTTGATATGAAATACACCTTCACTGGTTCAGAGCGCAAATAACCTGCTCTCTCTTCTTTCCTCTCCCCACTTAGCATGGCACAGTCCACAAATTGCAAAAAGGACATGGAGTCATTGTCGCCTCAACCAAGGAGCTTTCAAAATGAAAGAACACTAATATGCACCCTGAAATGGGTTTTTAGGTTCGTATAAGCAATTTCTGCTGAAACTTAATTGCTTCTGGGATTTGTGAAGACACTTTTTGGCTATTAAACCACCTTGAATGAAAATAGCCTCGCTCCATGTTGAAAGGCATCAGGCCATCTTCATCTACTAACCGGAGGAACTGTAGCACTGATTTTGCAACACTGCAGTGTTCGATTGCAATGGGATGGCTCAAGCATTGTAGAGGAAGAGCACAAAAACAAAGACTTCTCTCATGGAGCCGGCGGTCTGTTTGTGTGGCTGGTTGAAGTGTCTTGAGACACCAGAGGGAAATCCACCAGACCTTCAAAGAGAGAGCACAGCGGGGGGTGTTGGCAGACTGCTGGTTTGGACAGCTTGCATACCGTACAACACAACCCCGGCTATCAGACCCACGCACCAAAACCAAAGCATCACTGAGAATCCCGAATGAGCAAGCCGTGTACGGGTTAATATATTTAAACTTACCAAGTGATTCTCAAACAGTGGGGACTGATGCGTTTGCCACATGGTGTGTGGGAACACCTTGGAGGAGACCAGCTAATCTGAGAAAATACTAAATTAAGTATAAGTAATGCCGAAACACTATATGGTGCCATTAAGAGCCAGCAGGCAAGTAAAGAAACAGCAAAAAGTAATGAAACTGCAAATACACTCTAACAAGTAACTCATTAGATCTGTTGCAACCTTTCATTAGATGTATGGTTACAAGACAGGAATTAAAACTTACTAATTTAGATAAGTGGCAAACATAGTTTTAATGTGTTTCATTGACATAACAATGTTGTTAATTAAACCAACTTAATTTTGGATGTAATTTGATGTAAAATTTCTGAAATTGATTTCAAACAAAATTCAAGTTGTAGTCCATCCATCCATTATCTATACACCGCTTAATCCTCACGAGGGTCTCGGGGGGCTGGAGCCTATTCTAGCTGACTTAGGGCGAAGGCAGGGGGCACCCTGGACAGGTCACCAGTCTATCACAGGGCTACACTTAGAGACAGACAACCAAGCACACTCACATTCACACCTACGGACAATTTAGAATCACCAATTAACCTCAGCATGTTTTTGGACTGTGTGGAGAACCTGGAGAGAACGCACACTGCACAGGGAGAACATGCAAACTCCACGGACGCGAACCGGCGACCTTCTTGCTGCGAGGCAACAGCGCTAGCCATCTTGCAGCCCCTCAAGTTGTAGTAAAATAACTAAATTGGCTTAAAAACTTAATTTTTCTTCACCTTAACTTCAGGATTTCAAGTCCTTGAAAATCTGAAAACTTCTGTTCATGAAACCATTTCATAAGCAATTGGTAACTTCAAGCACCATTTTGGATGAAAGACTAATTCCCTCAACTCAGTGTTGTTCACTGGACTAGCATGACTTGATTAGAAGTAGAAGCTGTTAACGCTGTAAGACTAATGCAAATCTGTGCATAAATTTTTTTAAGCCTAAACCTTTGTAGGAGATAGTTAAAGCAAATAGTTAACAGTAGGCTCTAAGTAGTGGATGAACATTTGAAATAATTGCCAAATTATAGAAAAAAAAAGGCCTGAACGCGTAGCTCTAAGTAATAAACAGATGAAATAGCTTAGAGTAGGTTTTATGGATCAAATGTGAAAATGTAGGACATAAATAGCACACATGTTCAGCTGAAAAGACTTGACAAGCTTATGAAGAGAGTTCAAAATAATAGATTAACAGTTAAACTAATGGAAAAAGAAATGGACAAAGTTATTTGGTAAAAGTAAAGTTTGTAACGTCCAATAAGTTCCAGTAAAAATGCAAACTTGGCCGAACCAAACACAACATTGTTTAGATGTATGATGAAATATTGCAACAACATCCCCTTTTATGTAATAACCAGTTTGGAATCTATTTAAATGTACACATACGATGGGCTGTAGAGAACCACGTGCATTTGTTTGTGTAATCTGTCATTCTAATTGCAAAAAGACAGATATTTTTAAAAGGCACATATGAATTAATAAATGTGTTTCCATACAAGAATACACTCTCTCTCACACACAGGAAGCCACTGAATTATAGATGCAGAAACAGGAAATTCCTCCCTTTACCCTCTGTCACTCAGGCTGTGACCTTGCACTAAATCAATTAGCAGTGCTGCAGGCAATCAGCGGACCTCCCTGGAGACTCCATGAATGTACCCTTAATTCATGAGGGCCTCTTGGACCTCTCCCCACAGCCCTACCTGATGGGTGGCCGCGGCCCCTGTTCATACAAACAGGGCAGCCATTTCACGCTGCGCAAATCAAAGAGCGGTTGGGGTGAGATTGTTTTGTTTCCTCCACTGTGCAGCATCCTGTGCTGTCGACAAAGGCCTCTGTGTGGTCAGGAGGGTCCTGTTCCACTGGGTGACCACTGAGATGCTCCCTCACTGTCCATTGTAGTTTGTGCTCTCAGCCTTTAGGTGGATTTTGACTTCTGTAGCACTGCTTAAAAGCAGCTGCTGACATGACAAAGATTCATAGTGGGATCATCCAGGATCTATATTACCGATTACTGTTAAAACCTAAGTATCAAAGGTAAATCTCTGTTGTTTTTAGGGCTGAGACAATTAATCAATTAACTGATGGACAAGTAAGTTCTTTATGAAGGAAAAAAAAAAAAATAAATCAATGTTTGCTAGTCCCACTGGATTGCAAATAAAAACGTACAGATTTTCACCCAAACATAAGTAAATAAATATTAATAAAACGTTAAATTATTAACATAATAAGTAGGAAAATTTTTTACTTTTACCATAAAATTAACATATTGGGTGTCAAACCAGAAAAACATATAAAGAATTTAGGAAATAATCAGTAATTTGATTGGCACGTTTCATTCAAACACTAAATTATTACCAAAAGAAGTTTACGCTGGGCATTTTTTAGTATTTGACGACATTTAACAAGATAACGACATAATTGCAAAAGTAAAAGCCTGTTAATCATTATGAGGGTCAACTTAATGATGTCCTGGATTACTGTTTAAATCTTTGTAAATGTTACCTCCTTTGTCATTATGTGGTTGATTGAGCAAATAATCTCACACACTAAAACTAAATCAAGGTGTCTGATATCAAATAAACATTCAAATTCTACCCACAAAGTTTGGAGAGAAAAGCAATAAGACAGAAAATGACATCTTGTTCTCAGCATGCAGTGAGAAGCAATTTGCTGTAGCCTGTTCAGAATAATTGGAAATTTTAACTAAAGGAACATCAGTTAATCTGGCATTTATTTAACCTAGTAATTGTTTGGTCTTTTGAATATCAAACAGTGAAAAACCACTTGCCAAAATTTGGCACAAGAAAGACATACACTTAATGTTATTGCACAAGACACTCTTGAAATGAAACCACACGCTGCAGATCTGTCTCCCATTAAGCTCACGTTTCCATCAATTACGTCGCAACAGCAGAATTATGTAAATTATTGGCAAATCGCACACATTAGTTCTGCTAATTTCACATACTGCAGGCCTATCTGCAGATCTTTCATGCGTAGCTCCGAACTTCATCCCGGCCTGTCTCGGTGTTTCCGTTTGGGGAACCTGACACTTAGTCGAGCTTCCAGCCATTCAGTGTTTATCAGCAGGATCAATGCAGCATCTGTGTCTTTCTCCCCACGAGACTCTGTGGGATGTAATCCTTCTCTAGCTGAGCGGATCCTGAATCTTCCCATTCACTCTGGCTCCCTAGAGGACACGGGGGCACATTTCCCATGGACCTGAATAACTCTGCATGCTATTTGTACAACGTATTGCAGGCTGGTCGTATCATAAAATGCCCTGACGGTTTAGATTACCTTGTCTTATCATAACTGCTGGACGTATTCCTTCAGATAGCGATGTCAACATATTCATGTGACCCTCGGTGAAAAAACTAATCTAGACAGGGTGGCTCGCCCTCACACCGCCCTGTAACTTCTCATACTTGTGTCACACACAGTTGGGGAAGTACTGAGATCAAACAAAATTTCTTTGATTAACTGGGACTTGGCACTAATTTCCCTTGGTCATGTCTCCCTGACTAACATTCAGTGTGAATTTAAGACGAGTGAAGCCACAGGGAATTACACGCTGAGCAGGCAAATAAACAGAGTGGTGTTTGGGGAAATCTACCTATTCACAACATGGAATTTAATAAAGCAAATGATTCAGTTTCCATCAGTCATTTAAATTCTTCTAACAGGTTAATGACCACATGGGAGCAACACATTGGGGCGAAAAGCAATTGAATAATTGTATGTAATTTATTTTTGAATATATTTAATTTGCTTAAGAAACTTGCAGTTTCACGTTTATCAGAAATAACAGCGTTTTTTTCCCTCCATGTTACATTTATTTTGACCCAGTGCAGTCACTAACCTTCTTTTAATTCTCAACAGCATAATGACACCAATTACCACCTAAGCTAATGGATATTACATCATTATCTCAATCAGCATTGATTGTGCCTCCACTTTATCAGCACTCCTGTTAAGCAGCTCAGAGATTTACTTTGTGAAGGTGAAAAGACAAAATTTGATGAATTTGTTGTTTTGCAACTTCAAACAAATCTGAATGCATCCATTTTTAAAAAGTTGCAGCTGTTCATAGACAGAGTGTGTTCTATGAGTTACCTGACTTTGCATGTGGCGGCTTCATGTTGCTGATTCACGTTGTCAAATAAATAAGTTGCGTTACCTCGTGTGGTGGCAAAAACTGCAAAACTCTGCCGATGGAGTTCCTGGTTTTGGTCAAACATCATCATCTCTGTAGCCAAAATATTTCCACACAGCTAACTTTTTTCTCTCTTAAACCAACTATTTCTTTTCAGCCGTTCTTTCCAGTTTCTCGCTAATTTTTCTGTGTACAAAGAACCTCATCGTCAATAAACTCAGTGTCTGGAGAATAAAGTAAAAAACAAACAAACAAAACTGTGTGACTCTGGGGTCAGAACACAACAGGGTTGTTTGGCATTGAAAATAAAATTTGGCATTGAAAACAAAACCTGAACTGATGAAGGAAACGCTGGAATTTCTTAATTTTTTTTACTAACATTGAAAAAAAATATTTGCCACCAAAAAAGTTCTACTGGAAGATAAAATACAGACATTTTATTTAGATTTTTTTTTGTAACGTGATGTGCAACCTCCTTTAAACGTCTAACATCTAGGAGGTGGTGTTCTCTTTGCTATTGAAGTGTCATCAAGCCAAGACCTGCAGAGCTCTTTAGGCCTTTAGAAGACAAGGTTGTGGATGTCTAGGGGTTGGGTGAGGGATTTGAAAAATATCTTTTGAAATAAATCATTCCACAGTAAGACAATCATCTACAACTGGTGTCGATTTTAAAGGAATGTCCAGGACAAATCCATTCCAAGAGCAACATGTCTGATGCAACAAGAAGGGTCCAAAAAAGTTAACATCTTATCACAGTGTCAGCAGGTAACTCCTACATCTGTTGGTGTCAAAGAAAAGAAAAGTGAAACAAATTTGAACTGCATCTGATGCGTGCCTGAATGAATGGTTACTCAAAATGCCTACAAGAGGTTATCTTTGCCACAGGGGACAACACAGGCTTCTGTTGCCACAGAAGAATGTTACATCTATTGAGATTTTTGTTGATTAACGGACTGAAAAAGCTAATTTCCAATGTTTGATCCTCTTCAGATTAAACATGAAATACTTGAGAACAAAGTGTTGCTTGTCTAAATATACCAAGTTTTTTTTTTTACACAGCTATAAAAGAATAGAACTACATTTAGCTCACAACTACAGCCCTGATTTGACACACTGTCTAAGCCTTTATTCATCTTCAACAGACACCACTAGTCTTCTGGTTTGGTTACTTCACATTGTTTCTTCGTGGTTGCCCGAGCTCCTGAACAGCTCGGCATGGCGGCACAGCTAAGAATTAAATTTGCCGTCGTTCCAAACACTTGCTTCAATCTGACACGCACGCACGAAAAAACATCATGAAGAATGCAGCTATCAGAACTGGTTGACATCTAATTTGTGGAAGCGATGTCTTGATTGTGATTGTTTGTTTGTGGTAAAATTAACTCAACTCATCAGCTCAGTTGTGCCTCACATTATGTTTGAGTCTGGGCGAGTTGTTGTTGACAGTCAGTAGAATCACTTCATGTCATAATTTACTGTAAAATACAGACAAATTCTATTACACAGCAAAAAACTAACAATCCCCCCCTGAATACTGCTAAGTTTTGTAAAATCTGATGCTTCAACAAAAACAAGAATTAACCTTAACATTTTGGGAGTAAAATTAATGCTAACTTCACAATTTGAAGCTCTGAAAAAGAAAAACGAAACATTTTTTTAAATACAATTTTTTGTTTAACATTAAGTTACATGTTTTTTCTTTTTAATTATTGGTTTCTAAAGTATATTTAATAGACTACAACTTGTTATACATTGCTGCCTTTATATGAATATTTCAAATCCATAAAAATGCAAATGCAGTGTCTTACCCCTTATTCTTTCTTGCTTTAGGTGTTTTAGTACATTTTTAAATGTTAAACAGAGTTTAACATTTAACAATTCTGGATCATAAGGATTAAAGACACATTGTTATTTATGGTGTCGGCAATTCACAATAGTGTTTATTCATTTTAAAAGCATAACATGCAGTCATTTACAAGCAATTACATACACAGTTAATGCTGATTACACTGACAACACTCTGTACATACAGTATATCATTAGAAAGTCATCCTATTAAACAGTCAACCTCATATTCTACTGTAGAATAATAAATTCATCATACATAATTAACTCTTTAACTATATGATGATTCAATGCTATAATATTATGTTTCAGGAATATGTGTTACCGTGTATGGAGAGATTCCAGTATAGGTTTGAGGTGAACCTGGATACTCGTTGAAACATACAAAGACCGAACAAACCACACATAAAGATATGTTTCATCAACCTGCACAGACTTCTTTGTTTTTGACTGTGTCAGGAAGGAGTATAGCCCTCATGCCTGAGCATATACACCAACACACTGAACCACTGCTCAGTAACGATCAGAGTTCTGGTGGTAGGAAACCCTATAAATCCCACAAGAACACCAAAAAGCTTGACAGCAACCAGCGGCTTACACTGTTCATATGCAGTGTCATTTCTAATACAAATGTCAGAAAAGGAGGAAAAAAAAGTTTAGGTGAGACTCTTCAGCCTACAGAGGGAACTGAAGGTGAATGAACTTCATTAAACAAAACTAAATGCGGGTTAAAGCTGTTCATTAGCTGGTTTGTCTCCCTCAGGGGACACAGGTGATGTCAACAGCTGCTGATGTCAGTTGTAAGTACATGCTTTGTTTGTTTCTTTGTTTGTTTGTTTTTTTCATGACAGGTTCATGAGGACAACTGGCAGTGAGTGTATCTGAAGCAATAACTGCTGAAATCAAAATTCAAAGTACATCAGGAGAACATTTAGGACTGATTCAAGAATAATATCTCAAGGAAAAAAAACACAGAATGGTCACTGTTGATGCTGCCACAGCTAAAAACTGATGAACTCGCTGCTTGCTTGTTGAACTCTGTAACATGTTTTGAGGAACATGAAATTTCTGCTGATCATTTTACCTTTCTGCTCTTTCAACAAAGAAATGCAAAAACCTTGAAAAAAACAAAACTGATAAGCAGCTCTTTATACTGTGCAGTAAATCATGCAGAAGTAACAAGCCACCAGAGAAACACATCTATGGGGACACTGGAAGACAAAGAAGAAATAAACTGTTCTAAATTTCTCGTCTTTGTGAAAAGACAAAGAGTACAGCGTGTTATATTGCAGTGATTTCCAGCTTAAGCATGAAGAGCGAGCACGGTGAGATCTGGGGACCCATAGTTGGAGCAGTTATTTATTAAAGCAGGAGGGGATGACACCTACAGCAGATTGCCTTATTATTTATAATGCTTGCTGCATGTTATGTGAGAGGTTTTACAATGACAGCTTATGGGAACACTGCTGTGAGGAGAGTAAAGTTAAAATCACGCCGCAACTTCTCTTGTGGCATTCATTGACAGGTCATTTATTTATAGATTTTCAAGTGATTTATGTACGCCGTGATGTATATGCAGTGAATGTAGTGCTGCTGGTGGAATTTACATTTTTACCAGCGGAGCTTATTTAATTTGTGCAGAAGTGAAATTTTGAAGATTCATCTCATATAATTGGAAACCACATCTTGATTCAGAAAATGATAAATGATGTATTCAATCAAGACCCTACAGTTAATAAAAACCCAAGTTAATGATTTACTTTACAATAAAACTATACATTCAAACAGTATTAATTCTAATAGAATTTAATAGGTTAGATATCAGTGAGATGTGGCTGATATCTATTGTAAAAGTTGTCTGTAGACAAACAGGCTGTGAATGTCCAAGGAGAGCTTTGCAACCATAACTAGACAATCTGGTCGAGAATGTGAATCAATACTTGGATTGTGTGGATGGTATTTTACCAAATGTACAAGATTTAAAAAATTTTTTTAAAAAAAGGATTAAAACATGTGTCTGTTTTTATGTAAAGGGCCAACAAACATGTCTGATTAACCAGCTTTTGACCTGCAGCAGGACCCTTCACTTACCTTTAATGCAAAGGCCATATACTGTCTGTTATTATGTTGAGTTTAGAGGTGATGTTAGAACAAGCTGTTCATTTTTGCAGCCTTTTCTTATGTAAATGTGAAACATGTCATATGAAACAGCAAACCGTCGCTTGACGAAGGGACTTTTGTATTTCCACAGGAAACATCTGAATGGTGTTATGTTAGTAGGAAATGTGTGATATTAAGTTCTTTCTTATGATACAGATCATTGTACAAGAGCTCACCAGCCCTATCTTGTGATACTACACGGATAATCAACTTGTGAGGATGAGGAGCTTTTACTTGGCATCTTTAAAGAGTCCATATAATGCACATTTACGGGTTTATAATTTTCTTTTTTGCATCTTCTAGAACAAGTTTGCATGCTTTAGTGTTCAAAAAAACACATTATTTTTCGCACACTGTACATTACACTGACCCTCTTCTCACCCTCTATCTGAAACAGTCTGTTTTCGCTCCTGTCTCTTTAAAGCTTCCCTCCTGAAAAGCCCAGTGTGCACTGATTGTCAGTTGGTTATGCACCATAACACCAGATCTCTGAGTGTATTGATTTACCCCGTGCAGAACCCACTCTGATGTGGAAATAACGTTGGACTGCAAGGAAGCTGCTCATTCTTTATGTGAGAGTGCATGAAACTAGCTGCTAGAAAGGCGCAAGGAAAACGTGTTACATAATAATGTAGATGAGAATGGAAGAATAGCCAAGGCTTCAAACGAAGCATTTCAGGCAGGTAATGAGCCGTGTTTTCTGTGGGAGAGAATAGCTTCTTTTGGCGTGGACTTCGGGTTTTGTGCACAAAAGAAGCTATAATGCACTACAGGAAAGGAAAAACTCCAAACAGCATAATATGGGCTCTTCAAGCTTAAGCTTTCACTCATTTTTCACCATTACGTGATTCGACGTTAGAATAATCATGTAAAGACCCACTTAAAACCTTTTGGCAAGTT
The DNA here is from genome assembly GCF_000690725.1 of Stegastes partitus. Lineage (NCBI taxonomy): Eukaryota > Metazoa > Chordata > Actinopteri > Pomacentridae > Stegastes > Stegastes partitus. The sequence goes on along the minus strand of NW_007577753.1, from coordinate 722,479 downwards.
TACTATTGACTCACAAATGTTAAAGGTCCCATATGGAAAAAATCCTTTTTATTTGTTTGTGTTAAAAACTTAACTGTCTAGAGCTGCAACTACTAATTCTAAAAGGTCTTATCCATGAACAAAGCGCACCAAATGGTCTGCTGTTGAGTGCAAGAGTGAACATGAGAGTCTTCATGTACTCCCAGCATCTCAGGAACAAAAGATCCGGGGGTTTACTTTAATTTTCATAATAAAGTCCTCTCAACAGTAGGGACATCTTTGGTGTTAGCATGTTGTGCAGCTAATGTGGCTAACGTTACCATTATCTTTGATTGTATGCCTACAGGTCACAGCACTGTGGAAACTGTAAATCTACGGCACGTGTAGGGATCGGGGAAATGGATTTGAAACCAATAAAATGGACTGTATGGGTGACTGTGTTTTTATTTCACCTGTTGTGCTTCAGTACGATCTAAACCAGTCGGTAATTACATCTGTTTGCTTTTTTCATGCTCTCTGTGCTCACATAAACGGCATTTTTTAAAAATAGCAGAAATCCCTATAAAGCTGTTCTCATTTACATATTTTTTTGTTTCTTTTGTCAGACAGCAGACTAAGTACAAAATAATGATTGAGACACAGTCCACTACGACTACAAGCTAAATGGCTGCTCTGCACTACTAAACTACTGATTTTATACCTGCATCTATGTCTGACAAGCTTATGAGTGAAAGACAACAGCTGTGCTGGAAATTCGTCGATATTTCTATGTCAAATGATTGCTCAGAGAGAAAGTTAGAAGCTATTGGCTCAAGGCAGTAAAATTAATATTATGAAATATATAAAATATGCATCTCTTGTATCTGAATGGCACTTTACCTAAGGCTAAAGAACATCTTTCCTTACACACAGCAGAAGAATAATTCCAATCAATTCCTTAGTTTTACACGGTGATGTTTAAAGATTTTAAACTGAAAAAAGGAAAAGAGCACTCTGCTGCTGAGCACCAGCTGCTTCTGGATATTGGCAAATATATGCTGATTTTACACAGAATCCGTACCGGAGAACCACGCTAAATGTGAGGTATCCCTCTTCCATTACCACCATCTATAATTCATGAAGTAACGTGATACACTGGACACAACATGGAGTTTACCATAGAGCATAGTATCGTGCAATATTCATGGAAACCTCAGGCCAATATAAGCAACGCAACACACCGTGAAAAACCTATAGAGCTGACTACTGTGTGAGTTGAAGGATAACATTTATTTGCCTTGGGACCAAAGGATTGAATCACTACCTAAAGTAGCAGCTGCCATACGCCTCACATATAATTTTCATATGACAGAAACTACGAAAAATTAAATATCACAAATGGAGACCACACAATAATCAGCCTCCTTACTTCTAACTCACAACAAATGGTGTCACAACTCCTCCTCAACTCACAACAGGCAGCTGCCAAATTCCCTGTTACAGAAATCAACAAGTAGCATTATCGCACTAGCAAATAAAAAAAAATTTAAAAAAAAAAGCACAAAGACAGCTTGCAAACTGCTGTGTGGATTTTCACAGTTGCACCCATCTGCACTGCCAAACAGCTAATTTCATGAATAACTACTTGGAAGGAAGCGGAGCTCATCACAAATTGCAAATTCATTTTCCTGCTGAAGACAGAAACCGACTTCAACCACTCACTCTGCAGCCTATTAAATAAAGACACAAGGTAAATTGCTACTTCAGCTTGTTTGGGAAGAAATGAAAGTGATGATGACTTCAAAGGGTTTGAGATGGAATACATTATGGAAATTATGTGAAATTTCCTATGAAAACAACAATAAACGGTGTGTGTGTGTAAAAAAAAAAAAAAAAATATGGGCACTTGAACATTCTTTGATATGTTCACGCATGTAGGTCTTTGACAACCTCATGTAGTGTCTTTGACAAGCAAGAAAGAAAGTGAAAATAAAAACTGGTTTACTGGTGTGGTAACTGAGATAACAGCCCAAGTAATTAGATTGCCACTTTAGAATGCTAGAGACATCAGGGCTGCTGACTTGTTTGCTTTACAACCAGTATGGAAAACAGCATTGGCTCCCATTTTGACCCTTGCCCTCACCAGATTTTGCCTTCTAATTTGGCTAATTGTGTTTTTCCCAGGGGACGCACAAACGTGCACCACATCAATGAACGGGTGTCCAGGTCAGGTCAGTGGTAGAACACGACCCATAACAGAGACATGTGTGCCTAAAATGAGCCCCATCTCTCACCGTCACATGAGCAATACATTATTGAGACTGCATGTTGACTGGAATCTGTACTTTGTAGTGCTGGGCTTTTCACAACAAAAACAGACCTCAAACAGGAGTAGGGACGATCTACATATCCCTCAGGTTTTCAATTGCCGTCTGTCTCCTAGAACACAAACACTTTCATTTCAGCCAATGAGCTGCCAACACAGCTCTGCAGTATTTGCTTCTTTACTTTCACACAAAATGAAAAGCCTTCTGCTTTTAGCTTATGCAGGTTTGCTGCACATACTGCTTGTGCACTGCAGTCAGTGTAGACACTGATCAAGTAGGTAAAGTAAGGTGGCTGTCCAGCCCAAACAACTTTCATCTGGCTGGGTGTCAGGAGCAGCATTGTCTCTCAGGGCCATTAGCACTCTAGTGTTAACAAATCTGTTGTAATTACCTAAACGCACTTGCTTAATGAGCCCAAAGGACATGTTCAGACACACAGTTTCAAAGTCTGGGTGAAAAAAACATTCAGAGGCCATCCGTTGGTGCAGTGGAGTAAACCAGTACGGGGCTGTCTGGGAGAAGAAAAAGGCTCCAACTGATATCATCCAGCAAGGTGTGGCAAATACAATGCAAGCACACTTCTCCACTACCCAGGAGTCTAAATGCAGCTTTTTCCTCACACTCTTTATAAACGGATTAAAAGAGTTGGGCCACATTCAGATGTACATTCAGAATGAAACCACTTTGTTGACCTAGTGGGTGCCAAAACAAAGAGCTGCAGCAAAAAATGCAGGGTGTCTGGCAAAGGAAGTGAACCTGGCTTATGATTTGCTGCAGACCAACACAGTGTCACCTGGCAAGGAGCTGCTTTGGCAAATCAAATCTGTTATAGTGCTGTTTCACAGCATCCTAAATGGCTGTGCAGTGTTTTGACGTCTGATAAACTTTTATAGCCATTAATGTTGGGATGTCCGGACCAAGTGTTTTTTTGCAAGTGATCTGATTGTAGTTATTTAATATTTAGTACTTACTGATTTTTGTGGGGAGAACATGCAAACTCCATGCACACAGATCCCTGTACCCCCACCGGGACACGAACCGGCGACCTTCTTGCTGCGAGGCAACAGTGCTAACCAACTGCGCTACTTGCAGTCCCCAAATGGAACCTCTTAAAGGTTAATACTGTGATTCCATGTTGACAAGCAGAGAACATTGTGGGGTTTTAGCCAGAAAAGGTCAAACATGACAAAGACTTCTGCGACGCTTCATGACCTCCAAACAGAGTTCAAGTGTTTGGAGCAAACTAGCATTGGCTAGAGCAGTGTTCCAATAGATATGTGTGTTTCAGTTAAATATTCACTGTGCTCAGCTCATATTACCAATTAATCAGCGATTGATTGATAATATTGTAGATCATTATGAGAATTTGCAGCCCTGGCCACAAATTGTGCTCTTTGTGTACAACAACTGTTACATGCAAAAAACAGAACTGGGCTTAGGTTTATGCCGATAATGATCAGCTTCAAACATACCTTGATCCCAATCTTTGAGATCCGCTAAATTAATCTTTTCCTCTAAGTCAACTTACTGGATTGTATTTCATTGTCTCACCAGTGCCATAAACAGTCCTTCCTCACTAATGCAGCCTCCTGTAATGTTTTAATGCAGGGAGCTGTTTTATGGTCTGGATTGATGATAAACAGAAACAGGAGATAAAATAACCTGAGTTCCAGGAACACACACACAAACCACCTGCAGAAGCTTGACCACTCTTATCCTCAGATTAAAATCTACCTTCTCTCTTGGTTTGAATTTAAAAGATACCTGCCTTCAGACTTGTTTATTACTTAGTTTTTGTTATGCTACATTTTCTGTGTTGATCAGGTTCAAAGCCTCTCGTGCGTAGTGTGTGATTGTATAGTATCACTTACAATGTTTGTCATTTCTTGGAGAGTGAAGGAAGGGATGTTAGGGTGGACAAAAAGAGAAAAGAAATTCACTCATCCTTTTTATTTTAAGACACCTCTTTCACATAACAATCAGCAGAAAATGACATGTAAGAACCATACAAGATTATATGAAATTAGCTGCACGGAGTCATCACTTTATCTACAAAACTGCATTCTGACGCAATAAGTATTGTGTGCACCTGATTTCATGCAGATTTCACACATTTGTAGGTTGATTTTTGTTTTATTAATTATATATTTTTGATGGCGAGCATTCCCAACAGCATAAGAAATTATTATGATATGAGCATTTAGAGTACAGTCTTCTAAAAGTTGTAATTTCAACTTGAGTTCAAACTGGTTTTCAAAAGCAGCATCTCTTCCCACGAACATCTGCTGAATACCTCGCGCTTAAAAAGATGTGTGTGTGGTGAGCAGCATAAATTCTCATTGAAATGTCAGGGAAAGAGACCAAATAGCCATTTATAAACACACAAAAAATCTGCACGCACTCTGGCACTCACCCACATATTCTGGCATGTGAGCTCACATTCTCAAAATCCCAGGAGATGAGTTATGGAACGTAAAACACAGAGCTGTTGATCCAGGTGCCATCTGATTATTTTTGGCCACCAGGAGTGTCAGGAAATCAGTGATAGATGTTCTTGGATAACCTTATCACCCCCTTAAACCTTCCTCAGAGATAGATAGCCTCCACTGAAAAAAAGAAAGAATTCATGAATCTGTCACAGCCAGTGTAACCTGATCTTCTTGCTCTACTAATCTTTAATTAAATGAATGATAATGGCTGAACTCTGAGGTGAAAGACAAAGAAAGGTGCTTTAAAAAAAACAAGAACACACTGCAGATGTACATATATCCTATATCCAGCTGGTAAAGACAGGGAAAATTGAAAAGACCTCAACAACAATAAACACTTTTGTGACTGTGATGGTGTTGTCTTTACAACATGTACCAGTTAATTAAATCAATAGCGCCCTCTCATTCCTCTGTATGTATGTGTTGTTACATGCACGTATGTGTGTGTACGTTTGCGCCTGTGTGGTCCAAATCAGATTTAAGACACAACCAGGCATCCGCAGAGCAGTAACACAACCCTCCACGCAGTATGCATGAGACGCACCATCTGCTGGGTGAGAGGTAACGGAGTCACCGTCTGTGCGAATGCCCGCCGTGCAGTCTGGCACCAATTGAGCGTTGCTCTATTTGGCATGACACTAGCTATGAAATGCCCCTTCTGAGATCACTGTCACTACATATACCTAAACTTCCTGCATGTTTGACAAATACCAGAGTCCCCCTAAAGATGTCAAGGTAGATTCTTTGCCCTGAATTTTAAAAAAAGGCGAGTGTTGCTGGTCTTTGCAGGAATTTAAGCTTTATTAAACCCCATTGAGCCTCTTCAAATATCAAAAAATGAGACAATTCTGGCAATTAAAAGAAACAAGATGTTTCAAGTCTGTCCTACATTAACCCATTGAGCTGTTAGAAAGAGAAGAAAAAGAGAGAGGAAGTGTTCCAGGGGTCCACACAGAACAACTACTACTCTGTTTGCAATCAAGTGTAGACATGACGTCATTATCCTGGGAGCAGTGTGCATGTATGGGCGGCTTCTTAGTCAACTCTGTGAATGTTTGGAGGTGTAGAATGAAGCCTTGAAACACATGCCGCCAAGCTCATTATTGCTCACTGCAATGTGAACTCCTGCCTCCACTTCTAACCTTCCTTCCTTCCTAAAAGGAGAGCTGTGCAGTTATTTACTCGTGTTTGTCTGTCGTGGCAAAAATGAATGCCTCCAATATGACAGCATGGATAAAAGAATATAATTTGTGGGGTGACGTGCTTTTCAGGGACTTTCCATTCCCTCCCGTGAACGTCTGATGATTGACAACAGGCAGAGCGTAACATAATGCACACCCTCTTAAAAAAATCTTCTTGACTTGGGCAGCAAAGAAACAACATTTAAATTAAACCTTTGTACTTACTGTGATAGTTCCTCTCGTAGGGGAAATGTTCAAGTGTGCTCAACTTGTTTACCATAGTGCAGAGATTAAATGGCAGCTCACGGCTTCTTCTGATGGACAGCAACGTGTGATATGTCAAATTATGGTAATAAGTAAAGAAGTGAAGCAGTTGAGACAACTGCCAACAAATTAAAAGCAAACTAGTAGCTCTAAGGAGGAACAGAAATCAAAAGCAAAGCCAGTTTTTAAAGACAAACATCCATGTCACAGCCAATATCACCTCATTAGACCTCCTCTAAGGTTTGCGTAGGTGTGTACGAACCCCTTGACTGACATCTCTTAGACGGTCCTGTTCTGTGCAAAAGTTAAGAGAGGACAACTTGCAGCTTTATCAGTTTTTTGGGGGATGTATGTATGTAAATTTGCACATTTCTGCACATCGCTAATAGTTCCATTACTTTTTTAATGACTTAAAATTCCCTGGATTTTTATTTTTATTTGACCTGCAACACTGTCTTAGAAATCTTTCTGTACTTTACTGTGATACACAAATCACTATGTCAACATATGTGAAAACCTACTTGGCAATAAATCTGATTCTGATTTAATCACACCAGAAAGTGGCACAACTAAGCTGATATTCTTGTGACACGGGTGCTGTTTGAAGCTTGGTGATGAGCTGTCCATTTGGGAGAAAACACAACAATGTGGTCTGCTGGGAACATGCGAGCACTACGGTGGGAAAACTTGAGATACAAATAATGACATTAACGTTGGAATTCAGTTTAGTTCTTTCTGTTTTAGTCGTGGTATTGTGTGTGCTGGCTCACTGTCACCATTTACAAGGACAAGGAGTTCATGCAGTTTTCTCAAAAGACGCACAACTGGAGTTTGCATCTTTCTGATCAATCAGCAGCATGGTTTGCTACAGATCAGGTATATATAATACCATAAATGATGGCTAAATTCCCTTTGTAGATCACTGACATGGCTAACTACCCAAACACTGTCTGCCTCTGCCCAACTTCAGGCAACGTAAAATAAAAATAAATAAGACAAAGGAAATGGTATGCAACAAATGGGATGCTCTACTTCGAAGTAAAAGGAAATGAGGCCATGCGGCTTTGGTTTGTCATACAAAGATTCAAAGTTGGCAGTGAGTATAAGTGTTAAATGGCTCTAACAAATATGTACAAAACCCTCTTCATCACCCTGTTCTGGGGCTCTGACACTGCAATGATTAAGGGTACAATAACTAATCCCTCATTAATGTTGTGTCCTCACTGCTCTGGCTCACAAAGATAGGAAATCAATGAGCCTTTGCCTGAAGCAAGAACTGAGAGCTGTCCATCTCCCTCGTTTAAACAACACCTCGTCTCCATATTGGAAGACCGTTAGAGAAAGAGGAGACTGCGGGCCTACTGACAGTATCTATAGGAGAAAGTAATGTTCAGCAGGAGGGTGATGACTGATGGGTCACAGCTGAGGTGATTCAGATCACGTTATGTCAGCATTTCTTAATTTGTGGATTACAAATACAACCCCCTCCGCTCCCACCATCCGCTGGGAAGCAGCCAAAGACTTTAATGGTTTAGAGGAAAATAAACATTTCCTCTCTAATTCTCCCCAAACCATTGATGGGCTTTTTCCATTCTTGCAGAATTTAATGTTGATTTGAATTACAAATGCACATGCACATTGCAAATATGTACTTTACCAAAAGGTCCCCATGGCACTGAGTTGCTCTTTAAAGATTCATAAAGCAGTTTCTGAGCCCATCTCCCCGTGTTTAAGTACTTCAAGTCCCAATAGAGATGTTAATGTATTGTTCCAAATATTCTCACTGCAAGCTTGTTAGGGAGTTAAAATTACAATCGTTGAGGCGTAAAGACATTTTACAGTTACAGTTTTTCCAATTTGAGGCCTCAGCAAAAAATAAAATATAAACTTGCTACAACAGAAGCTCTGAAAAAGCCTGAATTAATGTTGCCAGCTCATGTAAGTTCACTGAAGCACCACAACGCAGCGGCCGCGAATGGCAGAAAAGATAATGCTAACAGGCTGAAATGGCTCTTCTGAGGTCTTCATTCTGTCTTTGGCACACAGCTGGATCATCCTTTTGGACCCCCGAGTTGTTTTACAGAAACAGACACGTGCACACACACATACAATAAAGCACACACAGTGAGTCTGGCTGATCCAACATGGTGACCCTTTGTTATCTGCTCCTCACCAGCTTTGTTTGCATGGATCATCTGGAAACTCCATTTGTTGTTTCCGTTTTGGAGATGCACTAAAGGGGTGAGTCAACAAACTCTAAATGCACATCCTGGTCTACTGATGTTCTCTTCGAACAAAAAGGGCTTCTGAACCAGAAAATGAACAGATGGTGTGAAAGTTTAATTCTTAACACTGAAGAATCAATAACTGTCTGTTTCAAAACAGTGAACAGTGGACTGAAAATTGAGCAGCACAGCTCTGGCTGTCGGGAGTGACCAGAAGCTGGATCCACCTCCATGTAGGGGCCGAGTGTTTTCGCCTCTGTTTGAAACAAAAAGAACACATTTTACAGTTTCTGATAAACACAACATCCCTTCATCCAAAATGAAAACTTCCACCTTTAGACAGGCTGTACTAATTCTCCTAACCTCAGAAATGTGGCCATTCTTATCATTCTATCTGCTGAGAGTAAATCTAGCCAATTTAGACGGCTCACCACCTAAAGCTATCTGACCGGGGAAGAAATCCACTAGAAGGGACGGCCTGTCTGTGTGTGTTTTATTGTATCACCAATTAGAGGTGCGCTGTCCACATGAATTTGGACTATGAGCGCTCAAACTTTGTACAGGGAAACATAAAATGAAATAGGTTTCTGGTTGAGAATGTCCCAAATCTGCCTCTTTTGAGAATTCTGCCTTATCTCATATTGTTATTAATCATTTGTTTAATTTGCCCGGAGCCCTGGAAGATCTTTGTCTGCACCACTTTTACAGCATTTGGTGGGCTCAGAGTCGAGTGGCTTCACCTAGAAATGCACCTTAAATGTATGCAGACATACGATGAGCATTCAGCTCTATCCTCAACTTCATTTCAGTTTTCTTTTGAAGCTTTTTTTTATTATTAACTCTGCTACAAAAGCTCATACTTTATATTATATAATGTAAGGTGTTAGACCTTGGGGTGATGATAAAGGACAAGGGAATAAATGTCAGGAATATTGAAAAGGCAAGTCTTTATCTCTCAAACCCCCATGAAATACAAATATGGTATGAAGCTGAAATTATTTAGGGTATTTAAAGTGGCATTATATAAAATGTATAGACAAGAAAAAATAGGATTATATGCAAATGCTTTAAGAATGTCATTAGAAAATACTGTAAAAATACCACAGAGCAGGTTAAGATTACTGTGAACCAGCATCAGCACACTTCACATCCCTGCAGGAAAAACAAACCTTTACTGTTACGCCATTCTTTATTGCTGAGCCTTGACCATGTAAGCAGACTGTTTAATGTCCATTCCGGCACGCAGTCCTCAGTCTCTCCCTCCCTCCTGCCAGTGGTTCTTCCCAGCACTGAGCATCTCTCCAGCAGCGGACTCAAAGATTTGTGCGACCACCTCGACGCGCAACAGAAGGCTCAGTCTCACCATACAGGACCGTACGGCGCACAGGACAACTTTCCCTCACCGTACCTCACATGGCTGTGCCTTTGCGCAAAAGCGCGACTGTCAACGGCGTCTTGGAACAAACTGATGGGATCCTAAGATAGAAAAGACAGCAACAAACTAGCTCAAAAAAAAGGATTTTCCCCCAACACACTGTTCTCTCTCTGCGCAAATAATGATGTCCAAATGCATAACAGGATATCCAGTTCTTACAGTGTAATTATCCCGCTGTAGTAGCTCCGACGCATAACACGAAATCCTCGTTTCAGACAGAGATGGATCTGTGGGGAGTTTATCTGTTTCACCTTATAACTTTGGGTAAGTAATAATTCCCTTTCTTCTCCTTCAATGCACCTATTCTAATCTGTCTTTAGTAGAAGAAGAAAGTAACACAATCTGCTGTATTCGAGGTTTGATTAAAAAATTTAAAAAAAAAAAAAAAAAATCTGAATTACTGAGGAGTTTATCTTTTGCATGTGACTGAATGATTAGTGCTGTAATTTAAATCTTATTGCACAGAATTGCATTTTAATTGCTAAACAGTTGTGAGTCACGGACACAAATGAGCTGGGCTCCTCCGCTCTGTACGGTGGACTGTGTAAAAGCAGCTTTGCATGCGCGCACGTCCAAAAGTGTGCGCTCCTGTCCCTGGCTTTTTGTGTGTGTGCGCATCATTTTTTTCTACTACACAAATCAATTTGTGCGTGTGTTTTTTTTTTTTTTTTTTGCCGTTAAAGTTCTTCATTTCATGTCCACGTATCAGTGTATATATTCTAAATTGCTCCATACCATCAGTGGCTTTTTTACTCCCACACTGAGTAATCAGACATGTTCACCTCCTAAATGCATTGAAAGTTTTATGGTGGAACGGCTTCTGGTTTATTCCAGTAAATCCTCTCAAAGTGGCTGTCCCAGCAGTGCATCAGTCATTGCAGTGAGTGTCACTGAGGTACCTGCTCTCTATGTAATTGAATGAAGCTGGGATATTGATTTTTGTGGCAACAATCCACAGTCTTGTGAGAGGAGAGCTGCATGTTGTTGGCTCTCATTATCTCTTTGTCACTGTACACAAATGTGTCAATCTGCATCCTGCTGCCACAGCGCCAACTAATATGGTTGTATCCACTGAACACCAGAGAGGATCCTTCTCATTTAAACTGGCACCAGCTTTCTTGCTTAACAAAGACAGGAATAGGTTATGCATTATATCTTACCCCTTTATTCATTATTAATATCCTCTTTGGAGGTCTTCATTAGGGAAATGAAAGGAGATGCCAGGAAGAAATGCTGAATGGAAAACAATACAGTTTACTTTATGAATCAGCTTCTCTCTCTCCGTATTGACCTTAAATGAAAGCACATTTTCTTGGGATGAATTGGCTACTAGTGGATAATTACAAAAACACACAAAAGCAGTGGTGTTCTCCCGTCACATGCCTGAAAACACATCTGCAGATGTCATGTTAAAATTAGATATTTTGTGATAAAAATAAATTAATGATATATTAATAATATATGTCATTTCCTTTAAGCTGTTCATATTAGGCCGTTCAGCTATTTCTCACCAATCAATTAGCCATGATCACACTGAAGGCTGATTGGATGACTCAACCAATTTCTGCAGCATTCTAGGTATTTTCTTTGACACCTCCATGGCTTACATGGACAGAAAACTAAAACCACACATTACCCAGCTCTCTTAGAAACTCCAGATACCTGCATGCGAACACAAAGGGGTCTCAGAATAACCACAATTTTTCAGAAAGGGCTCTTAAGGCAAACATCGGGGGCAGTGTTTCTCAGCTGGGAACAGTGGCCATTAGAGGTGGGCACTGCTGGATTATTCCTTGTCTTTTGTTGCCTTTGTTGGATTAAATCAGCCTGTAACAGTGAAAGATTTTCTTGCGCTCACAAAAAAAAGAAGTATAGTCAGACCATCTTTAGTTGTCTTCAAAAGAAAATCCATTCAAATCTGGAGTTTTATTTTTCAAAGTGTCAGAGATAGTGAGGCCTGTAATCAATGTAGAAGCTGGAATTTAATACAGTTCATGCGTTACAATTCTCAATACACAATATCTACTAGTGGTTCCACATGAATATCAATGATCAAAGTCACCATCCTGAAGGGTTGAAATGATTTTTTCTAAGAAGAAATCAAAACATTTGCTGTTTTCAGTAATTACAATGTGAGGATTTGCTGCTTTGTCTGTTTGATGTCATTGTAAGCTAACTGTCTTTTGATTTTGGATAGTCTTTTCAGACAACTCTTACACATGCTGGAAGACGTCGACTTGTGTTTCACTATTTTTTTTATATTTTGCAGAGAAGATAACACATTAATGAATACTAACAAAGATATTTATAGTTGTCTCTTTAGAATACTCAGTGGTTAAACACAAAATAACAGCTGTGGTTGTGGAAATCACCTTGGCACGATGTGGTTGGTTGGTCTGAGCTGAGACGTGAACCTTGAGCTGCGATGATGTTCAGTCCAGGCCTGCAGGTCCCGAGGAAGACATTAATCTAGCAGAAGGTCAGTTTATGCATTCAAAGGAGCTGCAGAGTTCAAACCGAATCACTGTTGCCTCTACTGTTATGGAAAATAAAAAAGGAATCTAAGGCAAGCAGTCGACTGTCCAGGCTTTGATCTTATCTGCATGATAAATGTGTACTGGGACTCGCTTTGACAGATCCACACTAAAGTTCAAAATTATATAGAATTAAGCACAATTGTGCAGTGCAAGTCCTTTTTTTTTTCTTTCTTTGGTAGGTTAGATAAGCATTTTCCTGCAGTATTAACTTGAAATGGCAAAAGGTGCACCGGAGTCGCATCACAACCGTTTCAAATCAAGGCGCAAGTCCAAACTGTAGAACAAGGTGATAACATTTAATATTAATAGGCCAAACTGAAAGCGTAGTAAGTGATCTCTAGTGGCACTCGTAACGGTTGCCGTGAAAACCCACTGGCAGCTGACAAGGGTATGCAAATTCATCATTACTCCTCTAACGATTTAAATTTTTCTAATTAAGGCCTGTCATAGCTTTTTAGTTTGTCTTCAGATTTCTTTAGTGTGCAAGATTTACTTTTTCTTTTCTTTTTTTTTTTTTAAACCTTCTTCCTCATTTAGAGCCAGCATAAACTGCAACAGCTCTCCGTTTCAGCCTACCATCATGCTGTATTCTTTTTTTTAATGGTTTTGACATTGTGGGATATGACCTGTGTCTTTAATGGAGACATATAAGTACTGCCAAGCATGCTATTACCTAGCATATTGGCTGGCCTCTTGTAGGGGGATTTGTCATGAATCTCATTTGAAACAGGTAATACCCATGGCGAAGAGACAACCCATCACATGCTCATGCTTTCATCATTCGGGATAGACAGGTCAGTTCTTTAATCCCGGTAAATTGTTGAAGGGAGATAGCGTCACTGTGGTTATGGGAGTTTCACTGAGACTCTAATGGCATTTTAACACAGAAACCCCATGTATGACAGGAGCTGCATTTGAACCGTCACACTTGGTGTTGAACACCTGATCAAAGTTAAGCACCATTCCCATTCATGCTAAACCACTGATTGTACAGCTCCTTGCATAAATCATGTGCACTTCATAGGGATGTTGTTTCACTGCAACACTTACTCTGGAGATTCAATATAATAAAAAATGTCATTTCATGGTAATTTTTGAAATAATTTTGTCACCTCATGAGATATTGGCTAATTAACACGTCACTCCCTATATGCATTTTGAAGTACTCATGAGACTGAGAGGAGTAAAATGAGAGGGAGGGAAACTGTGGTGTCATGGCACTTTTGTTTTATTGGCCCCTCGGTATTCAAATAAGCTCCAAGAGAAGAACTATTTAACTTTATTTCTTGGGAGACATACTCTCCTCTGTGGTGTAATTTGGTACTGATTGTAGGAGAAATGTAGCCCGGTTCCAGACCTCATCGCCACCCACATCTCTGATTTATTCAACAATTCAAATGAAAGAAGAAGTGAAACAAAATGTCAAGGTGCAGTAAAATCAAGTAGGTTTTTCAGTTGGTGTATTACTTTTTTTTCATTTTTTAACATGAATAAGTCTGTTTCACTCTGTGGTAACTTCAGCTGATCTGAACAATCTAAGTGGCTGTGTTTAAAGATTCAAGTGGCAACAAAAGGAGATTAAGCTGTCTTGTTTTAAACTCCATTTACAGTGAAGATAAATGAAATACTAAAAACATCTAACAGCATACAGCAACACAGTTCACCACCACCTCAAACTACAGCCTCCAAAATGACGTTCAAATTAAATATGTTTTAATTACATTCACTATAGCGAATAAAGCACATTCAATTGTTGTTATTTGTGTCACCAAATGGTTATCCGTCTGTTTTTCCTGTCATTAAAAAAATCTGCAGACTTTTCCAAAAAATAAAAATAAAAATAGGAAGCTGCTTGGTGAGTCCACCAACTGTGCTCTTCTGTTTCCTTAGCTGCCTTTTTATGATGTTTTGAGGTAAATAGTGTCGGCAAAATCACACATTTAATATAATGTCACTGTTGTTATAGACGTGTAGTTATTGTAGAACACAAGCAGAATGACATTAGACCTGACTAGTAACTTCATCATTTTAATTACATAACTATTTGGTAATTATGTGGTTATTAAACACTTGTTGGTGCTCACGAGGAAGATCTAGTCAGGCTCTAACTATTGGGTTAAGCATGAGTGTCTTTTAGGGGTGGGCCTGTTATCTGCCTAGCTGATTGTTATTGAATCCGATATTTAGCATTTTCCCGATTATCGGCATTGTTGTTTTGTTAACTGACTCATGATAAAGTGCTTAAAAATGCACTCGTAGCCACCTAACTCCATACAGTCACCACTTCTTGAGCAAAGTCCCGCCCACAGTGCCATCCGATTGGTTGAGACTGAAAGATAAATGTTCAAAGGTTCTCTGGAACTAAAGTTAAACATGTAAAACAGAATAAACAAAGGCAATTCAATGAAGTTTTGTGTTGAAATGTGTGTTATTCTAAATTATGACTCCAAGATTTACATTTTTGGCACTAAAAAAAATCTCCAATGTCTATCATCCAGCACAAAAGGGGGCAAAGTGTCACTCTCAAAGTGTGGAGTGTCTCAAGCTATATAAAATAGAATTTGGAATGAAGCATAGCTGCACTTATAACTTAATGCATCACTCCTAAAGGCACCGTTGTTGAAGCAACTGATTATTAAACCTCAAGAGTCAGTGTCATGAACCTCATGGTCCACATACCATCAAAGTATGAAGGATATGAGTTTTCCATCTGAAGGCTATCAGTACGATACATCTGAGTAGCAGCCACTTGCTGGCAGAGCTGGGGGTTAAAAGCTTTAGAGACAGAATGGCTGTTACACTTTTCCTGTGGGCTGCCTCTGTTCCTCAGCCATTCTCACAGCCCTGAAAATGCCTTTGTATTTAATTATTGAGGTTTTAAAATCTGCTGTTGAGCTGGCACATTGCCATTCATGTGATGTCAGTCAGTCTGATGGCCCTGGCCTTTAATGGTGACATTATTCATTTTCTCATATAATCATCTGCCTATAATATGAAGCCATGATAACTTTAAACAGTACATAAAGTTTGAGGGTAAAAGAGCTGCTCACAGTTGAAATGTCTAAAAGTGCGAGACAATCAGTGGCACTGTCAGAGCTGCTGAAGGAGGGTTGAAGCCAAAGACACGCCATTGATTAGAAGTGATGTATGTGGGTGAAAAATAAATGAGTCCGAGTTTAAAGAGCTAATCCATTACTGTAGACGAGTGCCTCCAGTTATATCACTGTTAACTCATTACTGAATGTGTTTACATTTTGAGATTTATGTGATTAAAGGCAAGGAAAGTGACTAACAACAGGTAATGGGTCGACGCAGACAGGAGTATGCTGCTATCTAAGTTCCACATAAGCAATTTTATTCTCATATTTTTACAAACCAGTCATGTATAATTTGTGTTTTCCCCATTATACTGGAATTTTATTAGGTGTTTAAAGCTGCCGCGATCAATATCTTTATATTAACACTAGATCAACTAGAATTATCGCCTTGTGGTTGTATGTCTCTGCCAACCATTGAATTTGCAGTTTACATTCACATCTGTCGGGACTCATAATATACGCCGATCAGCCACAGCATTAAAACCACTGTCAGGTAAAGTGAATAACATTGATTGATAACAGCTCGTTACAGTGCAACGTTCTGCTGGGAAATCTTGGGTCCTTAAACTGATATTGATGTCTTTCTGACACGCATTACCTAAACATGCAGACCAAGCGCACACCCCCGTGGCAACAGCACTCCCTGATGGCAGCAGGTCAACGTGATCTACCAAACCACAAAAACTTTTTAAGAAACACGACAAAAAGCTCAAAGCGCTGACCTGGCCTCCAAACTACCCAGATCTGAACCTGATCAGACAACTGTGGGATGCACCAGAGCAAGCCTAATCCACAGAGGCTCCACCCTGAAACCCACAGGACCTAAAGGATCTGTTGCCAACGTCCTGGTGCCAGACACCACAGGACACCCCCAGGGGTCCTGTATACATGCTCCCAGCTGCACTGGCAGCACAAAGGGGATCTACACAATATTAGGCAGCTGGTTTTAATGTTGTGGCTGATCCGTATATTGTGAATACTTTGCAGGAAATTAATAGCTGGTTACCCAAGATTACTGACGGCAAATCAGTATTCGAAAAATGTAAAATATGACGACAATCTCCCCTTCTTTTCCTGAGTTAAGGTGTTAAATGATGGACTTTTTTTTTTTGTTGCAGAACAGCATTTTTTTTTTGTTGCTGTTGTTGTTGACCTTGTGAATATAAAATGTCAGCGCTTCATCATTCATTCTTACCAGACACTTAAATGAAATTTTTACCACAGTTAGCAAATTAATTCTTGAGTTATGGCCAAAAATGTTTTATGTGAGGTCACAGTGACATCTGACCCTCAAAATCTAATCAGTTAATGCTTGAATCTGAGTAAACGTTTGTTTCATATGGAGATGTCACATTCACGGGAAAGGGAAGAACCGACATAGTGACGATCTAGAAACATAATTCCTCTTGCCATGGCTGTCTTATAGAGGCATGTGTGAAATATATTTGTGAAATAGTGATGAACACTCAGAAAACTGTCACAAGTTCTGCATTGTCCCTCAGCTCTACTGAGCATGTTGTAGTCTTTCCGCTTGGTTTTGGGTTTCCAGCCTAGTTGTAAAAAATGTACGACACAGGAAGTGAGCGTTCATCAGGTAGCTAGAATCACATCTCCAGTAATGTTGCTCTAATATCTGCTGAATTCCAATTCTGTTTCTTTACTGGAAAGCACTGTTCCTCAAGGGCTGTTGTTTTAAATGTACTATTTAAATAATGGTGACTGGACTTAAAATCGTTTTTTTATGTGCTAATATGTCAGTGTTCCATTTCAAGTAAAGTCAGTTGATGAAAGCAGAAAAAAGCCTAAGGGCTGATTTTTAAGACTCCTTTTCACAATCTAATGGAAACCCTTCAAAAATGTATGGCTAATGTCAGTGATACATGTATGCCTTTTTGTATGTAATATGCAATGTAATAAACCCTTCAGAAGCCTTACCCTTATCTTTATCATTTAACACTAAGAGTGTTATTAAAAGAGTACAGCACCAAATCCAGACTCCACTTCTAAGCAGTTGTGGAACTCAGAGTGGATTCTTTCCAAAAAGGATCAAAATTGATGCAACAGGGCCAGAAATGTCTTCTTTTTTTAAATTCCAGATATTCTTCTTTGTCAAAACCTGATATCTACATTACCCACAATGCAGTCTGCCAGGGTCATGCACCAGCAACCACTGACAAAGGTTTTGGCAGGAAAACGCAGTGCGGTTGAAGTTGGAAGAACAATCTAGCTCATGGTTAAACTCCTTGTTTGTCAAAGAAAAACTTAATGTTAGTGGTTGTAAGTCAATCTTCTCAAAAGTACATTTTGTTTTGTTTGATTTTTATGTTTTCCATGTACTGTTGACCAAGCAGTTTCTCTTACTGTAATAGTTGTATTACTGGATGAAATGTTGTGCACAGGCACGCGCACACGAACATGCACAGGCACACGCACACGCACACAGCAAACAGCTTCAGAGAGATGATGTTCAGCTTCTTGGAGAATTCACTCTACGAAACATCTGTTACATTATATATTCTCACTACCATACAGTATCTGCTTTACCCAACACTCTTCCTGCTTTCCTCTGGCTGTCAGGGCATTGCCATATTTTGGGTGAGTGACTGAGATCACAGGACTGATTCTCTACGATATGCAAACTAAGTTTGAGCAGTATCTATTTGTTATACCTTTATACCTTCCTTCATTTCACTCTTCACCAAAGAGTAAAAGCGGAGCTGCTGGCCACTGAAATCATTGTAGCATGTAAGTGCCACCCTTCTTTTATAAATTCAGGAGAGGACTTTGTGACTAGGAATAGACCGATTATCATGACTGATATTAGGCATTATTCTGATTATCGGTATTGGTTATTATTGACCGATTATTAATAAATTAAATGTGCTACTTCAGGGGTGATACAGCCACCTCTCTCTGTCTGTCATCCCTCAGTGGTCTCAGAAATGTCTCTCAAGTTGAGTCTACAGAAACTGAACAAGAAACACAAGCCGTTGCCGCACACCTGGACATTAACAACTCTCACAGTGACAAAGGATATGGTAACGGCTAATGGCTAAGTTAGAAGGCAGCCACAAATGACCCTGAAACAGTCTGGAAAGCAATAATTAATAATGCTTTAAGATATGGACTTTAGTAGGAAGCAAATATAATAAAACAGCAAAAGAAAGAAAATAGCAGATGTAGCCCCAGAAGACAACCTGATCGATCTCAGGTGAACTCACATAAACAGAGCGTCCTCATTTAATTACGCGCTGGTGTAGTGGTTGGCACTGTCGCCTCACAGTCAGAAGATTCTGGGTTTGCTTCCTGGCCTCGGGTCTTTCTAACCTGAGTGGGTTCTCTCCGGGTTCTCCGGCTTCCTCCCACAATCCAAAAACATGCTGAAGTTATTTAGTGATTCTAAATTGTCTGTAGGTGTGAATGTGAGTGTGCTTGTTTGTCGCTATGTGGCCCTGTGATAGACTGGTGTCCCCTGCCTTCACCCTAAGTCAGCAGGGATAGGCTCCAGCCCACCTGTGACCCTACAGAGGATAAAGTGGTGTATGGATAATGGATGGATGGATATTCTTGTTAATGAAGTAGCCTAGTATGCTTGGTTACGAATAACAGGTTCTCTACTATCACACACTGTTAAAACAATACATGTGATGCACATTGGTCTCAAATATTGGTTATTGGCCTTTCATGATTGATTAAAAAAAAACAACAACAAAAGAAAAAACCTATTGATGACACTTGTAGCCAAGGGCAGGCTGGAGGTTGAATAAATGAATTTGGCAAATAAACACTTTTTGTAGCTGGAAAAAGTCATTTTAAGTTATATGTGGCAACTATAAGCCATAACCTGTGGGTGGTTTGGGTACATTGTTAAAAAATAAACAAAAACACATGATAAGAATCTGGCAGCACGCATGCCAGAAAAACTATGAAGAAACGATGGAATACTGTAATGTTCAAAAAATGTAAAAAACAAAACACAAAACACAAGTGATATTAATGAATAATTGATTACAGTTTTAGCTGATTTAAAAGCAGAAAAGAGTCTTATTGTACAGTCAACCATTGTAAAAGAACACATTACTTTTTGTAAATACACAGATTTTTGACATGGACATTATGCGTCCTAACAAAGTTATAAATACCTCACAGAAGCATTGTGTGCAATAGACGAGGCCAAAATTACGAGCCTCTCTCTCAAACACGCACAACACACATCTGTTATGCTCTGGATGGCAATAATCTGCATTACCGCACTGTAAAGTAACGCAGACACAGTTTTTACTAGGGATGCTCGGTGTAGCCTAAGCTGAGAGGAGAGCAGATAATGTGAGGGGAATTAACCTGCACTGTGCTCAGCTGCTACAGTTATATACATAATTCGAGGTCATTGTCACTTAAAAGGGCCCTGCTTGTAAATAAACTCTGTCTGCTGCATAAAATTTCAAGGTGTACTCATTAGGTAGTTTAACACACAGAAGTTAAAAACAATTGCAGTTGTGAGAGAAGGAAGAAAATTGGATAAAATGGAACTGTAAAATTAAAAATGTCACAATCTTGCTTCAAGTGTCTTGCAGCGGGTCGTGAATAATGTAAATATCTTGACACTGCACAAAGCTAATGTTTACAGATGCCATTTACGCTGGTAGTTTGAAGGTGAGAAAGGGAGGCAGTGAAAAAAGAAAATGTGTAAATGTTGCTTTGATGGGAAAAAAAAAAAAGCATCAGTGGCCATTTTTCAAACTCAAGTGAAAGTGATACATTCACAAAATGGGTTTCATCCAGCCTGACTAATACATTTAAAACTGCTGATGATTACAAACTTTAGAGATAGAAAGTGAAAACGATACAGGGCTCACATGAGTAGAACTGATGAGACTAAAAGCTGTGTCTCCCTCTCCATTAGACTTGTTAGGAGATTCAGAAAACGGTCATACATATGCAGTGGCCTCAAAGGGCCAAACAGAGGTTCATTAACTCGCAGTCTGTCAGTGGTTATCCACAGAGAAAGACTGTTCCAGACAAGCAGGCACAGCCCCATTGTGACACAATTTCAAATGGAGGGCCTAAGTTCCACTTCTTGTATTTCTAGGACATTGAGTAATCTATCTGGGGTGAGTGAAGAATCATGAAGAGAGATGGAAGCAAATCTTGGAATAATACGCGAGACAAAGGTCCAAGAACATATTTTGTGGTCTTCGGTTAACTTATTTCACTCAGTTTATACAACCACAAGTATGTTTTGAAAGATGTAATCCTCCTAAAAATGCTAAGATTAGTGGATGTGGACGTCTTTTTTTTTTTAAAGATGATTTTTCTGGTATTTTTGCCTTTATTAGATAGGATAGTGTGAGAGTGAGAAGAAGTGGGAGGACCTGCAGCAAACTGTCATAAGCGGGAATTGAACTCATGACCGCTGCATCGGGGAACTACAGCCCCTGTTCATGGGTCACCCGCTCAACTCGATGAGCTATAGGGACGCCTATGTGGACTTCTTAATAACTGATCTTATTTTGATGTGATAACCTTGAGTCCGTTTTGAACTTTTTGATTAATGTAGCGAGCTTTCTGTTTCCACTTTGACTTTCTGGCATTTTGAAAATGTAGACGATGAATTAACTTTATTATGAACCAGTCACCTCTCCTATGTGTTTTTTCCCCCTTCCAAATACAAATGACAGCAGCTCATATTCTTTCCCTTAACCCTTTACCAATTTCCCTGCAGTAAAAAGCATCTGTATCACATCGCTGCCATCTTTTTGGACACACTTGTGCAACACTTTATCCTGCAGCAGTAGCACTAATTACTGACTGGAAGTATGACAAGTCTAAGACAATAGATGTTGTGTTTCTTGTACAGTTTTCCCTTCCTCTCAACTATTAACTAATTCTTTTGGTTCACTGGACAATTTGCTTGTTGATACACTGTCATCCAACCAAATTCTCATTGGCTGGATCATCGCAGGTGTGATTTTCACTAAGAGGGCTCCAGGATGAATCGATTGTTTTTGGCAGCAGAAAGAAGCGACTACCTGCGATCATCTTTTGCAGCTTGAGTGACACCGTGTCAGCGAAGTCGTAGACGTGGCTGTATTTTGCAAAAAGCAGTTTGTATTTCAAAGCTCAACAACCAACTTGGTGCAATCATCGTGAAACAGTTGACTAAACTGGCTGCATTATATTCCTCCAGGGTTCATCAAATGAATATGGGTGCTTGCTGGTCTCCTCTGAGTCTGTTGTTATCATTTTATTGGAAGACAACCAGGTTAAAATGATGTAATATGCTCCAAACACTCATTTTTATTTCTATTTGTGATTCAGTTAAGTTTATAGGGCTGACAGGTGCACTGTAGTGGAGCTAGATAATCTAGAGGTAACATTTAGATTGTTCTCTCTGGTTGAAGAACAGGTGTGATTTTAATCAACTAAGATTTTCTTTGATTGACAACAGCATTAATTCTTCCTATGTATCGACCGAATATACCATCCTATAGCTTTCAAAATGTTTGGCGTAACCTGGAGAAAATAAAAGTTTCTAAACTAAGCTCAAAGCTAGAAAAGGAGCTTAGACAACATTGCCTGCAAATGATGGATGCAGCTGCCTCGTATCATTGTGGTCCCAAAAGAGGTTTTATGACAGGCAGGATAAATGAGCTCACTAACTGAACTATTTGATGTATGTAGCTGTGCATATGTACTATGGTCTATATTACCGCTATTATTCAATTAAAATAAGTATAGCCGCAGACTTTATAGTATTTAATTACTGTTTCATTGTTTGTTTACATGCTCGAGCAAGTGAATTACACCGCAGTTCAGCCAGCAAATGGAATAGTTCCTTATCAGCATTCCCAGACTAGACCATATACCAGCTGAGCTATGGCACTGAACAGTTTTTCACTGAAATTAATTCGGCATCTTTTATGCCTAGGAGGATCTCTTCAGTTAATCAAATCAGCAAAATCAGTTTGTGGCCTTGTTGTAGCCACAATAAAAAGGAATGACTGGAAATGCTCGTTTGCGCAATATAAATTGAATAACTGTCTGGACTAAGAAATATGAAATACAGAAAATAACAGAATAACAATAAGACTGCAACCCTGCAGTTGTCCCTGGACCCTCTCAGGCCACGTGTCCTCACGCTGAACCACATCACTCAAACTACGTCCTCACTGTCTTACTGTCTTCTTGAAAAGTAAACATCAGATGCCATCTCAATGGAAAAGATACTGCTATCCTTTGCTGAATCTGTATGTTGAACATGAACCACAGCCTTACTGGGTGCTGTGCAATGAAAGAAACTTAATCTCCCAAAATGCAAAAGTCAACTGTTAGATTTGTGTAAATACGTCTATTTTCTGAGGATAAATGAAAACATCTAAGAAATACAATTAAATATGAAAGGTTTAAATCCCATAAAAAGACAAAGAAATTTGCCAGATTGTCCAATGATGCCAATATAAGTGTGCATAATTATGTCTGAGCTCTGCTGAGGCTCCCTGAGATGAACTAAATCATCATGTTACAGATTCAGGAAAAAAAGGACATCCACAAGGAACTACACAATCAACCCATAAAAACATACTATGCCGAAGTCTTTAGTAATATCGATAACATTTTAGTTATTATTATCATTATTTTACACAGAGCCTCATCAAGTGTTTCATCTTGCAGTTACTACCACAAACCCCTCTATTTTACTTTTTCCAACTACATTTGCAGTTTTCAACATGGAGTAAAAATGGTGCACAAACCTTTTTTCTTTTTTTAAAAATTTGCCACGTAATTATTCATTACCTAAATATGTAGTCGTGCAGCTCATCAGTCAGCACTGTGCTCCCACAGTAAGAAGATCTTGTGTGTTTTTTTTAATGTTTTTTTTGTGGTGAAGGTTGCATGTTCTTCACTTTTTCAGTTTCCTCACAGAATATAAAAAAAACCCCAAAAACATACAGGACAAGTGAAGTGGAAATTTAATTTCCCTCAGTGTGAATGCAAATATGCTTGCTCCACCCCACCGTGACCCAGCATATAAGGAAGGGAATAGAAACAGGTGCTATTCGCTAGTATGGATGAACAGCATCCATAGCATCACCATTCTAAGTAATTGTTGTAAAAAAAAAAAAATAAAATCTGGCCTTTATGTTTCGAATGTAGTTTTAAGTGAATGAACACCTTAAATTCAGCTTCTTTTTTTTTTTTTTTTACATGTTCCTCTGTGACATTCAGCAGCAAGTGTCCCTTATAGTCTCTTTGGATGCTGTGGACTGTCTGCTATTCCATGCAGCTTATTCATCGGGTCAGCATGTAGGATTCAACTGAGAATTTAAGAATTTGCACTGAATTCTGAGACATATTTATGTTCTGGTCATTTTATTCCACAAAGCACTCTCCTCTGGTCATCAGTCAGCTCACTCTCTGCTGTACAATCTCATAATGTGGAGATGATAAAGGTTGGACTGAGTGTTTCTCGATTCCTCCAGTGTTCCAAGAAAGGAAACACGCCATTACCAAAGCAGCAGACAGGAACCGGCTGGAGGGCACCTGTCTGTGTGAGCTGCAGTGGATTTACAACATCTGCTTCGTGCAGGAGAGGATGCCACCTCCGTTCACCACTACTTGATTCATTATTTCAGGCACAGGGAGAGACGCAGCCAACAAATTGCAAATTGTATGCACAGAAGATCGCCATCCTCCTATGAGTTTGATATCTCAGGGAGGTGAGTTATTAAATCTTCCGTCATCTGGATTGTTGGGTTTTCTCCACATTAGTTAAAATTCGTATCTGAGCAGACACTATCCTGTATTAGGCAGATGGATTTTCTACATGTTTATATGTAGGTGGAAGCCTAATAGAGCATGTTCTACATTCACAACTATTTTTTTTTTTTTTTGACACAACAGTGCTTCACATGTCTCATTAATGGCCAGAGTGTGACGAGATGTTGGCCTCATTTGTGGAGGCCTTTGACTCTGTCACCACCCTGTAGATCCAAATCCCTTCCCTCTCCATGCCTTGTTAGGCCCTAATTAATTGGATCAAGAGAATGCCACTAAGCGTTTGACAGCTCTCTGTGAGTGATAACTGTGAAACCAGAGCCACATTCCCATGGATATGCCCCTGGAGAGGAATCACTCCATATTAGGTCCATTGACTCTCTGCCACACACTTCCTGAGGGATTCAACCCTGCTGCTGTGATAAGACACATGACCACGCTTTGAGAGCTGCACTGGGTTCAGAAGTTATTTTCTGTCAGCACTGTGATGATAAATATATCTTCATATTAACTGCAGGATCAGCTTAAAAACAATATGTGTCCAAAAATATAAGAAGACCACATGTGACACAACATGTCAATTTCTAAACAAAAAAAAAAAGTTTAATTATCTATGAGTACCACGTTTTAATCTACATTTGGTCCGCAATTTCCTTGTGTTAATGATCTTCTCACTTAGTCTCAAACTGCGAAACATTTTTCAGTGTCTGCATTGAAATCAGGGCTCTAAATTATTCATTGATCATCCTTTTCAGTGTAATGATAACAGAGATATCGTCATGGTGATGGTTTACAGGTACATGTAATGTATTCGTGACATGGACCCTATTAAAAGCCACAGCTGTGCGTAATGGTCATGAGTAATGACAGCTGTTCTGGTGCTGCTGGAGAACCTCACAGATGGGACATAATCAATCATCTTTCGTCTTTGTTGTTTCTTCTCATTGACATGTCTAACGAGTGGTGAAACGGCCACAAGTGTTGTCATACATTTATGGCCGACTGTAGGAGCAGAAATAAGGCTTGTGCATGTGCATCCTTCACCGCGATATTTAAGATGGATAGAACAGAACCGTGTGTATGTGCAGCTTTTTAGACCTTTATATGAAATAAAATAAACAGAGTTTTATGAAATAAAGTCTTAAGGAGCACAGCTTGAAAGCTGCATTCTTTTATTTTATCATGCAATCATATATTTGCTTATTGTCCGTTAAAAAGGTTTATCTGAGCTCAGAGGAGCAGCAGATTTCCTTCCTCATCATGCAACACAATTCACATTACATGACACATTTTGTTTTTAAAAAACATTTCTTACTGCATCATTAAATGTAGTAATTTTTTCAAATCTTATGCAAATGAACATAAGAAAACTATTATGTCTGAAACATTTTTGATTATGATCTACAATCTACAACAAACAGAGTTTTCAGTGACATCCTTTCATTCAGGAGCAATGAGCCATCGCAATAATAAAGTATGTGTGTGTTCCTTACTTTTCTTGACAACCGTTCTTGCAGTGTGCTTTCCATGTAGTGGGCATATTGGAGAAAAGAACATTGACATTAGTGACTACAATAGGTCTGATAACCAAGTAACCAATCAATCAAGTGCCACCAACAGTCATGTGACAAAAATTATTCTTCGACCAAACTCGGCTGAACTGCAGCATGTGTTTACACAGACAACAGACAAGTGTGAAACAAATGAAAAATATAAGCAGTAAAATATCCACTCTATTTGGAACACTAGTTTGTAAACAGTTGGAAGAATGCTGTACATGTTGATTCCTGTTCCCCCCCTTTTTTGTAGCGTAAGTTATCAAAAAATTCAACTCCTATTTCATTTTTATGATTCATGGCATTATAATCATGCTGTGATACACACAAGACATTTTCACGTTCCCTGTACTTCCAACCATAGTTGTGTGAAAGTGTGATGAGGAGCAAAATAAATAAACAAACTGCAGACTGTTGTTACCGTCTGCAGTTTATTGTTGTAATTTTCCATGGTCCCCACTGACGCTAACAGACATTGGCCAGTGATTATCTTAACTGCATGAAACTCCGGCGAAGAGGTGAATCCGTGTCTTAACCAGTTTTAATTGTATTTTAAATACTCAAGTAAAAACAGATTCTTCTGTTTAAGGAAATGACACAGTGTTATCCATCATTTCAAATATGAGGTGCAGATTGTTTTCTGATCAGGCATTTGACAAATATGGTCTCCTGCTATTGTTGATATCACATGCAGTACAGAAGTGAAAATTAGATGATGATTGGATGATTAATTACAGGATTGAAATATTAATGAGACAAGTTGTTGATGTTTATCTTGTTATATTTAGATACTATATGCTTGGAGACGTGTAGAGAGATTGCTAGACTCTTCTTCTCAGTGTTGCTGGTCACATCTAATAAGGTATCAGCTGATTTGAGTGTTCATGTTAACATCTGGTTAACCCTACAAATGGGAAGTCAGGATGAGGCAAATGGAAGAAAGTTACAAATAGCAATGGAGGCCAAGACATTTGTGAACAGGCAGGTTTGGAGCGAGCATTGCACTTATATCGTAGAAAGGAAGAAACATAGGAGGCTCACTGATTGGGAGTCAGTTGATTTTGTAAAGTTGCTAAGGGGCTGAGGTTGTGATCTCATGTGTGGAAGTTTCTTTGGCCAAATGACCTGCTCATTAATGGTGCAAAACACAGCCAGCAGAAGACAGAGAGGCTGAGAGGTCTCAGCTCCAAGTTTTGTGCAGCATTTTTTAACACTTTTTGGATGTTGATCCATTGCCCAGCAGTTCACATGCTGCATCATTATGAGACACAGCTTGATATCTCTTACAGAACCACACGTTCTGCCTGTGGATGAGGAAGGGAGCTTTTGAGCCAGGTTGGAGGTTGAGGGAAGAGGAGGAGGATGAAGGTGTCTGTGTGGGTTTTGTGCATGCCCTTTGAAACCTCAGAGGAAGACTGGTTTGAGGTTATGGAAACAACATATGGTGATGTTGTGGAGAAGCAAAAGGTCGTGTAAAAGCTGATGTTGCTCTCTTCAAGCTATTACAAGGCCACAGACCTGGCCGGAGAAAACAAAGGTAGTGTGAGGATTAATCTCGCGTTTGCTTTATTTGGAAAGGTCATGTGATAAGGATAAAACAAAGGATCACAGTCACTGATCTGCTCGGAGTAATTGCAATCAAAGCAACGCTACAGTACATGTGCAGTCTTGGTAAAACTAATTTGTGGTGTTACTTAATGTCATTTCATATAATAAAATTATAACAGCAACCTTTTGGGAAATGACACCACTGAAGTCAGCTTGACATTTCAAGAGTGAATGTCGTAAATCCAGCAAAACTCCTAATTGCAGATCTCACATCTTGTAGCTAACATGCTTTACTTTTCATTTCACGGTCACATTGTCTCATTTTCAGTTGTATCTTTACAAAAATCTTGGCTTCAGTCTGGACTATCAGTGGGGAAGTCTGTTTTTCTTTTCTTTTTCTTTTTTTTTTAAGTCAAGCAGGCTAATGACTTTAATGTGATTATATACATTCATTTTTTCAAAAGATTAACACACCAGGAGACCTTGAACAGGCTGTTGGGAAGTGACACACATTGCATTCAGTATGAGCTAGCCTTGACAGTCTTGCTATTCAGGGACAAAGGAAAGAATGAAAGCAACCTATGTGATTATCATACAAATGGTAATATAGCGCACTCTATAGCTGAGCCGTGCAACCATACGCTCAGTGAAAAGCTTCATAGGCTTTACCTAAGTAGCCCTTGTCATTTGTCTTTACTGCTTCTTAATCTATGTCTTTTTACCTTCAGTCACTTAAACCCCTTTTTATTTTGTAGATGCACATAGGATGTGGGCCTGTGCACAATGGACTGCTTCATATAAGACTGTCACAAGTTAATATCTGGTTGTCACCATTAAACAGTGACAACCACTTTCATGCACTTCACGACTAAACCATAAATTATACTGAAATACATCTAATAATTACCAAACAAAAGTTATATTTCCGTGTCACTTCTCCTTCCTCAGTTATTTCCCTCCGGTTCTCTCTACCCAACATGTTTTCCATTTTCTCAAGCTCAGTGTTTCCTTTGTCTGTCATTCTCGTTTTACCAGCAGGTGATTAAATTAGATTTAAAAGCTGGCCTTTTTTAAATGTTTTCTGACACAGCTTATTAAATTATAACTCAGCGGACATCGTCTATAAACATAAAGAATGTACCGTTTGCTTGTGGGAGCAGCGAGGTCTTAAATGGGTTCTCCAGCTCTGCTCAGATGGATCACTGATGCTTGTGATGGTCTGAATGAAGTGTATGACAGCAGGAAAGAACTCCAAAAAAAATAAAATAAAATAGAGCACAGCTGCAAAATACATCAGTCGATGCTGATGTGGTGTGGTGGTTATAAGGACATATTTGTTATGAAAGCTCTCTCTGTAGCTACCACTTAGAGGACAAATCTGTTCAACGTCAGCCTTATATTCAAAGTCCTTGCCATCAAAATTTTGACACTTACTTCACATAAGTTGTTACATATTTGCAGCCCGCCAGGAGCCCTTTCTTTCTGACACTCAAATAACTTTTGTGTTGCTGCATTTTTTAAAAAAACCTCTTTTTTTTTGAATTGCGGGTTCTTTTTTTACCTTGCCGTTTTTTTTTTTATAAATGTATAAAAGCTATACAGTGAAATGTTGATGGTGTTTTTATTGCAGTCCACCATTACGACGACAAAAATGGAAAAAAGACTTCTGATGAAAAGCACCTGGAAAGACTTTTGGGTCATATTTTGAGGTTGTGCACAGCTTGTTGAATTAATTCAGTCATTTTAGAAATATGCAGCTTGTTAGTATGTCCCTGAACATTTTTGAGATTCTTTATCATTACCTTTACAGAAACACGGCAAACATGGTTAATGAAGCCACTTATTCAATTATACTTTTGCTTCAGTCGTGTTTGGCCCTGCAAGCTATAATCCAGACAGTCTGTTTGACAGAGTAACTATGAATTTCAGAGATGAAAATAATTAACACATTGTTATGATTTATTGCCAGTGGAAGTTAAATTGAAGTGAGCGAGAAAGAAAATTGCAATCATCTCATACAAAGTGCTTTTGTTCTACAAACTGTGACAGAAATGTCTAATGGGTTTTTGTTCGAATAATGGATAGCTGTTTCTGTCAGTCAGTATTTCTATTTACAAAAAATAGTTAACAGAGGAATGATCTTCAAAAGAAAGAGAAAATGTTCGCCCGAAGGTTTGAAGAGAAATAAACTGTTAAAATGTCATTTTATGTGATGCAGAATGAGAGTAGAGCAAATCAAAGCTTGAAATAATACTGAAAAATGATCCCAGGACACATTGTGCAGTTAAAACACACAGTAATGATTAAATAACTACCAGATTGATTAGCAGTCTGTCAAGGCTTCTCTCGGACCGTGCGAGGCTACATGTTATGAATCACTTCTGCGACATGCTAATGAGGAGAAGAAACTGTTGAGGCTTCACTGTCATCTTATCTTATGTGTATTCCTAGTATTTTTTTTAAAATACTTCAGCACCTGACAGTAAATTTCATTTATCACTAACAGTGCTGTAAGCATAACTGACAGCTCTGAAGATGACAAATAGCTACCTGGGTTTTACATCCTTGAGGAATGACTTTCACATATCCTTTGCAATCACACTCGGAAATCCAACTATGACAAACAGCTATGTTTGGACGCTCCAGTTAAAGATTTTTTTTACAAGCAACTGCTTGTTTAATAATGGCCAGTGTCAGACGTTTGGTGTCTTTATACTTAAGCCTGTCTTGACTGAAGGCTTCGGATCCTTCTGATCTCCGGGCTGTGCCTTTTGGCCTCGCTGATGTGCTTGTGACCTTTCATTTTAAGCTTTCGAGAATCACAAAGGGAACCCAAAGAAGCTGTGTAACTGAGCCACTGCACATCACTGTTGTGTTCCCATGGGTTCTGCATGATTGACAGAGTCCTCTACTCCCGAGTCTACCATAATACACTAACATCTGGTCATGCTGACCCACATTTCACTTTTTGTCATCATAACACTGCCTCTACATGAATAATAATTTCCCCACACCGAGTTTTGTTCACAAAGAGGTGTGAGTAAGTGTGTGAAGAAACCAATTACACAGGCAACTAGAGACATTCAAAAAAAAAAAAGAAGTGAGATCTCATGTAGGGGTGTTTTGTATAAGAAATGTAATGCACAACTAGGACTAAACTATAGTTTCTCATCACCAGTAGACCCATATAGATAAAGAGCACAACACGCTCTGACAATTTCAATGTTGCAAACTTTAAAGGGAATCAGATGAAAAGCCCGATCTCAAGATTCATGTGTGAGCTTCTGTCATTGTGGCTGCATTATGCCATACAAGATGGGTTTCAAGGACTGGAGGCATGCTGGGAGTCTGAGCGAGCAGAGGACAGAGCCCTATTAAGGAGTCTCATCAGTAAAAGTGCCCATCAATCACTGCAGTGGAATGTGAGGCCCCTCCTCTGTCCTGCTATGACTTCTGAGTGACAGCCACAGCTGGCAGGTATTATGGCCTTGCCACAACATCAGACCTGACAGAAGGTTAACACTTCATCACCGTGTTAAGGCAGCGCTAACTGCTACTGTTCAGTAAATATTTTCCTCTGACGTAGAAAAAGAAAAAAAACAAAACGTGGCTCTCACTGTAACTCTCAGCTTCTAAATTCAGGATTTGATTCGTGGCCGAAATAAGAGTTGCTGTTATTTAAATCCTTTTGCTGTTAGTTTGTTCCTGAAGAATGAGTAAAAACTATTTTTAAAGGAAACTTTTTTGTACTTATATTTATCTCATTACCTGACATATGGTAGCATGGTTCCTTAAAAGACAGATTTTTAATTCAATCCCTAATTCAGTAGTAAGATAATGTAACAACGGCAGCACTGGGATCATTTTGCAGTTTTGTGGAATTTTCGCAGCACAATTTTAAACAAACTGTACGTACATTGTGCTATAGTTTCTTGCATATAGGAAGAATATAAATAATTGAAGATAAATGAATTGTTGATGATGCCAAGGATACTTTTTTCCCAAGCTGTATGTTATTTACAGCTTTGGCATCCAATTTTGCCGCAATGACACATATGTAGACTTCAAATGTATTTTCAAGAACACATATTTCAAAACAAGCTGGCTGGAAATAATGAGATGTTGCCTGGAGTGAGCTGAGTGTTTTTGAATCAACCTATGAATTATCTAATTTTCTCGATAGCGACAGGTAGAAAAGTCTGCAAGCGACAGCTGTCATTTACGCGAGCAACAACAAAGGTTACCAGCTTGAAATGCAAAACCTGTTCCTGTCGTCTTCTGTTTAAATGGTGAATTTGGATTTAACTCATTTTTGTAGTTAGTAAATTACTTGTACTGTACAGCCACTGCACAAATCACGCAGTTTATTAATCCAGTTCCCATTTTATAGTATTCAGTGCAAAACAAACTATTGTCACTGAACGTCCAGCGAGCCTTACCACCTGCTACGCTACAAAAATCTACAAAACATCCATAACGTACCACAGGACACACCACATCTAAAACTATGAGGTAACATCACATTAACCCCACCATGGCCACACAGTCTGAGGTAGAAATGCTGCTACACTTACTATGCATAAACTCACACATTACATAGCTGATCAGTGTGATGGTGTTTGTGTCTGTCTTTACCTGTTGCATGCTTGCTGGGATAAGCAGGTGTCTCAGACCGATCTGAACCGCTGCATCGGATGAGAACTGAGCTGAAATCACAGTTTTCTCCCCTAAGTAAGACTCAATGGAAACTGTGCCTGTCAGGGCTTAAATTTCTTTTCTAAAATTTGTGTAAAGGGTTTGTTTAAGCTATGAAAGCATGTTAATTGAAATTTGACATAAAAAAAAAAAAACACTCAAAACTGTGAAAAAAATAAATCAGGTGGCATGTCCACCACTGTTACTATTTTAAATTGTGCTTCCAGAACCGGTGTCCTGTCTAGAAAACAACACAGCAAGAATCACGTCACACACAGACAGGTGATTATCAGTAATGCTAACAATGCTGGTGTCTATTTATAAGGCCTCCTGGTCTTGTTATATAAGCAAGACATGATTGGCAGCCATCCTGCGGTGTGACAGACACATTTTTTAAATGAATCAGATCAGTATTAGCACTGTGTTCTGCCCCCTATATTTTTATGCCCAGGTTGGCAGGCACAAGTCCTGCTCAGTGCTGCAGACAGCCAGCACTTTCACATTGGAAAAAAAAAAAAAAAAAGATGTATCACGCTCTCCCTCTCTGCGAGCAAAGGACGATATGCTGATAAGTTAATTGCGACCATTATATACCAGTAGGCAATGCACTCATAATGTCACCATTTCCATGTGGAGATAAAGCAGTCTTTGTTGTGTGACATTGAGACTGAACCTGAGAAGCCTTCACTCGGACATACCAATCAGCACGTTCACTCGCCTACGTTTACTCTTGCATTCTTGCCCCTAAACAATCACAGGCTTAATTTTACTCACATTTGGGAAAATGAATTAAATTTAACTTTTCCAAGTCAGTCTGATGGAAACTGCTCTGCATATCAAAAGAAAGTCTTTCATAATTTCCTTTCTCATTAACAGTAACAAGTTGCATCTCCTTCGTCCATATAAATGTAGGAAGCTGCCTATTTGGTTGTGACTTGAATACAGTCTCTGGAGCAGAAGTGGAGATGTGAGGAAGTCATACAATGGCATTACTTTCAGAGAAATGGTTAAATGTAAATCTGTGGACATCTGCAATCATAAGATCTTTAACTAAAACACAGGTCTAACTTATTTCTATTCAATATTTGCTTCCTGGCAGATTGTGATGCTGATAAATTGCAGGATGACTCCTGAGACCACATTCGTATTAAGTTGGTGCATCTCTATTTTGGCGGTCGTTTCACACAAACCCACCATTTTTCACATCTGAAATGCAAAGCTTTTCAAAAACCCAAGTTGACATTTTAGTGTGAACAAAAAAAGGGTCTTTTTCATATTAAATTAGCCGCTGATATAATGCCTGTGTAGTTAAAAAAAAAAACTTCACTATGATGCACATTTTTGTTATTTTTCTGTCGTTTTGTAGATGTAACATTCATCAGTTAATAAGGAACACAATCTGCGATTAATCTATAAATGAAACGATTGATAGTTGCTACTCTACTCTCTCCGCTGAGGCCATGGAATTACTGGCTCACAACATAAGTGAGTTAGTAAATGAGAACAATAAAATGAAGACTGTGGCTGTGTTAAAGCACAGTGTAACAGATCTTTGTTTTAGACTGACTAAAAGAGTAAGAAAGAGAAGACATTTGTCTTTTTGTTGTTGCTTTGGCAACTTCAAATTGCCCTCAAACTTCCTGAGGTGGTCTAAACTGTTGTCACTTGACATCTGTCTCTTTATCCTGCAGTGTCTGACTGCTCTGTCTTTCTCCTGAGGTGGGAGAGAAAACTACATCTGATACCTGTTGGCAACGGAATGACAACATCAAGTATATGACAACTGTTGCACGTTGTCTGATACTAATTGTGTCTCACCAGTGTAGTTAGCCTCTTCCTACAAAGTCTTTGTCTTGTAGTCTTTTTCACAGCTCAATGGGAGCATAACAGGCTGTGGATTTGCAGCTCTGTTTGTGTCTATGTGTCAGCAGGTGGGTGTTGTTGCACTGGTTTGAATTTTGGCGTGTGGCCCAGGGATTCAAGACTATTTCAGCCTGCCAGTGATATAAGCCTCGGGTGGTTCAGAAAGCCTTTAGAAACTACCCGAGACAGGGCATTTAAGGATTCTGCAGGACACACACGTTGGTGGAGCATGTCGCTCGTTCTGTTTCACTTCAGTAACAATAACAGAGAGAAACACAACGTTGGAGTGACTGCTGAGATTTCTTTCTGAGGCAACCTGTTTGCAGGTTAGGTTAAATTTCAGTGTTTATACTGGTGCAACATCTAATTTTCAGGTTGTCAGTAAAACTTGATGTCTTTGCTTGACCACTGGTTTTGGCTGGAGTTGGCCTTTCTAATGGTCTCTTTTGAGTAGCCAACCAGAGGCAACACTCATGCATCTGTCTGCCTCTCCAACCTTTAGACCATTATAAAAAGAGTTGCAAAAACAAGAACTAGTT
The DNA here is from genome assembly GCF_000690725.1 of Stegastes partitus. Lineage (NCBI taxonomy): Eukaryota > Metazoa > Chordata > Actinopteri > Pomacentridae > Stegastes > Stegastes partitus. Next base: position 687,989 of record NW_007577753.1, on the reverse strand, counting down.
TTAAGACCCTCAAAAAAACACCAGAGTAGTCATCCTTCAACATGCACAGAATGGCTATTTTTTTTAGCTCACACAGTGGCATCAATTTATTCCTGTGAATGTACAAAGCATCAGTGATAATCACTGAACACAATAATGATGATAAGGATTATGTTCTTGGAACTCATGTACACAAAGTAATTCACAAACACAAGGAAATAAATGACGGTGAAAACTTCAAGCACACAAACCCAATTTAGATTTCTTTCATAAGTTTATTAGTGTACCTATGACAACAGCATTTTCTTTTTTTTTTTTTATTAAAGGCATCTCTCATTTTATTTTCCATTTCCACCTTATCACATCTTCTCATTTTGTATCTAAAAAAAACTGTATGCCGGTCGGAAAAAGCTCAGTATATCTGTATGTATGAGAAACATGAAACATTCAGGAAATCATCTACATAGCAATAACAATCTACAGCATCTACATAGGAATAATAACAGTTTTAAAAAAAAGCCAGATAAGCTGTTTGAAATCATTTTCCACATCTGGCAAAGTCATCCAAAATGCCTTTTTGCTTTAGGTGGCACTAAGATTGGACGCTGCACTTGTCGCCATACAGAGCTTTTGTAGTGCTGATTTAAATACTCAAAAAAAACCCAAAATGTTGTATTGCTCGTGTAGAGGCAACACTTGTTTTTCTGTGGCCAAAATATTTTCATACAACAGACGCTGCATTTCTATTTGCAAACAAATCTTGCATCACAAGGCAGCAAAATAAAACAGACAAGTCATGAAATCATCAGAATTAAAAGACAGATACAAACACAGCCTGGTGTAGGAAAGGTATAAAACACAAGACAGTGAAGAGGAAATACCAGCTCAGATACAATCAGGAAAGGCTCTCTGATAACAGTATATCTTAAGAAAAGAGACTTAAAAGAGATGAGTGACTCAGTCAACAACAAACACTTTTGTCCGCTCTCGTTTCTGAGAGTGTGTCCTGGTGCATAAGGAAAAAAAGGCCATAAAGGGCTTTAACAGCGAACCGTGAAAACTTAAAAACTGTCCTAAAACATACTGGGAGCCAGTTTAACAAGGCTGAGGGGCTTGTATTTCTTGGTTCTTGGTAAAAGCCTGGCAACAGAGTTCTGCACTAACTGAAGTTGATTGACAGATATTTTTGTTCAGGCAGCTACGAAGACTGTTAAAATAATCCAAGGGTCTTTATCAAAGGAAAAAAAGACAGTTACACATTGTTTCATCTGTTCAGTATTTTAACTGGTCTGCTTTTGTATATCAGATACATCGTAATAACTAACAATATTCCTATCATCCTGAGCTGAACTTGGCTAATTAGCAAATATGTTACCATGCCAACACCTTCCATTTACATGGTGATGTCATGTCCTTCACCTGAACCTCTGCTTAGTTGGCAGCTCTCCCTCCTTCCCCTTCCCTCCATGTGTGTTTGTGTGCAATGCTCTGATTGGATAATCACCTGAATGAGGAAACCTGCTCTAAATCCTCACTTGCCATAAAAGATGGACTTGGATCACCACTCAACGTTGGACCACTGAAGAACCGATATATCCATGCTACCTCCTGCATAGACCTCCTTTCACTGAAGCTTCCGACACTACCTGTCTGATTCATCTCGACCCACCCTCCTCGGATCTGTCCCCTATCACCCCAGCCCAAAAACCTCTGCAAGCCATGCTCCACTCCTCCTCTGGCCGCAATACTCCCAACACCTCTCTCTATCCCATTTGCTAGCTAAGCAGAGCTTCTGTTGTGTGCCCGGTTGTTCATTCATCCCTCCATCGCTTAATCCTCACTAGGGTTGTAGGGGGGGCTGGAGTCTATCCCTGCTGACTTAGGGTGAAGGCAGGGGACACCTGGACAGGTATTCATCTAGAGGCTTTCTAGATTAACCTCAACATGTGTTTGGACTGTGGGAGGAAGCCGGAGAACCTGGAGAAAACCCATGCTGCATGGGGAGAATATGCAAACTCCACGCAGAAAGATCCTGGGCGTTCTAACCGGGAAGCAAATCAGGGATCTTCTAGCTGTGAGGCGATGGTGCTAACCACCGAGCTACCATACAGTCCCCGGGTTGTTCATAATCTTGTTAATTGTAAACTATTTGTACACAATTTAGCGCTCTACCAACCATAGTATGTTGTTTAGCGTGCACCTTCTGCCCACTTTACCAGTTGAGTTGTTTCAAATCTTTGTGTAGTGTTATGCTTATTTGTGCATTCTGTTCTCTTGTTTTGATATCTGGTTGTGGTGCCAAGTCCTCGTATTTTTAGCTCCCTGTAATCCATCTCTGTTTGCGTGTAAACTTTCCTGGCCTTGTGGTACTTGGTTCTGATTAGTTTCCTGACTCTTCTTTTAAGTAAGTAAGTCTGTATTGTATTCCGTAGAATCGCGACCCATGTTTATTGTCCTACACAGACTTCTGTAGATTTCTGTTCTACTGGTTCAGTGACTGTGCATTATTTCTGGCGTTTCTCTAGAGGTCGCTGTGGTACCTGGGCCCTAGTTTAAGCCTTCATTAGCCTCTATGCCTCTACGTAACCTTCCCTAGACATGCCTAACCCCTTCTCCTGTCCCCTTCCTGTCCTGTATTGGCATTCTTTGTAAAATATTTTCTATTTCATCTTGGTCTACTGTGTTCTCTGTCTGCGTCTGGGTGTCAGAATTACGGTGACAGATAAATATGTACATTTGCTTGACACCAGCATGCCTTCTGTTGAAGCTTCTCTTCTACAAAGCCGTAACTAGATGAAACATTAACAGCTCTGGTACAGTTAAGTGGCAGACAGTGCACTGCAAGGACAAAATCACTGTTGCACAGATACGGTTGAAAGAATGTCTCCTGCATTTTTTCTTCAAAGTGTCCATACCCTGTGGCAATGACAGCACTTCATCTTGCAAGTGATATGATCTCATGTGACTTTAACTGAATGCCATAGCCTGAGTCCTGTCAAAGCTGGTGCTGATAGAACTCAGGTATCATCATAAATTACTTAATGCGCATTTAGATTCCGAACTCCTTAACCTCCCACCCCACTGGGCAAACGCGTTCCCAAGCAGAGACTGAAGCTCATTCTGGTTCTCAAAAGGATAGTACATCAAAAAAACATTTACAGTCAGTATTCTGAAGAGTCAAACAAATTTTAATACTGGGAAATCTTTTGCAGCTGTTGGTTTTACAGCATTTAACCCTCGGCTCAAACTGACATGGATGCTCACTTCAAGCAGCGAGTTAAGTCAAGAATAACAACCACCATCTTTGATGCATTCAGGTATAATCTTATATTTACAATTTTCTCCTTTGGCACAGCAGCCCTGCACAGTATTGTATGTTTGCTTTTTTCAAAGTTGTAAAACCTCCTTCTGAACTATAGATAGAAAGTAATCTGGAAAAAAATAAAATAAAAATCAGTGCGATATGCACATGTTTGGAAAGAAAACTACTATGCAGGAAGAACAAGACAACATCAGGCTGCTGCCTTCCATAATGGAAATAATAATAAGCATAACTGTCAATATAAGCGTCTTGGGTGAGAGACATAAGCACATGCAGTATGATTAAGAAAAGGAGGCTGACGGAGTTGCGACTGTGACATTGAGTTTATTATTAATTGAGTGGATTTAGCGTAGCAGACACGCACAATATTGTTTGTTTCGAGGAGTCAAATAAATTGTAGTGTTGCTCTGTACTAGCTGGGATTATGTAAATTTGTGTTTCACTCAACTGTTTCAATCCAGTGTTTGTGTCCATGTTTGGAGAAGCAAAAACCAGCGTGAGGTTCAACTTGGCTTCCTACAAACAGGATCATCAAGTTTCTGGATGGAACTCGATTAAGGACAGGGTCGTTGGTGTTATTGGAAGATGGGAGATGGTTATCAGAGACCTAAATGGTTTCAATCTGGGACACGATGCTATCTTAGAAATGTGAGACATCACTTAGAGTAATACAAGTTCTCAGTTCTTTAACAGACTTCTGTCGCTCTCAATCCCATGAGCCAGTTGTGTTGATGTGAGAATGTGTTTATGTAGTGTCATCTGTGTGCATTTCAACATATTTAGAAATACACAGAAGTAGATATATTTTGTGCAACCACTTGATGAAGAAGTCAGTCACTAAGAATTGCAGCTGCAATCTAATTTTATGCTGCATTCTGCGTTAGAGATCTACAACACACAAACATCTCCAAAACTATCATTTAAAAATGTCATATGTCAGTAATGTGAACAGGTGTTTATTGTTGATGAGCTACAGGGATCAGGACAGAAAGCAAAACTCCCTGACTGACTCAGCAGTCATCCATTCATCCATTTTATTCCACATATCTGGAGTCAGGTGGTGGTGGTGGCTAAGCAGGCAATGCCAGACTTCCACACTCCTTCCCCAGCAAAGTTTTCTGTCTGGGGGATCCCAAGGCATTCCCAGCCCGATGGGATACATGATCCCTCCAGCGAGTTCTACCTTAGTATGCCCAAAAAAACCCTTAATCAGATGCTAGAACCACCTCAGCTGGCTCCTTTTAATGTGAAAGGGCAGCACCTCTAACCAAGCTTTCTCTGAATGTCCAAGTACCTTAACACTAACTCTGAGTGCAGCCATCCGATGAAAGAATCCATTTTGGCTGCTTATATCTACAATCTCATTCTTTTGGTCACCACCCATAGCTCATTACTATAGGTGAAGGTTGGAACATAGAGTTCAGCAGTCAGTCGAAGAATCTCGACATGCTGTGAGCTGGTCACTGTTAGCTGACTTCTACAATCATCACTTAACCATTCAGCCTTTAAAATACAATAAACTCAAACCCAATGCATGTGTAATACAACAAATACAGCATGTATCTGATAAAATATATGATCAGATAGATATATATAAAAAAAAAAATTCACATCCAGTGACTGCCAACAAAGTACTTTAATGTATACATCTCTGACATGACTGTTATTATCAGCATCGTTTGCTAATGTAACCCCTGGATCTGTCTGCAGGCCGCCGAGCAAATAATTTAATGGCAAACTGAAAGGAATCATTTTCCCTCAGTAAAAGTTTAAAATAGCCACTGTTGGAAAAGGATCAACTGAATGGATGGTTTTTTTTTTAAAGCTTTTCAAAACTTTGAAGCTAAATTACTGGGCTTTTCTAGGTCTTCATGCGCTATTTGTTTGATGTCTAACATGAGGTAAAAGTGAAGCTGACATTGCTTTATTTTGAACGTAGATGGATATTTCGAGTCTCATTTTGCCAAAATAATTCTACCCTGCTTTGAAGTCGGAAATTGCTAATTTTGTGCCATAAAAGCAAGTAATGTAGCCTTACAAAGTGCACAGCATCAGACAGCAATAAGTTAGAACAGGAAGACACAAACTCCATCTTTTTCCAACACTGGAAGAACAATTTATGTTCACTTAGGCCAATAACTTAAATCTTTAGCTCCTAAATGCCAGTCAGTGATAAGGCAACCAAGATATATGGGACATTAGTTTCACAGTATACTGAGGTTCACGTTTCTCCTGAAGGCAAAGTTAGCTTAAGAAGTTCAGTGTGGCCATCAGGAGATCAATGGAGAATAAATCTAAAATTCACTGGGATCTTTATTAAAGTATGCCACTTCAACACTTTATATTAGTATATCTGGTGGATTCATTAAACACATTTATCAGGATGAATGGCTTTCTATTCAAATTTCAATTTCACTTCAGTTTTATTTATACAGCGCCAATTCATAACGTATGTCATCTCAAGGCAGTTCACTTGGTAAGGTGAAGACCTGACAAAATTATATTCAAAGTTCCCCTTTCTTTTTCCTCTGAAAAACTCTCTTTTAGATCAAGTTAATACTTCTGGAGAATACACATAAGGCAAAGAAAAATCAAGAAAATACGGTACGATAAAATCCACGTCATGGTGGATATTGATAAGAAAGAAAGATAAACTTTGTTCAACACATGTGAGTAAGGACTACTTGTTGAACTTCCCAAGATTTGCTATAAAAAAAACATCTGTCACAGCTGAATGTCACTTCTGCTGCATAGATTTTTACATCGTGGGGTAAACTATCCAAACTGGATAAGGTTTTCAGGAAGAAGCAGAAAAGATGTGTTTGATCGAAGTGCAAGGAGAGTCTCATGGCTGCTTTATGTGCTTGGACACATCCACAAAGTGCTGAATAATCTGAGCAGCCAATTGACAGTGTATGCATATACCCATGCTGAGGTTTTTTAGGAAATAAACCCCACTTCAGAGCCATTTGGCATCTTTTTCTTGGCACTTCAAGCTGCATCTCGGGGTGTTCTGGTCAACGAAGCCTATGATATGCTGTTAAAAGATGAATATTAATACTAAAAACATGAACAAAAGTGATGAAGGTCTGCATTTGAAGGACTGAATTAATCTTCTAGCTGAAAGTAGAAAGAGCTAAAAAAATAGTTGAATTCTTCTACTGACATTAGTTATTTTAAAGAAGCAGACAAACTGGGTATTTTTTTATTTTCTTTCAACTAATGAAATAAATAAAAGCTGACTCATTTTCTGAATTCAGTGGTTCTTCTCCGCTTTATGTCTCTCTAAAAAAAACAAAAAACATCAACACAAAATAATCTATATGTAAAATATCAAACCATTGTGTATGTATTACAATTTCTTCATTACCTTTAGCCACTGAGCAGACTGACGGTATCCTGAACACAAATTGTTACCACAGCTAGAGCTGAACAATTTGGGGAAAAATCAAACTGAGGCTTTTCTGACAGATTTTGTGATTTGAATTGTGATTTAGTTTTCTAAATTTAAACTTCACGTCATTATTTACTGTGTAATTAATTAAAACGTGATGGAACATTGCCATAAGAAATACAATCAAAAGTGTGACTTTTGCACTCGGGGGATGATGTGAGCTTGGAAAACCATTGACATGACAGTTTAGCTAATGGAGGAGAAAAACGAACAAAATAACTGTATCAAGTGTAAACTTTGAAAATGTTTTCACTCACATGCTTTATGTGCTAATGTGACACTAATAGGATGGATCGTTTTGCACTTTTCTGATTATATGCTTCAATGTGCAGAACTCAGCAACACATATCATTAATTATTCATATTACCATGACTGCAGGTGACAAAAAGGAAAATTCACTGACGCTGAATATTATTTACCTTTACCAGGACTGTGTCTGGAGATTTAAATAATTAATCAACTTTGCTATCTTTGCAAATAAGCACAACACCTCTGTCAAATCAGAGCGTATAGCTGACACATGCATATCATTCATGCTGCTGTCTGATGGCTACAGGTGTTTAATTAAGTGCATTAAAAAGTCACTTACTTATCAAATACAACACCAGTATTGCTGCATCACACACATGTGGTTTGGAAGCATAAATCAATCTGCAGTAGATGGAAAAAATGTGTATCGAATTCAAAAAGACCACACCTAACACAAATCAAAAGTACTTTGTGATTTTGGACAGGTCTGAATGTGTGCGTCTCTAAACCAACTAAAGCCAGAAAATTAACCTTTTGTCTGCAACAGCAATAGGTGGTTGACGTGAAAGGTAATCTGAGCATGTTTTCATGCATTTGTACTACACTGACCACCAAAACTGCATTGTGCTGCCTAATCAGCATACCCACACACTCAACTGCACCTCTCCTCCTTTCTTGGCATAAACACATTTGTTTGGTTCCAGATTATGACCAAACAGGTGCAGGGGAAAAATACAAAAGGCTTGTACCTGAGGAAAACTGCCCTAGCATCGGTTTTGCGCCTGCAGGAAAACAGAGCCAAACGTGTGCTACATTATCACACTGAAATGGCTTGTATCATGTTGCCTAACATCCTCGGCTAAGCAGTCGCATGCTCGCTTTAATGTGAGGCTGCTAGCTTTAATCCAACTATCCAGGATAATTTACAAATTTTAGGAGCACTCAAACAAAGATACTTATTAAGTGCATCAGTTTCACAGCTCTGTAGGCCTATAAGAGTTAAGGTAACATTCCAGCTGACTTCATTAGGTTTCATTTTCCATTTTATCTCTCCTGAAGTGGACCATTAAGTTGGCGCACAAGGGTAACTGATCAGCTAATCTGCCTGTGATTTATGTGGCAGGGAAACTGAGGACTTAACTGAGCCTCCGAACACATTGATTACTGACATGGTTAATTGGCTAAACCTAGTGGTACACTGAGACAGGCTTATTGGAAATGTCAAATCAAGCGACTCATTTGCATTCATGATGTATGGTGTCTATTCCAGCTTCTGCCCAGGCAGCACAAACTGACACACATAGCCGTAGAGGAAAGGTCTGGGATTTCGGCCTTGAATTTGCAACTGACCATCTGGCCTTCCAGGACGTTGGCATTGGTTGGATTTTTTTTTTTTCTCTCCCCGCAGCATCCACATGGTTTGCATTGGACGCATTTACCTGACATGTGCTGAATAGAGGATGAGAGTTTGCATAACTCCTGATGTGAGCGAGACACCTGAGGGGTTTGAGTAAAGATCCAGCTCTGGCAGCAGGCTGATAGCACAGTGCTGACAGAATGGATAATATGTTGTTTTATTACCTTCTTTGTTCCTGAGCATGCACGTATGTTTAACAGAACAAAACTGGGGCTGAGACAATGTTAATCCCAAAATACCTACAGTATGAGCAGATGAAAGCAGCATGAAATGGAAAACTTCTTTTTTAAGCAGACGGGGTAAACGGCGTTATAAGAAACAAAGGGGGTGGTATGAATTTACAGAATTTGAATAATAGGATCCACTTGGTTTGCTGCGGGTCATGCTTAGAAATATGTTCACAGAATCACCTGAGAACACAAAGCTCAAAGAACGCTCCTTGAATTTTTTCAAAGTCAACTCATAATGGGAAATAGCAACAGTTTTGGGTTCTCAAGTCACTTATAAGCTCAGACAAAAAATATTTTGAACATATGTTTTACTGCTAAATGTTTACTTTTTTCACATGTCTTGCTTATAATTGATTTTTTGTTCGAGCTCCTATTGCTTTATGTTTCTGGATATACTGTTAAGGTCTGCTTTGGTAGTTTGTTTTTATTCGTCTGTGCTCATTTTCTTTGTGACCGTCCATCCATCCATCCATCATCTATACACTACTTAATCCTCACTAGGGTCGTGGGGGGCTGGAGTCTATCCCAGCTGACTTAGGGTGAAGGCAGGGGACACCCTGGACATACAACCAAGCACACTTACATTCATACCTACGGACAATTTAGAATCACCAATTAACCTCAACATGTTTTTGGAATGTGGGAGGAAGCCGGAGAACCCGGAGAGAACCCACGCTGCACGGGGAGAACATGCAAACTCAAATCCTTATTAAGACCAAAACTTTGAATTTCAGTGGATAATATTTCTGCATATTGAGTTACCTCAATTGTACAGGAGTGCTAGCAGCTTAACCTTCAGTTCAATACATCAAAGAATGCTTGACTCAAACGTAAATCCAACTTTCAATTAGATTTTTCATGACTTGAGAAACAACAATGCTACTTAACACCTGTACTGCACTACTTAACATACAGTGTACCTGTTTTTTCACTTGTTTTGTTCCATCCCACTTTGCTGTCTTATCAGCTACTGTCTGCACTAAAGCACTGGATAAATATCTATGGTTCTTTCACTCATTAGTGTACTTAGTCGACTGGCAGGCTGAATAGGTTTGAGTCATGCAGCACCACTGTTAAAGTCAATGCTACTCAGGACAAGGTTGGCCAGTGAATCATTAAGAGCACAGATTAGCATCTGTATAAGTCTGCCACTCTTGATCTTTCCCACAGTAACTGAATAAAATACATACGTATTCAACATGCATAGAAACTACAACATTTCATAACCAAAGCCTTGAAGACATTTTCTTCTCAATAAAGCAGCAGATGTTGTAGCCTGCAGTGCCATTTGTAAGATACTGAATATTTCAAAAGCCTGTTATCCAATGAACAAAGCAAAATCTAACTTATAACAGAGTATGTAAAAAGACTTGCAGATGTAGCAGCTTATACAAAAAAATAAAAAAATGTTGTTTTTAAGAGTTCACTTTTTATCTCAGAAAGAGGAGAAATTCGTAGTGTGTGTTGAAGACATGTACCACAGCAAAATGAACTGATCTGCTTCACACACTAGTCTGTTTTTGGGGTTTCTAGATTCATTCGTTCCCTGTGCTTTCAATTATCCACACTCACTTTCTCTTCTTTAAAGGGGGCATGTCATGCATGTTTCTAGGTTTTGATCTTTATCCTAGAAGTCTACTTGCATCTATTTGCCTGATTTACCGTTTAAACAAGTCTTTATCTTATATTGGTCTTTTATGCAGCTCATCTGAAACAGGTTGTTAAAGCTACCGGCTTTTTACAAACCAGCTTCTAGAAGTTGTCCTTCGTCAGACTGCAGCCGGCTCTAGAGGCCACCATGGATGTAGTATAGGAAGTGTACGTGGGGCTCACAGTTGCATACCACTCACTTCTTAAAAGTTTCCTCTCCTGGCGCATGAGTCAAAAACAGTTCCTAGCTTCCAGATATGCTTCCACATTGTACAACCCACAGCACGCGTGCATTCATGCTTCTCCTGCCGGACCCACCCACTCATTCCCACTTGGCCCAGAGACTTTACATTCAAATAATGTCCTGCAAATCTTTTCAAGGTTCTGCTAAAGTTTTACTAATACCAATAAATAAAAATAAAAAAAAATTAAAAGACAGAAAGAGTGAAAAATGACCTTGTTTGCATTTGGAGGTTTCCTGCCAAGAGTTTTGTAGACAAGTCTTTTACAGTGGTTGTCTATAGGCAACATGCTTTATAGGCTGTAGAGGATTTCTTCATTGTGAAGTGGCCACTGGGAAAAGCTGCCTGAATATATATCCATAGGGCCCAGTATTAATACTGTTCATTTCTTGACTTGCAATCATTGAATATCATTAAAAAAAACATGCAGAAACGCCTTTTTTTCCCTGCTCTTGGACTTGAAACAGTCACATATGTATAATGGACATTAAATCTTGAACCAACACTGCTTTGAGAAACATCATCTACAACAATTAATATTTCACCAGGCAGTATGAGAGGAGTATAATAATCACATACTTGCGATAGAACCTCTTGCAGTTGCACATTCTCAGAGTTTCACAATAAGCCCTGCAGCTGATTTACCTTAATGCTCAATATTTCCTTACAACTGTTCACATTTCTTTTCCCTCAAAACGATCTTCTTTACTTTCTCCTCTTTCCGTCCTCCTGACATTTGGCCCGACTCGTCAACTTGCATCTCCTTAATTCTTACTTTCTCATCTTGTAACCTTACACCTCAGCTGCCATCTCAAAATCCGCTTATCTTTCTGCTTTTTTGTTGTACTCTGGTTTCTTCTCACACAGCCCTGTTAGAGGTTATTCTGGCTGGCAGAGACTGCTTGGTGGCTGGAGACTCCTGTTCGAGTGATGAAACTTGCAGTCCTCGTCTACGTACTTTGCGTCAGTGTGTGGCAGGGAACGGCAGCATGAAGCTGGGCCCCGGTGCCAGAAGCCAGTGTGCCAACGCAGTGTCCGCCCTACTTTCCAGTCCTTTACACGGCTGCCAGTGTAAACGAGGAATGAAGAAGGAGAAGAACTGCCTGAGCATCTACTGGAGCCTCCACCAGTCTATCATACATGGTTTGTGCATGGTCATGTGCAATACGTTAATTCTTCAACAAAATTTTTACTCTGGTATATTTAGATACATAATCTGCTGGAAAGCCGTTCATTTAAAATATTTTAACAAACCTGATAAATTAATAATAGGCAGAGTGTCAAAACTTTGTAATTTGGTGAATTGGAGCCTCAGTGACTAAAAGACAATGACTGCATATTATCAATATTCATGTTTCATTAAGTTTAGATGAGCTGTGGTGTTCGTTCAAGCCAATATTTCTCTGTCTTTTATTCTTTCAGGACTCAACCTGGTGGAGAGTTATCCCTATGAGACAGTGCAGAGGGATTACGATTATGTCCGCTTGGCCTCTATTACAGCTGGCAAGTTCGCCGACTTTCATTAACTTTCACCTTATTTTATACTATTTCACCCTTAGAGGATGTTTTATTCTTGCAAGAATACATGACTCTACAGATTTTTTTCTTGGAAATGTGCCCAAGAAAAACAGAGGTCCCTTATGCTCTTCAGACACAACACACACATATTACTATTCCCCCCAACACAACTCCAGGAACCAAAATTATATCTTTTTCTTGAGCACATTATTGTATGGCAACCACATTCACATCCCAGACTCGGATGAAATAACAGAATCCATGAATGTCAGGGCATACTAATGAATGTGTTTCTTCTTCTTCTTTTTTTTATGGACTTACAATGATAGAATATTCCAAATATGGCTTTGTTTCATGCAATATCAGGCTCCTTTAACAATGCAAGCCTATAAAAATTGAAAAAAAAGAGCATCAACCCTGAAAAGTAGATTGTATGTTGAATGCAAGTTAAAATGCAAACACAATATTGCTTGACAATACTGCAAACTAAACATGCCTTTTAAAAAAAAATAAGGTAAAGATTAGTGCAAAATTTAAGCAAAGGTCATAATACTTGTGTTCATGTATGTATGTGACTAACAGTTAATCGATATTATTGATTAAGCTGCTGTTTTCCTAAATAATCAATCGTTTGTAAAAGTAGTGAAAACACCAATCACAACTTCCTATAGTCGCCCTAAAGTGATGTCCTAAATTGTTTGGTTTGTTCAACCAACAGACCAAAACCAAAACATGTCCCATTTACTATCATATATGATGGTGCCAAGCGGCAAATCTTCACACACAAGAGGCCGAAACTGGAGAATATTTTTCATGAAAAGAACAGAAATGACTCTCAGTGATCAAAATGTTGTGATTCATCTTCTTTCAATCGACTCCTTGGATAATTCACAAACTGTTGCAGCGCTATAATCTTGTGGTCTGAGCAGAGCTCCTGTAAGCATTACAAAACTGCAGAAAACTGATGACTCATCCCAGATGCAAGCAGCTCTTACAGGTCAGCTGGTCACTTATTTCCCAGCAGGATGTATACAAAAGGTTCACTGAGAAGATGCCACATAGAGAATCAAAGTTCACTCTCTCGCCAAACATCACCATTCATAACCTCTGCTGCTTTCTTCGGTTTCTTTGGTCCAGATCACAAAGCAGTTTAGATCTGGTACAAAAGATAATTGTATTGGGGTTAACCAGGCTAAGATGCCACTGAAATCACTTTACTGGTGGGTGAAAATTAAAAGAAGTTCTTTTGAGGCAAGGTGATGCAGTATTACAGCACAAAATATGTCTGTGGTTTTGAAAAGAATATACATATACAAACTTTTTTGTGCTGTTAACATGACAGAGGGTTCTCTATTCATTTGAACAAAAAACTAAATCGCTCTGTAATATGTGAAAATGTAGAAGTAGGACTCTTGAGAGAAGACGGACCCCAACATGGATATTAATGATTTTCAGAACTGTAGCCTTGCTAACATTAGTTAACAAGCTCTAAAAAAAGAAAAATAAAAGTATAAATATCCACCTAAAAAGGCTAACTAGCTGACTTTAGGTTAAACTAATAATGTTTGGTATATTAGCCAGCTGTAGCACTTGATAGCTAGCTTGAATTCTTTGCTACTATCAGCTAAATATTCTTTTATGTTGGGAATTTAAATAGCAATGATAATGAAACTAATTGGAAGTCAAACTGTTATAAAAACCTTATGTGTTATGTAACGTTCCTGTAGCAGGTAAAATCAGAGCAATATCTACTATTAAGAATATAGTTTATCTTATGTATAAGAAAGAAGTTTGTAATGTTGACTCAAAAAGTAAAATTAATCCTGTTTCAAGAGTTCACCTTTAATTTTGTAGTTATGATTTAATTCCCTGTACCCTTTCTTTACCTAACCACACTGCTTGTCCTGTATTTTATGTTTCTTCAGTCATATTTATTTCATCTCCATTACTATCTCCTGCTCTGAGTCTTTTACTGAATTGTTTGTAGCATTAATCTGTGATTTTAGAAACATAGTTATCAAGTATTCAGTTTAGACACAAAGAGGAGAATAATCTATGCCATCAAATGAATACAATGGCCCAAATAATCAATGACTCATAATACAAGCCGGTGCCAACACACATTTCAGCCTGATGTGTGTTGTTAAGGGGCTTTCAGAATAATGTCACATTGAAACCCTTTAAAATTCTAAACTGATTCTGAATAAAAGCGAGTGGTGACTGTTTATGCATCTGCACTGTTTCACATAATACATGTGACTGAAGGCTTATAGTTACCTTGCAGTAACAAATGGAGGAAAAGCACAGTGGCACAGGAGTGATGCACATTTTACAGATCAGAGGACGATTTCAGGGGATTTGCAACAGACAGTAGACAAATGTGTCTCTGCTGAATACAAAAAGCAGAGTATATTTTTGCGACAGCTGACTTTAAAAGTCTGGTGTTGTAATATGTCAGCATATCATGCTGATTTTAATTAGGATGGAAAATGTGTGATTCTTGTGCTGACATTAAAATAACTCCTTGAAATTGCCCTTGAGGGTCTTACTTTGTGCACAACTTACTTTCATTTTGAGAAAGTCTACCATTTTCCTAACACTGGAGAGCAAACCTCTCTGCTCACACTTTTTTTTCTGGTACTCAAGAAACAAGTCTCCATTGTTTATTTACTGACTTCCCACTTGAAGCTGCTCTCTGATTCCAAGCTACCTAACTGAACTTTTGAGCTTTTAACATGAGGAGATTACATCTCAGAACAATAAATATATAAACCGAGTACATACCACAGGTCACATACGGTCTTATTCACATAAACACAAAACCTTTTTGATCTACTGCTTTCACTTTTCCACTGACATCTTTTCTTTGACCTTACTTCCATCCACAGACTCTGATGTTGGCATGACAACTGTGAATCGCTGCTTGGATGCAGCCAAGGCTTGCAATGTGGATGACTTGTGCCAGAAGCTTCGCACAGAATATGTCTCAGCTTGTATCAAACCGACTGCCAAGTCAGGCTTGTGCAACCGGCCTAAATGCAATAAGGCCCTGCGCAGGTTCTTTGACCGCGTTCCTGCCGACTACACACACGAGCTGCTCTTCTGCCCGTGTACGGACACAGCGTGTGCAGAGCGTCGGAGGCAGACCATTGTGCCCAGCTGCTCTTATGAAAGTGTTGAAAAACCTAACTGCATTACACAGATGAGGATCTGCAATGCTGACTATGTGTGCAGGTTAGAACAGAGCTCAACAGGAGCTTTTAATTTGCTTCTCTTTATTCCCTTGTCAATCTCATGTAATAGATATTAAACATAATACATCTCATATGGATACAGTAACATATTGGTATAATATGATCATAATCTCCAGATTTGCTTTTGCTTAATGATCCGACTCTTTGCTTATGGTTTCCCAAATCAGCCAAACCAATGTTATATTATTCCCACTTTATTTAACTATTCCTTGGATATAGATTTTAGAAATACTCACCATACATATTTTGGCCAGTGCTGTTCAGTATAATGGCTCTTTGAAACCAAATAAACAGCCATTCAATCAACAAAATGGCCTGCTGTTTTACCCTAAAGCTTTCTACCACCATCGGTAGGAACACCCCAGAGAGCCTGTTGGAATAACACATTAAATATTTAGCACAGATAAAGAGCCAGATGGATCAGAGTTATCGCTCATTGCTATCTCTGGTCATGGCCATTATTTTTCCGCAGCCCCATTACACTCAGAGGGCTTTACTAATGATCCTAGGTCTGGGGGATGAAATATATTACTCTTTCTATCACTTTCACATTACAGTCCACTGCTTTCAGTCTTCAGCATGGCCGACAATATTTCTTTATGTCAGAGGGGCAAACTCTTAATTAAAAGACCAAGTTAAAACTGATAGAATTTATATATATATTTTTTAAAAAGTACCCGTAGACCTTTTGCATAAAACAATACAGGAATCTATCATGTGTTTGCTAACTGGTGCCTGTCTCTTGCTTTTGTAGGTCTCGTCTGGCACAGTTTCAGTATGACTGCGAACCCTCCAAAACATCTGCCAACGGCTGCAAGCAAGGGAACTTTGGAGCTTGTCTCCTCGCCTACACAGGGCTTATAGGTAGGTGCACACCTGAGATGTAACACATGGAGAGAGGGAAAACACAAATTCGAGGCAAAAAAAATGAATTGAAATGAACAGGTGGAGGAGGAAGGAGACAGTATCAAATGAAAGTATGTGCCAAATGCAGCGCGAGAGATGGAAAGAGAAAACTGCACAGCAAAGAGGCAGGAATGAGTGGAAGATAGATAGATAGGGAAATTAATAAATACAGTACAGATAAAAAAGTCAAAATGAAATGAAACCTCTCATTCTTAACCAATGATGTAAGACCTAAAAGCATAAAAAAAGCAACCTCTGCACTAAAAAAAAAAAAATCACAGGCTCCTTATACAATGTGAGGTTTAATCTGTTTTATAACAATCCGTAAAAGAAAAGAACAGCCGCTTCTTTTCCACACACTGGAAAGAGGAGCTAACCTAATGCATTTCAAGAACCTCAAATGGTGCCCCTCAGCACAAACATACACTTGGCATTTTCATTCCTGTCTTGTATTTATTAAAGCACTTCAAATCCCACCTCCACTATGTCGAAAAAAAGAGAAAACAGCCGCACACACAAAAAGAACTCAATGCCAGAGACTTCTGTGACCTAAAAAAGAGAAAATTGGAGTATTTCTCAGCATCTCGCTATGATATTGTGCGAGCCAGTGCACAGCCGGTCTAACCTGAGGTACTGAAATATTATTGCTCCTTTACAACAGGTCAGTGCATAGGAAATGCTGTGTCCATTAATGTTTCAAAAAACAAAGCACTATGAATGCAGTGTAACAACTCAAAGGAGGATATTGATTGAAGCCTGGTGCTGTCTCTCTGCAGGAAGTACAATAACTCCCAACTATGTTGACAACTCCACATCCAGTGTGGCCCCATGGTGCTCCTGCTCAGCCAGTGGGAGCCGGAGAGAGGAGTGTGATAATTTCCTGGGATATTTCACTGACAACATCTGCCTCAGTGAGTGTTGCTCTATTCACAACAAAGTGGAATGTACTGACTCGTGTTTTTGGGGTAGGGGGTTGTTTAAACAGAGGTACTGACTGCTGTTTTAACATCCTGTTTAACTGGTGTCATGCAGTTTAAAGGAAAACATGATTATGTTTATATTAAAGTGTGTTTTTTTCCCCCCTTCCAGGCTATGTTTAGGTTTGTATCTGGTCAAATGATCACTTCCAACTTAAAGCACTTAACTGGGTGTTTTTGCATAACAATTATGCCAAGAGCAGTGACTTAGCAACCCATGAAAATGCACAGTTAAATGTAGTTTAATCAGCTCAGAGGTTGTGTTGTCATGATACCTGTTTAAGTACAATGAACAAAAATGTAAATGTTTTATTAAATGCTATCCATTCTTTTCACCACAGGGAAATAAGTATTGGTTGTTCCAATACATGGCATCTCTACAGCAGAATGAATGTCAATAAACAACCAAGTATACACTATATTAGAAATGATGAAGATAAATGACATAAGATATCACCAGTCAGTGATGAGTTGATATTGGCTTGTGGAATGTTTGTATCTCACTCGACCTGAGGGTGAAGGGTGAAGGTGGTGGACCTTTCTGCGGACAGCATCATGTTGTTGGACACGATCATCCAGAACATCATGTGACAGATTGTCCGCCTGAAACGATTTTTATAGATGACAAGTGGTTCAACGGTTGTGGATATTGAAATGGCTGGCTACGGTAATGACTGATATTCCAGCAGCCAGCATTGCAACATGTTTCATGTCTTTCTGTTGTCATCTGTGATGCATTTTAAGGTCTTCTTTTGTACTTTAAAGCCACACAAGGATGTGGATTACCTTAGTGGTTTAGAATTCGTCACCATCAAAAACTTTTTGTACACAGCTGACTAAATTTAACACTCTCCTAACTAGAGTCGGAAAACCATTTGCATGCTGTGCTCATAAAGATACCACGGCAAAAACCTCATGAAAGTAAAGTAATAATACGTGACAGAACATGGAACTTAGCCAAAAAGACAAAGCCAAAGGAAACAGTTAGCATTGCCCTAGTCTTGGTTAGACTCCACCTCACAATCACTTTTCTAAAGAGGAAAGAAACGCCCTGACTTGTTTGTATTTCTTTAAACCAATCACAGATGTCGTGGGTAGGGCTAACCTGTATCTTTGGTGTCGCCTTAAAATAGTGACAGATGGAATTGTTCTGGTGGAAGATCTGCACGATGGACACAAAAATGTAGAATTCACTGAAAATAAACTAGCAGGGCTGCCTTATTGCATAAATTGTCAGCAGCACTTGAAATTTTTAGTGTGGAAGGCTGCAGCTCGGAGTGGGCTGTTGTTGTTGTTTTTATTCTGCACTGAAGGGGATTTTGAATATGGTAGCACGCAAATTGTAGGAGGGGAAGAGAAAGCCAGCTGACAAGGGCGGCCAGTGGGTCAGTGAGTCGGACTATCATTGGCCTTAATTGCCTCGTCAGACTCTGATGGTGCAAAAAGTTTGCTCATCACAAATTAGATCCCACTTGTCTGACTCACATTTGAGGACATCGTGTAATTACGTTACCTATTACATCCACTAACTTGTCACTCTGTGAATCCTTTGAACAAGTCAGTGTGTCTCTTGGCAAGATGCTTTGCCAAGTCGGACATGCTGGTTCCCTCAGCCTGCGTAGGTTTGAAACATCTTTTACAGACTGCCTTCGTGCTGTGGTCTCGTCCTGACTGTCGGCTGCAAGCGAAATAATGCCACATTTTGCTTTGTGCGTCTGCTTTGTAGACAATTGGTGGACAGTCGGCATGAGCGCTTGTTTGTGCACCCAGGCCTGTAGTCTTGTCACCATGAAAGCTGCAGTGTGCTTATGAGAGAAGAAAAAAGGGGTTGGCACGCCCACTATGCCTGCAGAGAGTGGAAGCAGAGCTCTGCACACTTACTGCCCTGCTGTCACACATTAAGGCAACTAACAGAAAAAAACAGCTTCTACTATTAAAACATTTTTTTTCCCCCTTAAGTACCACTAATAATAAAATGGTACATAGTGTTCTTTTCAACAGGAGGACACTGTGATACCTTTTTACTACAGGTATAGTGTGCAACACTTCTCCAAGAACAGAATCTGCGACATTTCAGTTTGTAAGTTGCACTAATCGACAATTTTTTCAGATCACAACTGTCTATGTTAACAACTGATATATTTTCCAGTTTCAGCAAGTATAAGTTAAATGTGTGTCATGCACATTTTTTGACTATTTCTTGGCTGGGAGAAATAAAAAATGTTATTCTGAACCACATTCACCACTTACAGATGTTCATCAGGTTGGGAAATGTAAACTTAAAGCATGTTTTTGCATTTATGCGGCAAAGAAAGCATCAGCTCTGCCTCAGTTGACTGAAAAACGTAAGCACGTGGACACTTTCAGGCTAAACTGCCATCGTATGAAGTAAAAGCCACTAACTGTAGAGCTGAACCAAATGCTGTTTCAAAAATACCCTGAAGGTTTACTCTGATCTCTCAGGCTTCATGTCCTTTTACTTCACTACTGGTACAGCTACGCAATTTCATTTCTAAAACGAAGCACAAAAATGGTGATCCCTAATCAGAATAATTTGCACTGATAACCTGTGACAGGGGACATTCAAACAGACTTGATATGAAAGTAAAGTGAGCTCTGTGGCAGAGATAGTGACAGGGCAGAGCTGTTGGGATTCAGTGAGACAGATGTTTCTCAGCATGCTCCAACAGCAGTAGAGCGATATATATTTAAATCAAAGATCATATGCTTTTTATAGCATTAACTGTGTGCTCTCTTTCCCTCCCTCTGTTTCTTTCTTGCTCTCATATATAGACTCACTTTATCCTTTCTCATTATTGATATTCGTTTCACGTGGTTTCCTTGGTAATTTCATATAGCTCTACAGACATTCACTTCACAGTGAATTATAAGTAAGCAGCACTGTGAACCTTAGGTTTTTAACAACCTAACAACCATTTAGGATCATTTATTAATACATTTATTAACTCTCATCTAAGCACCTGATATTTATTTTTTCTCTACTGATAGAAACAAAGTATGCATATAACTCATAAATATTCCTTCTGAAAACCACTGATGAATTTAGACACAATTTTTTGTTTTACATCTCGTCTTATGGTGCCTAATATCTTTCGCGATCAGTTACATATATAATATAATTTAATCTACTAATTAAGATAAGATGCTTATTTTAATTATTTTCTCAGAATGTGCCATTAATGCTAATTAAAAAAATCTGGTCACATAAATTTATCTTTCAGCACAAAACTTATTAAAACAAAACAAAAAAAAATGTTGTTGAAACTGAGGTAACAAACCAAAATAACTATCTCATAGAAAGACAGTAATTGCATGAAATACCTTTATAATACATTTTGTAGCCAATACAGCTGAACTAACTGATTGGCTTAAAAATGTAGCATAGTTGTCGATCAACATCACGTTCTTTAGGCAAGTGTTTGCTTCTGAGTCGTCATTAGAACCTTTCAATGTCAAAAATAATTCTTGTATTTCTTTAATTGTGCATTTACTTATCTACATTGGCCCCATGGTGTTGCATTATGGTTACTGGTAGCTTTGATGTTGCTAAGCTTGTGGGAGCTGTCAGTCGGCCTTGAAAGGGTTCAATTAGTGTAACCTGGGAAATTCTCCGAGGGCTCATCTGTTTTAATACCATGAAGGAAAAAAAAAAACAATCACGATAATTGATTTTGTTCTGTAATCACCCTCTGATTGGACCGATACAGACTGTATTTGTGTAATGCCTGTTTAAAAACAGAGCCATTTCCCTGTGACTAAAGTTTAAATCTGCCAGTGACTCCAATGAAAGGGACACTGTTTACATGACTGTCCCGACTCCAGCTAGCGGTGTATGCTGAAAGCACAAATCACACATGCTTGCTGTAGGCAATTTTCACACAATTATAGAAAGCCAAAAAATGGAATTAATTAAATATATTGCTCAGCCAAATTTTGAAGCCAAATCTGCTACCTGCAACTCAAAAAAATAATACCTTACAGCATACAACATCAGAAAAACCATTTTCAACCTAAAATTTTCACCTATTTGGATGTCAGAAAAATGTTGAAACAGCTTGAAGTCGTTTGAGGAGGAATGTGGAGTTAGGGGTTTATTTAAAGAAAATCACTGAATAAAACTGTATTATGGTCCTCGTGTTGAAAAGGCACAGGGTATGTAAATCGCAATTCATCTAACGTTCAGAAGGAGACACTCTAGTATTCCCAGTGATCCAAGCAATTACTGTCAGAAGTCAATATATTTCTACATACTCGCACTGACAAAACATTAATCACAGAGTTCATTCCAGTTGTTTTCTATCAGTGACAACATGTAGGACAAGCTTCAAAAGCTGGCCATACACTGCGTGAATTTATGAAACATGTACGATGTTTTAACTCACACTACATGTTTTAATCGGCCTTCCTGCAAACCTGCTACTTCTCTGCTCACGCGGGTCAATCGACCGGCTGCCATGTGCAGCTTGCACAGAGTGTAAGCACCAAGCCTCCGGTCGGTTCTGTCCGCTGACAGTGCCAATAAAGATGGCTGTGTCCCCAGCGCTCGCAATAACAGAGAAAGGCAGTGTTACTTTGCTAAAGCTGAAATTGTACTGCTGGTTGCTATGTTCTTAATGGACTTCATTTTTCAACATGAGCGTATACAGGTAGATTTTCCAATTCACTGTATGCCAACATTTCAACACTTTAACTGTTACGGTAAAAAATTATGGCCGATTAGATACCTACGAACATTTTCATTTCTTTTGAAAATAGCTGACAATTTACTTTATGTTTGATTTACGTATTCCTTTTGTTTTCCCTGTAATACCGCCAAAACAATGACACTAACAATAGCAGCAAATGTAACTTCTAAAATCAAACATATGCATCAAAAGAAGACCACGGAGGAAAATTCAAGCAACACTGCATGCCAGGTTGTATGGATTATGATATAAAAGGAGTTGATACAGTATTAGAAAGTTGAGTAATTTAACAGTGGTAGAAATAGCAGCAGCATGTGATGGGAATGTAATGGTGATCAATCAGCCTTGTTTCAGAAGTCCTACACTGATGTTTGGTAATTTATTGTGTCTTCTGTTCTGTTCCTGTGTCTCCTTGTTTCTATGCTAATTCTCCCCTTAAACACAGTTTCTCTTATATGTTGTATGACCTCTGCTCCGGAGCGTGAATAATTAATGTCCTTATTATTGGCCTCAGTGAGTATATATCTATCATGGAACCTGTACACATAGTGAATATCTTTGCTTGGTGTGTGTGGTGAGGTGAATCTTTGGCCAGTCCTTCGTCGGGCCTCCTGCCTAGAAAAGATACAGAGAGAGGTCTCAGAGTTATTTGGCCAGAGCAAATGCTCTAAGAGTTAATGAGGTCGATGTGGAGAGGCAGGTGCAGTTTGGATACTTGAAGAGAATACTGAGTATTTTCTTTTTTTTTTCTTTTTTCTTTTCTCCTCCGCTGACCAAATCCAAACTAGCTCCAGCGCAGCAAAATCTCTTATGCAAAATTCATAATTCACAACTGGAGGCATCTGTCGTGATTGAATAAGACATGAGTGTAACTCAATAGAAACAGTTCAAACCGATGTTGGTGAAGTCTTTTAAAATATTTTTTTACTGCTTTGTGTCATGTTTCAGGGAATGCTCTCATGACGTTTGGAAGTGAACCAGACCAGCAGCCGACTCTGAGCCAGTACAGCACAACCAGCCACGGCAGCAGAGAAAACAGAAGCACGACTTCTCCACCAGAAACCATAGAAACTATGAGGAACTTTCTGGATACAGTAATACCAACACAGGTGTGCAGTTTGTTTTGTCAAGGCGAGAGTTCACTGCAGTACTTTCACAATGTTCTACATTCAGGAAAGAACCCTTTTCTGACACTGAGCGATATAGGTTTCTCAAATTATTTTATAATGCAAACATGTTTCCAGAAAAATGTGATAATCGCAGAGAAAACGGTTGTGTTTATTTCAGCTATTCGTTCTCAGTGTTCCCAGTTGAATTTGTGTAGAGAGGAGTAGTGGCATGCAGTGAAAATGAGGTACATCATGTCAGTCTGATAATGTGTTTTTTGAGTTACGAACACTTGAATGCAGCCTTTTTTGGGACCTCCATATAGAGATAGTTGATAGAAGCATAACACTGGGATCAGACTAAACAACATCAGCCAGATAACCTTAACTGACACACATGGGGCACTGGGAGCAAAAATGAACAGAAATGATGGAGAGGCCTCAAAACGTCCTGACAAAGAGACAAACAGTGTTTTAAATAAATTATACCAGAAGGGCCACTTTAGTTTCTGTTCACATACACCTTCACATTTACACATCCACCTTATTCATTATGGTTCCTAGGCCAACTGTTATACCCAGAAACATAGATTACAAATGTACATATTCATATGGAACAGTTAAGTTGGTCTTCCAAGCTGTCAGCAAGCAACAACTGTTTAAGCTCCAATGCGGCATGGCCGTTAGCTAAGTTTCCTAGGGAAGACGTGGTAATAATTTTCAACTCCGATCACCAAAGCAGACACAGTGATGATCCCAAAAGAACATTTCAGAGACTCACGTAGCCCTAGCCTCCTTCTTAGCCAAGTCCCAATCCTTAAAGTCACTCTAAAACTACATTTTTACAACTGAATGACAGGTTCCTCACATGCACTGTTGTTTGACCAGGAGGTGGAGGATTACCATTAAATTAACAAATTAGATTTAAAAGGAAAAAAAAGCTTTTTCCAGCTGAAATCCAAACACACTTACCAAAATACTGATCTGCTAACTACTTACACTAGCTAATGGTTAATTGTGCTTTTTATATAATTGGTAGGGTTAGCTCAACCCAGATCACATTTATGTAGGTGTCCCGGATCCCAAGATTATATTATTTTACTGGCAAATTTATGATGTGAAAAAAAGGGGAAATTAGTAGTTAACAAAAAGACACAGGGAATTCTGACTTGTATATTTATTTTCCACTGGGTCTTTAACCTTGGTCTCCTGGGGATGTTCTATACCTGCAAATCTGTTGAGATGTGTGTTTGTAATCCCACTGAACGAAGCAGTGCAGTTACATCATGCAAACTATACATCATGTTGCCAAGAGAACCTACATGTATTCAGCTGGTATTAAATTAAATTTATTTTTATATATAGCTCTTTGTTACTACAACCTGTTTCTCTTCCCTGAAGTAGGCAACACATGATTGGATCATTTTTTTTGTGGGGAAGAAGTCACATGAGATGTGAAACACCCCTCTTTAAGAGTCTGTAGAAAAAAACCTGGTTAACATATAAAGTTGATAACCACCGCTATGGTACACATTCTGTCTGAGCAGGGTTTTAGGTTTTGTTGAGCCAGCTTACACAAAGAAACTTTCTCTGTAGTACAACTCTTTGGTCTAATGTAAATCCTGAGACAAAGTGTCACTAAGCAGCTTTCATATGTGCAATGATGAATAAAAACTTTTAGTGCCCTATCAGCAGATTAACATGACTGACAATCGAGGGAAAAAAGAAGCATGACCATAAACTGGTCTTTCTGTCTCTTCTTAGGTCTCTCTGGGAAATGAGCTACTGGTTGGTCACTCCACCCTGCCATCCAACAGCCTACCAAACTCTGCATCACCTCGCAGTCTAATGCTTCAAGCTGCCTACAGCCTTCTGTTGTTGCTCCTTCATCTCCTCAACAATGGACACTGAAGACTGCAGGAGAGCATGCTGAGGACCCTCCTAGTACCTAGCAGATTGGAGGGCCAGTGCAGTAAAGAGGAAAATGGACCATGTGGCGTTGTTCCTCCCTCTAAATATGTACAGCGATTCTGTTTTTCTATTTTTGTGTCAAAATAGTCCGGCCCAACCTGCCAGTGTTCTCACTCAGAGTGTGGGAACCATCTGCAGGGCGATGCCAGTCTTTACATTTGTACATTATTGTCGCAATCAAGTCAAGTTGAAATGAAGTCAGTTCTGCTTTTGTGGACTAACCCAATCTTCAGCTGTATCTGTATTCAAAGTTACAGTTAAATATAAGGCAGATGTGTATGATACAAAGACATGAAGTATGTAGCTGTGAAGACTTGTATTATCAACAGAAGCTCTTGTTTAAAGAAGTGTACGGGAAAATAACCGGAGTAAACCAGTGAACTTGGTATTTTCGCTGTCCTCTGTGTATAGTGTTCAGAAAGATGCTGGAGAAAACTCTCCTCAACCAACTCAAAGAGGACCATCATTTCTGTCCAATGCTGGAATAGTGAAGCATCAAACAGACAGTCCTGGACAAGTGTACTGATTCTACAATGTCCAGCACCACTATCGAGAAGAAATGTGGCAAACACGAGAACAACCTTGGCATAATTATCATCCTTTCCATCAAGACTGTTGGCCTTTCTCAGACCCTCTCACACAACGTCATTTGTTATCGCTAAAGCTACAGAAGCTTTTTATAGAAAATATAAGTCCTTGGTGTTTATCAGCAAAGACAGGTTTGTGGGCTTGAAAGGAGATGACCAGAAGAGCAGTAACTCTTTACCTGTGCTGCTGTGCTATGTGTTTGTGAGTGTAATACCCTTTTATTTCTCATTGTGTAAGTGAACATCGCTATACTGGACTCTTGAGTTTTTGTGCCAGAGACGGAAGTGAATGATTTGATTTAGTGAGTGTCGCCAACACCAGTATGGAGCCTGTTAGAGATTTGACAGTAATGAATGATTCAGTATTTTCTGTTCTTGGAACCTGCTGGAGAATTCTGAACAGGAACAGAGGTGCAGCAAATAAAAGTTCTCAGATCACTATGTGTATACATCATCGCGTCATTCGACCTTTTTTAAAAAAATTTTATGCTTTGTTAGGTGCTATTGGTGTGAATGTTCTCTGAGGACACAGACAGCACATCACTGAAATTGTGTTTACCTTAACAGTTGTACAACTTCCAGGAGTAGTCTGGAGTGCATTATTTGAAGGGGGACTATAACAGGATTTACAGCATAATCCAGCCATTTGTGACCTACTGATCTGTCTTAAAAAGCTTATAAGCTGCTTCACTTCTGAGCCTCTGTGCTTATATGTTGCTTACTTGGGCCTCAATGTCCTTTAGGGCCAATAAAAAAACAAATTTCAACCCCTAACGCCGTTTAGAAAAACTGACTTCTAAGTGCTGCGCATGCTAACTTTTAATTTATCCATTATCTGACACCTAAACTATTTTTAGCTCCACTTCACCCACAGTATAAAGAGACACGCAGCTGCAGCCAAAGACTAAACTTCATAAGACTAGGAAAGTCTGTAATCAATGGCCAGAGGGAGCATCATGAGTGGGCAAGACAGACATGCTGTAAAATACATTTCTAAGGTCTCATCACATACCAGGCCCAATGGAGTAAACAATACTATAATAAAGAAACAAGCAAAAGTTTGGCCAGAACCTGGTACAGTTTGATAAAGATTAAGCAGCCGTTATACTCAGCAGGAAAAGTGATGAATTTGTAGCAGCTATCTGCAGTTAAACAAACCCTCTCCACTGTTCTGCTGTTGACATTTTGCTTTAGTTTTCTGAAAACAATTAATGGATAACTCAGCTCTTAATGTGACACAGAGTGACACTGTTATCTTGTAGTTAACATTGTTAAATGTGACCAAAATGCACAACACTGTCAAAAACCAGAGGAAACAATACTCACACTAATACAAACAAATTAGATTGGATTAAAAGATATTATAATTAGGGGGTTTGCTTATTTACAAGCTTTGCATATTTGTCATCAGTTTCTTGTAAATATATTGTCACACTGCCATCAAAAATAACATATTCAGCTCTGTATAAGAGCTGTTTTAAGCCTATTTTTGTGGTGTGTGTAACATGTATGTAGTCAACAAAAAAAAAGATGTAATGGCTAGTAGGAAAAATAACCAGAAGACTAGGTTAGGGTACTGGAGGGCAGGAGGCAGTAAATAAAGGCAAGGACACAAGTTTGTAAACCAAGTGAAAATATAATTAAGTGAAACAGACATATGTACAGGAACTGCAGTTCATATTACAACACCTGTATAATTACACGTGCACAATACAGTCCCTTTTCTCCTGGTTCTCCGAGTTCAGGGTTTGCTGGATGCAAACAGAACACAAACTGTCTGTAGAGTATATGGTAAGGAGTGTAGATGTTCAAGAGCGCATTGTCCACTTGTTTGGGGTTGAAATGTCTTTATTTATGATGAACCCGAGAATCCGAGGTTGTGGAAGAAGATGAAGGGACAGGCTGCACAACCTTCTACCAGACTGGAGCAGGAACTGGGCTGAAGCAGGGCATCTCCTAGACTCTGAGCCTGGATCTGTAGCTCGCCATCCAATTAGTCCAAGTTAAGGCACCTGGCCTGAATGGACCAAACAAACAAAGTTCAGAACAGTTCTTGAAACTGAGCGCTAACGTTAAGCTAATGTTAGCATCTTCATGGCATTAGTGTGTACATGGTACATCACTGAATATACATGAATTCAGACATTTGTTCAACATTAGCATGTTAGCAATTTGAAATTAATCATTAAAACAAAACAAAAACGCATGATAAAGGCATTCAAGTGCATGTTAGCATTAGCCATGTGTTAGCGTGTGGCTAATGCTAACAGGCTAACAATTAAACAACCAAAAGAAACTCAAACAAGACCAACCAAAATCAACAAAACAATGTTACACACTCACCAGTTCAGCAGGACTCTGGCACACAATGACAAGGCCCCCAGCACAACTCACTATCAGGTCTAAAAAAAGTGTAAAGAAAATAGCTTGGCACCAAACAACCACTGATGCTGCATAGGGTAAAATGCCTGCAAAGCACCAACCTGTAACAGCTGTCCCTTGGCCCCTTTCCACATGACTGAAGAGGAGAAGGGCCTGGGCAGTTTTATAGAGCGGTTGGAGCTATGCCATTGGCTGATTGGCAAGCCATGTGACACGGTGCATTCAAATGCAAGAGAGAGTGCAGGGAAAACCATCACCAGAGTTACCCCTGGTTACGTGTGTGTGTGTATTAAATGTAAGAAAACACAATAAAAGCAAAAAAACAGAATTATTCATTAGGCCTGTTGCCACTGTTAATTTTTAAAATCGGCTACTCCCAAAAAAAAAAAGCACGCTCACTTGACCTCATTGCAAAAGTTTAATGTGACAGCTACAAGTCTGCTCACTCTGATCTAAAGGACAGGAAGAGAAGTCAGGACCCAACTTTATTTAGAGCTGAAAACTGACATGCCTACATGCAAATGACTTGTTAATCATCTTACACTTCCTGATTGACAATAGCCCCAAAGTACAGTCACTTTTGCAGGTATGTGGTCATAAGGCAAAGAAAACCTGAAATTTTGACTTAATGATTAAGAATCCAAAGTCATAATTCATCCTGTGGGGAACACTAAAGTCTTTATCAAAGTTCAAGGCAATCCATTCAGTAGACCTACTCTGTTAGTGGGGCTAAAAACAAAAACAGGCTGAACCACCTCGGCAATCACTGCTGCCAAGGCTCATCATATTACACACCAATCATGGCATCTTTTATTACATTTTGCTTGACATTAAATATGCCTGTTGGTTGTTTTCAGGGTTTGACCAATGTTCCTCTTTGGTGATGTACAGTCTGTCTGTTTTTGTTATGATTCCAAAGTGTTCTCCTTGACACGTTAAATACATTTTCAGTTAATAAACTGGTACACTCGCAGTTTGGACTCACACAATATTCCTTTTAATGCCCACGACAGCAGAGGCTGGAGAGATGATGTTTTCGGGTTGTCCATCCCATTCTCCATCCCATTTCTCGTGAACACACTGTGTTGGACGCCTCGAGGGAATTTCTTCTAATTTGAAACCAGACATTCACTTTGAATCAAGGATGAACTGAGAGAGAGAAAAAATGACTCTAAAAGCCCATATATGGTGGCTTCTGGTTGCAAACATACAATGAATAATTGTAAATGAGAATTAGGCCGCTTCTGTGTTTTAGCCACACAATCTGTAAATAGCTATTAATATGTGACACTATGCTTCCTCCTGACTAATCAGAACTTTTGTAATTAGGAATCATCAGACCTTAGTTATTATTTTTCATTCATTAATTGATTCCCTTACTGTCTTGAGCGTCCTTTTGGGCAGTATCTCTGCTCCTCCCTTTTAGCTGGTAAACTCCATTCCTAAGAGCAGAAGGTGGGGATGGTTTAAAAATGAATATTTTCTTTGTTACACACACGGCAGTAGAAAATTACTTTGAGTCAAAACCGTAAACTCTGAAACATATAAACATTGAATCATGGCTAATCTAATTTGTCTTTTCTGCAAACAATTTGCAAAAAAAGACTAACATCAAAGCAAAAGCTGATTTCTACAAAGTAATGTCAATTCATGAAAAATATAAAATGTAAAATTAGTGATTACATACATTTTTACCCTATAAAAGTGATTTGCCAAATTCAATACAATTCCAGCCATTGGTAGAAGTTGAACAGTTTGTGAAATTAAGATGATCTCAGCGCAGTGAATGTGTCTCAAGAGATATCTGGAAGGTCCAGTCATTGTTGAATTAGTACTCCTGGCTATAATTACACTATGAATACAGAGGACACTCCAAGAAACTCTGTGCAAAGGTTATTGAAAAGCATTATTCAGGGAATGGATCAAGAAAAATGTCCAAATCACCAAATACCCACTAGAGTACAGTGAAATCCATCGATAAGAAATTGAAGGAATATGGCACATGCATAAATTGTCATGGAGCAGGCTGTCCTGACAAAGTGTCTGTGCAAGAAAGAGACTAATGAGGGAGGCCACCAAGACACTTATGACTCCTATATAGGACTTCAGCAGCTGAGAAGGAAGAAACCAACTGTTCGCTGTTCTTCATCCATCAAAGTTTTCTAGGAACGTGGCACAGAGAAGGCCACTGCTGAAAAAAAGCTTATAGTAAACATTGACTAGGTTTGCCAGAAGGCATGTGATGGACTTTAAAGTCAACTGGAAAAGGGTTCTTTGTTCTGGTGAGACTAAAATGTTTTTGGCCATCAGACGATGCTTTGCTGGCAAACACCGAAAACTGCACATCCTCGCAAAGACACCATCCTCACTGTGAAGCATAGTGGTGGCAGCATCATGATGTGTGGATGCTTCTTGGCAGCAGGCCATGGGAGGCTGGCAAAGCCTGGAGGACAATCTGATGCAGTCTGCAAGAGAACTTAGGAGAAAAGTTGCTTTCTGGCAAGACAATGACCCAAAGCATACAGCCAAAGCTACATAAAAATGATTTGGACAGCAAAGTCAGCGTTCTTAAGTGGCTGAGTCAGAGTCCAGATCTCAGTCCAATTGAGAACTAAAAATAATAGTAATAATTTAAACATATTTCAGGGCATATAACATTAATTAGTATAAATAGGCAATGGCAAAAAGTACAAAAGCATTGTAGGATATTCTCAAATTACAGAGTAAGGCTGAGGCATGCGCTGTGTTTTCCCCATATGAGCTGTGATAGAATGTTATTTTAGTGTAAGCTTACATTGCGTCTAAGAGATGTCTCTTCTCCAGAAAGCAATGCAAATAAAGATAATTAATTCATTTGTTGATATCTTGAGTTCATAAATGTCTGTGTGGTGTATATGGAAAATACATTTTTTTCAGTGGACTTTTTAATGCTCACTGATCAGCTGACAAGTTGGTGTTTGCTGGTGTTGTCAGAATATTTTCATCTAATGAAGACGCTCCCTGTATGTGCATTCAATACAACTCTTAATGTGTTTTGTCATAAATTATTTTGCTAATATTTGTCAAACTTCCTGCTCTCTACTCAGCAGGACACAAACCTCTCAGCGGAGCACAGACAAATTCAAATAGAGCAGGTCGGGGAAGGACTGTTATAGACACGTTAACTAAACGTTTATATATTAAAGGAGCCAGTTTGACTTATAGAGTTGGTTGTTTGGCTGGAAGCTTATACTGTAAGACATTTCATGTCATTTCATCTTGCAAACATAAGTTCACCTGCTGCCTTGAAAACACTAATTAACTCAACTTGAAGACAATCTTTGTTTGAACTCATCAAATCAAGTTTATCTAGTTGGTGTGACTTGAATGTTCTAGTTGTCTTAACATTGTTTTTTAAGTTGTCTAAGTTGATTTAACTTTGTACGCTAAGTTAAAACAAAGACTAATCTTACGTTATCAGTCCAAGAAAACCTTATTTGTGTAGTCAAACAAACTCACACTTTCATATTATTATAACCCACACTTTCAAGTTCTATATTTACAAAGCTTGCCATTTCAAGTTAAAAGAACTGACATCCATCCATCCATTATCTATACACCGCTTAATCCTCATTAGGGTCACAGGGGGGCTGGAGTCTATCCCATCTGACTCAGGGCGAAGGCAGGAGACACCCTGGACAGGTCACCAGTCTATCACAGGGCTACACTTAGAGACAGACAACCAAGCACACTCACATTCACACCTGCGGACAATTTAGAATTTTGTTTTGGCCGAAGTTTCAGTTTCAATGTATAAGTTATACTGACTGATTGCAAGTTTGCTTCTAAAGTAAGTCAGATTGAAAAGTGTAATATCTTACTGCTGAGATGTAGTAGTGTAGAGATGAACAACTGTACAAACTGAAACATTCCAATAAAGTATAAGCACTAAATTTCTCACTTCGTACCAAGTAACTCAATTTGTGCTGAATAGGCAAAGGATTATCTGTCTCTCACAAAACAATGCAGGCCATCTGTCCATGACAGCAGAGATGAGTGGCTCATCACCAATGATCTCCTTTCTCCACTGTGACAATGTTGCAAGCATCAGTTCGTCCAGAAGCTGTGAATCTGGGTCCCTCTTCTGCACTTCCAGAAGCATGGTCTCACGATCCTCCTCTGATTTAACAGTCGTCTGTCCCTCAGGCGGCTCTGACAGGTCGTGGATCTCTCCTTTTTTTGACTTCTTGATTGGCTTGCACTTTTCCTCTCCTCTTTTTCTTTTATTTACAAGAATCATTCTCTGACGATAATTGCCCATCTTAAATCTTAAACTAAATACCCAGTAATACCATCCTTTACCTGACCCTGGCTCGCTGAGACACGGGTGCTTTGCAACAAGAGCTTTGGCTTCACTTTCATAGTGGGCTTTGTTGGGATAGGCTGTGATTTTGGATATGATATCAACAAGAACTTTCCAGTATTTCACTCTTCACACCCTTTGAAATGACCATCACAGTTCCATCCTGGGCATAGGCATCATTTGTGGCCCTCAGCTGAAACTCAACATCATGGGAGAAAGCTGGAATAACAAAGGGGTCAGGCCATTCTGTTGAATCGCAACTAGTTGGAGATCCAAAGCTTACAGTATCTAGTGTTGAGTCAGAAACCCCTTCATAAGATGTGAACAAAACTTGGAGTGTGGCTCGTTCATTTGGTAGCTCCTTAATGTCTGTCAAATTGCAGAGCTGATTCCCAAAGTCTGGATCTTCAAACTGTAAAATGAAGTTCCCTCTGAGACCCAAAGTGTTGTGCAGTTTTACACACAGCTCATCAACTGATGGGGGAACATCCTCTAGGGTGACACACCTTAAAACAAAACAACACTCCTCAATCAAATTTTTACCTTAATTTGGCAGCTTTCCTTCCACAAGGTATGCAGCAAGAGGGGTGTAGTCATTCGGACTATCAGGATCAACAACAACAGCTACTGCAGGGTCTCTTTTGGCAAGCTGGAAACACC
>NW_007577753.1:643145-654680 GCF_000690725.1 Stegastes partitus | reverse complement strand
TCAATTCTCAATTCATATCATTTTGGCACTGTTTTGCTTTTGGTGCTGACTCAAATCTCTTTGGGGAGGTGCCAACAAATTCTCTATGCAGAAAATACCCTGATCAAAGACAAAATCGGTATGCAGAGGAGTGCTGTGATCTCAAAGTATACTTTACTTCGCTTCTCATTTAAAGCTGAGATTAGAGAAAGATACACTGGAGAAGGCTGAAATGGAAAAGTTACCAAGTGCTGTTTCAGGAGAAAAATTAGTCAGGTAAATCCAACTTGTCTGAGGCTCACAGTTCTGACTTCAGATGCGAGTCCCTACTCAGCATGTGGAAAAGCTAGAGATGAAGTCTCTAAAGCTCTCAGTCAACGCTGAGTAAAGAATACAACAGTTTGTTTGCATCATGGCGATAGTCCACTTTTAGCATTGATAGTGAAACCATCCAGAGCAGTGACTTACCAAATACAGCACCAGACTACAAGTGTAGATGAGAAACAGATTGCAGTGATGAATCTGAATGTTGGGAGTATGATCTGCTCAGCTGATTTATACCAGACTCATTACTCCATGAGTGATGCATTTTCATTTTCACTGTGCAGTGTTGTGGAAAAAGCCAGCGTAGTTGAGAATCATCTCTTATCTCTGATGACCCACGATACAATTTGTCAAACTGAGGTTTTGCTCCTATAAAATCAGTTACTCCAAACACAACCACAGTGTGTATGAAGATTAAAAAAATCCCCCAAAGAAAACTTCATATGGCTCATAAAACATGCAAACTTCTTAGAAATTGATTTAAACATTCATATGAAAATAAAATTTTAAGTCATGGGACGCCGCTAGCCTAGAAGCAGATCATGTCTATATGTCTTCTAACATGTCTGGAGTAGATGTTGAGGCACAACTGATACATACAGTATATAAAGCTAATTGTGCTGTACGATATTAAAAAAGAAAAAAAAAAAAAAAAAAAAACACACTACAATGTTTTTGGTTTTTTGTGATGCATAAAAAAATACAGGGATATTCACCATATGATCTAAATAACTCCATTTGGAAGAAATCAATCATTCTATAATGATTGGCGTGATTTTGTAGGACAGTGCATCTACATGGAAAATAAACAATCCTTTAAAAAAGAATAAAATAATAAAAAAATATGACTTTACACGATGAAGTCATTTTTGAGCTTGAACCTTTCTCATATGGACACTGGGAAATTCACTCAAAATATATATATATTTTTTCTTCGGGTTGGGAATCAGCTCTGGCTTGGCACTTGTCATACAGAATTTTGTAATGCTAATTTGAATGGTCAAACCAATTAGAAGTGTTGCTTCGCACAGTAACAACAATCGCAAGACCCTGCCAACAGAATACCTGTTTTTGATTAACGTAATCTCTTCTGTTGCCAAAATATTTCCATATCTGATATGGAATTTCTTTTTGCAGCCTCATCTTTCTTTTCGCTCCTTCTCTCCTGTTTCTTGCTCATTTTGCTGTGCACATGTGGAGCCTGTATGACAACAAATCCTGTGTCTTCTGAAGAAAGTTTAAAACAAACTGCATGTGTCCAAGAACCCTTAAATCAGAGGGAAATATGTTCATCCTTCTTCTGTAGATTAGCCAGGGAAACCAATAACCTGTGCAAGTTTTCTTTTCGTATTAAGCAACCAAAAAAAAAAAAAAAGTGGAATGATCTCAAGTTGACTGAATCCTCCTGACTTCGTTATACGTTTTGCAGTGTTAATACTGCACGTGCACATTGTAATGCCGATGTTGAAGCGCCATATAGCACAGCCATATATGGTAAAACTATCAGTTATAAGTACTGCTAGTATTTGAAAGGCAATGTACATCCAGTTTTGTTAAATTAATAAACATTTTAAAAGCTTCTCTTTTAATACACCACTAAATGTTTCAGCCAAATTTGCTTTGGAGGAAACATAAATTCCTTGGATTATGTGCAGTCGTAGGCATTTACACTGGCATTTACTAGTGCAGCGTTGATATGGAGCACAGGTCTTTAACAGTGGAGAGCACCGATTGCATTAAAAATTCAGTGCGTGGTTAAAGGTAAATAACACCAACACTTTGGTTAAGGTTCAGCCAAATATTAAACCAAATTTAAAACAAGAGCATGATGTACCAATCAGCAATATCATTACATCACCTGCACAAACTTTGGGTCATAAACCGGGGACTTGTGTGGGTGTCCTGTGGTATCTGGCACCGAGAAGTTGACAGCGGATCTTTTGTGTTGTGTGGGTTTTAGAGTGGGTCCTCTGTGGGCAGTGTCTGACTCCTCATAACTCCTGGCTAATCTAAAATTGAGTATGAACAGGTGGAGCATGACTGGAGGTGAGGTAAGCCATGCAAATGTCTCTGGGCCATGGACTGGCTATCTTAAACCTTAATACAACTGAAATGGATGACTTATAAAAGAAATCACCTCCTGTTTAATTCTGAAAGTGGAAATTAGCTATAGAGACAAAATTGTTCCTTGGACCCGTTTATTTCTACTGTAAAGTTGGACATTTTAACATGGGGGTCAATGGGGAGAGACCAAGAGACACTTCTCTGTTGGTTTACAGACAGTATTTATGCGTCCATCCATTATCTATCTATACACCACTTAATCCTCAGAAGAAGGGGGAGGGGGCTGGAGCCTATCCTGGCTGACTCAGGGCAAAAGCAGGGGACACTCTGGACAGGTCGCCAGTCTATCGCAGGGCTACACAGAAAGACAAACAAGCACACTCACATTTACACTTACAGACAATTTAGAATCACCAATTAACCTCATGTCTTGGGGGCAGGAAGCCAGAGCCCCTGGTGAGAACCCACATTGCACAGGGAGACAGAAAGAGGCCCAGCTTGAGACGTACACCAGGGACCTTCTAGGCTGTGAGGCGACCACCAAGCCACCAACAATATTTATATTCCAAAGATTAATGACACAAGACATTACAGTGATAATTAATTACTTGCAAATTAATTGTCACCATTATCAGCTGCAGGATTCAAATCACATTCATTTTTAAATAAACAACAGCAGCAGTGTGAATTTAAATTATCTGCTTGAAATAGGACATTTTGTGATCACTTGAGTGGACACTTTTCAGAACTTGACGTGCGTATCATTAGCTGACACATCCATCGTACCGTCTGTGGCTGCAGAGTCCCTTTTTAATCCACTAGATGAAGTCCACCACTCACTAGATATTTCACGGTATGATAATAGCACAGCCTCATATTATGAGGTGTAGGATTTTCAAACATTTATGACAACACCTGTGCTGGCTTTGATGGGATTCCAGGGGTTTTGTTTCAGATTTAATATGATTTATGTTTAGGTCTGCCCGTGACCCAATTTGCGGCAACAACTAATGCAGTTTAAAGGAAAGATGGCTCACTGCTTATTTAGGTTATCTGCACTAGATGGACGAACTGCCTCGT
The DNA here is from genome assembly GCF_000690725.1 of Stegastes partitus. NCBI lineage: Eukaryota > Metazoa > Chordata > Actinopteri > Pomacentridae > Stegastes > Stegastes partitus. The sequence goes on along the minus strand of NW_007577753.1, from coordinate 651,233 downwards.
GAATCGGGCAGAAAAATATCCTGAAACGCAAAACAAAGGAAGAAATATGATGTTTTCCTCTGATACTTTCTGCTTCATTCTTTTCGAATATGTCTTGTATTTTTCCATAGCTTTCATTGTTTGGGATGATCTGTTGGATTCATTCAGCCCCACCGCACTCCCCCCCTCCACCCAAGTCACTGCGGTTTCTGCCCAGCGGTGGCTCTGAATCCAATGGCAATCAATAGCAACAATCAAATGTTGCTCTTGGGTGTTAAAACCTCTTGTCATTTACAGCCAGATCATTTTACCTGCAACATATCAACACACACTTTGGCTCCTATTATTCTCAGACTCCATGCGGTTCTTGTGTTTGTTTTTTCCGTGTCGCCTGTTTGCAAGGTAGAAGCCAGATTGAAATCGATTCCTCCCACTAATTGCATAAAAGTACAACCAAGACTTGCGACGTGTCATTCTAATTTCCAAACGACGACGAATAATGAGCAAATAAAGTGACACCGGGATTTGAACTATTAACTCCAAGTTCATCGCTGAAGCCAAATAAGTCAGTGCTGTAAGAGTAAACAAACAAAATGCATAAAATAACAATAGTTTGAAAAATGGATGCTCTTATTTATGTGTCATTGTCCGTAACTATTAAACACAAAAAGCACTCAAATGCTAGCGTACTGTCAATAAGAAAAAAAACCATATAAAAAACAAATGACATCAACATCAGTAAAGTCTCTGACCTATAAACTGCAACTTGTGAAATAAGTCAAATAAAAATGCTCATTATGACAATTGTAACATTTTTGTAATTAAACTAACCATTAAAGACAGAAATACAGTTTCAGCCTTAAAACTGCATAAAGTAACACCGCTCTGCTCTTTTTTTCCCCACCAAACATTGAGGACACAGCTGTTGTTATTGGAATTATCATTGGTCCAAACCAGATGGAGGCTTCGTGCTTAGGTTCAGTCTGACCTCCACATGGTGGATAGTCAATTGACGTGTACAACAGGAGCAGAGAACTCGCAGGTTCTGCAGGAAGGCCAAGTCTAACACACATCATACAAGAGTAATTAAAGTTAGGCAGAGTTGCTGAGTTGCTGTAGAATGTAGGTTCTGGGAGAGTGAGTACAAAGGCATAAACAAACTGTTCTGACAGACACGGACTGGATCACAGTACTGAACATGAACGCTGATACTGAACTGAATGTCCTGTACTGAATGGACGAATACACATACCATTACATCTGTAGTTAGAATAGAATAGAATAGAATAGAATAGAATAGAATGCTTTTATTGTCATCATACACAAAGTACAACAAAATTAAAAAGTAGCAAGCACTCATCTACCTGAGTAGGAGCATAAATAATGACACAAATGACAACGGATATTTTCCTTTAGCCTGTTTGAAATGCTGCACGCAAGATGAAATGAATATGCATCACAGTGTCAATTATAAGTAAATGTAACATGCAGCAGGTTAATTGAATTTAAAAAAAGAGAGAGAAAAAAGGCAAAGGACTTATAATTGTGTCTGCACACTAATTGGAATCTCTAATCCCCAGAAATAAGTCTTGTTAACTCAGTATATTTTTAATCAGTGTAACTCATGGCTAATAATCTGTCTTATGGGCATCAATGTTTTCCCTGCAAGACTCGGATCTCGTTGCTGTCCGGTCCTAACGGTGAGGAAAACCTAACGCAAAATCACTTCTACACTGCATGTGACATTTATAATCCGTCCGTGAATTAAACCAAGGAGGAAAGCAATCGCGCTCTGTATCAAATGGATTTATGGGTAATTGTGTCAGGAAGTCTGCGGACCAAAAATGTATGACTTTCAATCTATATCAAGTTTTTCCATGCGTTGCAAACAATGTTGTTTCATATTTTGCTGCCGATATACTCCTCCAGCTGTGCGCATGTGTTCACGTCTGACCGCTCACATCTGTGTTTGTATGCAAGTCTGCGTGTTCATGCGTATGTGTTTGAAGCATGTAGGCGTATGTCTGCACACATCTGGTTTGTTGTCTATAATCAGTGTGTGTCCATGCATATCTGTGTCTTTGTGAGTATGCATGAATGGAGCAGCACAAATCTGTCCAGTAAAGGTGATGTCTCAATTCACATCCTACGGTTGGTTTCAGACAGGAAGAGGACTCTTTGTACATATGCACGTATGAATGTGTCTTCTCATCTTACTTATCAGCTTACAGGTGTACATGCGCATGTGAGCATCGAGGCTCAAAATTTACAATGTTTTAATTTGTTACAGTTGCCAGCAGCTGCACTATACAAGATATATTCACGTTCCTAAGCAGGCCAGCGTCAGACGGGGAGCAGCTGGACAGTAATGACTGCCCGCTATTCACCAATCCTTCAATAGCCTATGAACCATAACTGGGGTCTCATGGGGCCTCACTAGATTCCTCCTAACTCAAAATTCTCCCTGTGGAGACCATTTTCCCGAGCAAATGCCCCTCCCCCAGAGGCACTTTTACAATTACTGCCACGGTATTTCATGTTGAGCTGGTTGACATGTTGTACAGTACATACAATATGTTATTCCTTCTGCCTCATTCTTATTAGGGAGTGTGGGCTACATAAAAGAAATATGTCCTTGTATAATGTAATACAGTTGAACAGCACCAGAAACTACCTCCTTTAACACTGTTATAAAATAGTTTTAACATTTGTGTGTGTAAGGTTCATTGTAGGACTCTGTAACAGTTGTAGCTGGTCGACAGAAGTAACAGGCAAGTATACATATGGTGTTAGCAGAGAAAGAATGTCGTTATGGAGCAAGAACAGCAAGGTGATGGATGGACGTATATTCTTTTTATTTTATTTTTTATAACCTTACAACAGGCAAACGAGTTGCCTAAAATTTTCCTACATTTACTGATTTTTAAAATGTATTTTTGGCCACTGGGATGTGGTTCAAGTTATACACACAGACACTGGCATATTATCACCAAATGGTCTGATCTGAAGGTACTACAGTTACCTGGTGTGATTATATAAAAGCATAGACCACATTCTCACAATCTGAAGATTTAAGCTGCAAGTGGACCAAGTTCACTGCTGGTCTCAGCACAGGACAACTGGAGGAACACTGATGAAACCAAACTAATTAGCAGGGTTCCTGCCAGTGGATTGCAAGCCTGATGACACACTGGGCCAAAGTGGTTCCCCCACAGGACCTAGATACTAGGAAATAGTTTTTTAAACTACAATGCAGAGGTTGGAAAGTTCGTCAACAACATCCAACATTCACAGCTTCAGCTTTGGGTCGATGAAGCACAGAACTACGGGCGCAGTCACTCGCTCATTTCTGTAATAAATATAGTATTTGACTATCTATAGTCATTAGCTGCAGCCCAATATAACAAGCATGTTAGCATATAATCTTGGCTGATATACTAACGTTGTACACTGTGCACCATTAGCATTCATTTAAAGTTGAGGTTTTGGCCACTTCATGAGTTTAAGCCCAGTACTGTCTTCTTTAGTTTTGTTTTGGTTTCCATTAACTGATAAGAGATGTCTTCATCTGCCGATCTGTGCACTTCATTCACTAGCTAGATTCTAAGTTTGCCCTTCTGATGTTTGGTACAAAGCTGTAAGGCACAATGATTTATCTATAGGTGTCCAAATCAAGTTAATATCCATCCATCCATCATCTATACACCGCTTAATCCTCACTAGGGTTCTTGGGGGGAAGGATTTTCATTGTACATATAACAATAAAAGAAACGTTTTTCAGCACTGTCAACTTACAAGGGCTGCAATATCCTTAAAATGTGTAGAAAATAAAATATCTAATGTCAGTCCCTAACTCCAAGGATGTGAAGATGTCAGATTTTGTACTTTGGGATGATAGCCTGACACTCACATGCGGAGTACAGCATGAGTTTACAACATTTTGACGGAACATGATAACATAGAAGCTCTAGGCACATTTACTGTAGACAAGCGTCTCACAATATCAGGAAGGACAATGGATTCACACTGACATCACCTCACTCCCTGCCTGGCCTCTTCAGTTACTCTGCCATACACTGAATACAAAAATAGTGGAAGTTTTATCTAAATGTGCAGTTTCAGCCCCAACAAAGACTCTGTCTGTGATAGTCTCTATTGTTTCTCCAACAGCAGCAGCAGGAAGTCCCCACCCACCATCGCCTAACACAACCCCGCCATGAAATGAAATCTATACCCCTGATAGTGAGATAATACAGTTGGGACAAAGCACAGATAAGACAGCTGGCAGCTCTGCACTTCTCACCCCTTTTGACATTTCAAAAATGCCATCCCCAATCATCCCTTGGCTTAAAGCATGTCCCACCACCATGAAGATACTGCCGCCCTATAATCTTCACAGGACAGCTGTTTTACATAAGGAAATTACTGTGTAAGAACAGAATTTAAAATATGTGTTAAAATGAACAAAAGGGAACTTTGGTCTGCAATCTACAAACAACGGTTCGACATAAATAAAATATCAAAAAAAAAGAAAGAAATAGCTGCATATTTAAAATATGTAACACTTGCAAAAGAGAATCAGGAGTTAAATAATAATCAAATAAGACATAAACAAGTATGCGTCATCAGTTTAAATGTGCAGTTGCAATGGAGGGAGAGTTTGAGGCTCAGATTTTACATCCCTGTTTCTGCTGTCACCAAGTGGCTTACAGTGATTCATTGTTGCAGAGTGTGCAGCTGGTGAACTCATGTGCAGAATTTCTGTGTACAAAATATCAGGAACTCGGTGACCTTCGGTTAAGTTATGCCACCCAATACTCATCCCATGCCTTGGTTATAATGAAAAATAAAACCTTTTTGTCTTTTTCTTTCCTTAAACATACCATCCTGTATATCTCTGCCTAACTGACTTATGTGGATATAATATTTAAAGTCTCCCTGTGATTGTTGATTTGACCCGCAAAAACTCTTCTCTGTACCAACTTTACGTATAAGGTGTGTCTGAAAAGTTTCAGGATTGGTGTCACAAAAGATATATTTCAAATCCAAATTACAAACTACAAGTTTTCCCCTTCAAAGTAATCCACTTGGAGTCTAACACACTTCCCCAGCCTTCTCTGCCACATCGCCATGCAGTTCTGGAAGGATTCTTCCAGGAACCTCCACAGCTCCGTCGTCACAGCCATCTTGATGTTGTCCACGTCTTCAAAACGGGTCCCCTTGATGACACCCTTGAGCTTGGGGAAGAGGAAAAAATCCCACGGAGCCAGGTGGGGTGAGTAGGGAGGTTGCTCCAGCATGGCGATATTCTTCTCAGCCAGGAACTGTGGGATGGTCAGGGCGTTGTGAGCAGGCATGTTGTCATGGTGAAGCAGCCACGACTTGTCCTGCCACAACTCTCACCTCTTCTCGTTTACTGTAAAGAAACAAACGCCACAGGATCTCTGTAGACGTGCTGGTTGATCGTTTGAAGGGGAAAACTGGTAGTTTGTAGTTTGGGTTTGAAATATATCTCTTGTGATACCAGTCCTGGAACCTTTCTGACACACCTTGTATTTAATCATTTTTCACATTATTGTGACTTACTTAGAAGTAGACAAGACTGCTTCCCCTAGCATGCATGGATCACTGAAAACCCTGGTTCTTTCCCCACTCACAGCAGCTCGAGGACACCAGCTCAGCTATGACTCTGCTCAAACACCGTCAAACTGCCACAAAACGGCAAGTTGTAATATTGGAGTGTTCCTTTCAATTTGTCAAAAAAAAACTCCGCTCAATCTCATTCAGAGTGCATTTCAACTGGCTTTATGATAAAAATAAAGTGTGCTCGAAGACAACTTGTTAAAGATAACAATGATTACTTTGTGGACGGAGTAAAAGCTACAGCTCCAATGAAAGTAAAATTCAGCTGCTACATGCAGCACAGTTGTTCACATCATTAAGATTACATCCATACCCACTGACTCCAGCACCTTCCAGGTCACTTTTAACTTCTTAGTTAGAATCTCTGAAGCTCTACAGTATTTGCGTCTCTGCTGTTGTTTTAGAAATGAATAAACTAGCCCCAAAGTTCTCTAATAGGCTATCATCATCTATGTAGCTGTCATGTTTTTAAAGGTTAAAACCTGCATTTGTCTGGCCTTTGTAGGAAATAATTATTGGATATAAAACAATATTAGATCATTTTTCTCACCTGAACACATGATGATTTTGACATACTGTTAAAAAAGGCCTTGTTCCTCCATAGAATTTTTTGTTATTGACATGTTAAGGCCTGGGAAATACAGCTGAAAAATGTATCATGTTAAAATGTTTCACTTCAGTCTATGGATAATTACTGGCAATTTTAGTCAATCTTTGGGCACTTTATTCTATTTATAAGGGTGTAAAGATAACCATTTTAATATTAACACAACAATGAAAAACACAGACATAAAACAAGTAAAAACTGGAGGCAAATGAAGGCTGACCAGGGTGAAGACACTGCACCACAGTGAGGTGAAGGTTTCGAGTGACTGACTTAGACTGGATAACATCGAAAGAGACTCTGCACTGACTTCCACCTGCACCCTGACATTATGTCCATTAGCCCTTTGAGCAGGTCATCAGATGTGTGTCGCTGATTTGAAGTGGTGGGGGTCGGGATCAGGGAGGGGAGTCCTGGGTGTTGTTACATTGCATAGCATTGCAAAGGCAACCACTGGTCCTTACCCAGACGGCGGCTAACTGGCATGCCTTGGGTGATCTGCATGGAAATGGGAGAGCAATGGAGAAAAAAGGCTCAATTTTTTAGGGATATATATGCTGCTGAGCCAGGGAGGACACGCACTTGGGGCTTGTTTATGCAACTGAACTGCTTTTTCATTTAGCGCTTTTATGCCGATTTGCATCTGGTGCATTTAAGTGAAACTATGGAACATTCTAGCAAACAATTATCTTATTGCCATTGATGTGTGTCTGTCGCTGGTACCTGTTGCTACTGTTTGATTGGCCAGGCCTAGCACGGGTACAAATGTAAAGGTTTTCTTACTTCTGGAACAGGATCTGGAAGTTCTTGTTTCACTTCAGCTCTTTATGTATGTGTGACAGGTACATTCCAATTTTCTCTCTTTAAAAAGCCCTATAAATAGATAACCAAAGTCAAGTTGAAGTGCAATAATTAAATGAAACTCTTCACCCGTGTTTTTTTTTTCTATTCCCATGGGATTTTAATTGGCAGGCACTGTGTTTTCAGTTTGAAAAAAAGCAGAGGCAACAGGAACATAGCCTCTGGTGCAATTAATTGGATGACCTGGTGGCAAAAAGCCCACTACATTTTAACAAAATAACTCTTGAGTGGCAAAGTGAAGGATTTCCAGGTTAACAGCCATTACAGAACTTCCCAACAAAGTGCTTTGTATTCGATTAATTATCCAACATGTTAGACATTCCAGAGCAAACTTGTTCAAACAGCCCATGACATGCCATCCTGCCACACGATCATGCAGTAGTTGCACAAACACAACCATTCAAATTAGGCCAACAAACACATTCCCAGTGATTCAAAGTCTTGACCTTGGACCAATTTCCTGACAGTAATCTTTCAGAGCACTTCTGTCTGTATTTCTGCTCTGCTGCTAAATGAGACATTCTGAAGGCAACAGGCTGGTGGGTAAAGTGTATGGAGATGTCAGTTCACATCCACCTCTGATACCACCCATGCCCTCACTCAGTCACTATCATTGTGGTGAAGCTGTTCAGACCAGACCGAGCAGCAATTTGGCCTGAAGAAAAGTCTCTGCATGGGCAACGATACAGGCTCGAGGTTGGCATGTTCTCTGTCTGTCTCTTCCTTTCCTGCAGACATCAACCAACTGCTGAACAACTTTTCTACGGCTTTAGTTCCAGATGTAAGTCAAGTCAACATCTGCCCATTGGTAGCATATCATCTGATCTAGTCAGCCTTGATAAAACCACCTTTGCATTCTTCATCTTTGCCCTAAACAACACAAGTAGTGAATATCATCACAGGCTTTCATGTATAAAATCTGGTACATGCAGTTCCTTTCATTCTGTAGCATTTCCATTTAAATACAACAATTCAAATACATGTGAAATAATATAGACAGA
>NW_007577753.1:629615-642962 GCF_000690725.1 Stegastes partitus | reverse complement strand
ACCTAATGATAAACCAGTTATCAAAATAGAGCCCATAAGTCGACTAACTTTAATCTTCTAATGTTTCTATTCAGTGTTACTTATTTGGAGCCTTTTTTTAAAAAGAAAAACAAACAAAAAAAAAAGCAGAAAGTGTGCAGTTGAAATAACGCTCTACCACATAGTGAGCACAGCTAAAGTACACTCAGATTAAGAGGAGGTATGCAAGGAAAAGAAACCAGTGTAAAAGGAGCACTTACCAAACAAAATGCACAATATGGCAATCAGTAGAGGACGTGACACAATCAACTACACTTGCCATTATGTGCTTAGTAGAACATTTAGTACCACCTCAGTCATTTTGCCCAGATGACAGGAACAATCTCACTGGAATATCTTCTTCATATTCTTATTTTTGTTCAAAACACGACTGAACTCCTACTTCAAAACATAAAGGAAAAGAATAAAAAGATACATATTTAAAGTTTTGGGAGACTCTGAGCTGGGGTGAGACTGCCCCCTAACGTTTTGGACAAGCAGCACAGTTCTCACTTTGGCAGCAGTAACAACACAAAGGCTTCATCACACTGAGCGTTAACAATACAGCCGCACCACACTAAAATCCAACTACTGCTCTGAGTGCAGAGGCCTCGACTGCAGGTCTGATATTAAGATAATTTAAAAGCAGTACCTGGGGATCTCTGCAGTCATGGTAACCTCAGTGGAAACATGCTGGGAGTCTCTAGAGGTGCTCAGATACACTTACAAAGAAAGGCAAGTTCTCTACAGAACAAGGACGGATGTCATTTGAAAATGGAACATGCAAATGTAATATTTATTCAGTGGCCCTTATACATAGTTGAACATTTGTCAGACTGAGGATAGAAGGAAATAGAGACTGAGAAAGGCAGAAAGCTGAAAAAAAAAAGTAGAAATAATTACATATTTCATCATGAAAGAGCAACAAATCACAGTTCAGTGGCATTACTGAGCCACACAGTGCTACATGTTAATACCTGGCATCACCATGACCTGTGAACTGCTTTTTAACAATCTTGAATAATTAGTTTTTTCAGCATTTGTGCCACTTGATTTTCAAGTATTTAGAAATACAAAGCAATTATATAACATATTCAGGAGCCGATGCAATTTGAATTGTATTGATGGACAATTATTGTTAAAAATGATTAATTGCTAAACAAAAAACCTATAATTTTCTGATTTCATATTGTCATATGTGAGGGTTTGATGTTTATTTCCTATTTCCCAACTTATTTAAAATGTTTTATTTTGAGACAAACTGAGTATTTCCATGTAAGCTGTGCCCCTTTACTGTTAGAAAATTGTCATGAAAAACCAAGACCAAAGCTACAAGCTGCTCATATGTTCTTCTTCTTTTCCTTTTTTCTTTTTTCTATGGACAAAATTTTCCGATGTCACAAAGCAGGCGGAACTTCTTTTCAACCTTCCTGTGCCTCAGAGAAGTCGGTCACAGAGCCAAACTACCTGGATCCAAGTTCTCCCTGCACCTTATTAGTGCTGCCTCGGTGCCTTGAGCCCGCTCAACCAGAAAATGTGTCACCTATCTCTGTTATTATGCTCCATTTTTGTGGAGCACACAGTTCATGTCTCAGTCCCACGTCGGTCTATTATCCTGTTCAGACTAAACTGATGGAGACAGAAAGGGTAACATCTTTGGCAGGGTCAACAAAGACCAGGGTCACTGATTACCTAATTGTTGCTCATTAACTCCAAAGCACCTGTGGCCTCTTGGTAACACTCTTCCTTATCACAGGACCTTCATCCAACAGCCACAACAACGAGCTTTACAATAAAGTGCTGTGGCAACAACAACTCTGAGACCGCTAATTAATGAATTAGCTTTAATTAGTTATTGTGTAGACACATATATGCTTAAGGTTGCCCAAAATAACAGCTGAAAATATGATGTTTGCATTCTTATTTTATTTTATTTTTTTAAGAATTAAAAAAGTCTGAATTCTCAGATTCCAGCTTTTAAAATGTGAATATTTTCTGGTTTCTTTACGCCTCTATGACAAAAAAAAGAAAGAATCTCTTTGTTATGCTAATAAACCTTACTCTACCAGTTTTCAAATTCATATTAAAAAAATGTTTTTTTTCACATTCTTCTTCAATTTAGATGAAATTTCAATTTTCATTTGTGAGTAAAGTCCTAATTAGCATCTGTGTAATTCATCACACAGTAATTTGGATTACTTGTATTGGTTTGATTCCTTCAGGATTTTTTATTTTTTTTTAGACTAACTTATGTGTTTTGATTTGTTTTAGTGAGTTAATTTGTATGATGTCATGCAGCACTTTGGTTCAACAGCTTGTTGTATTTAAATGTGCAATACAAATACACAGCCTTGACTCATTTTATTAAACAACAAGTAGGAATATCAACTAAAGTGGGTGAGGCTTACTGCCAGAAACCTGCTGACCTAAATAAAACCACAAACACTCAGACAATTCTAGAAGAGACCCTGCAAGCAAATTGCAGGTTATGATGTAAAGACTGCGTGAATCATAAAAAAAGATATGAACATCAAGATATGTGATTGTTAACATAAACTGACATTCATAACAGGTGCTGTGCAACAAACATCTGCACAACAACAGCTGACTGTGGGTCTTACCTTTAGGAGAGCGTTTTCTGGAGCAGTCAGACCTCATCAGATCGGACTTCAGATCGGACAAAGGGAGGTGTAATCATAGACTGTGTGTAATTAGTCCTTTAAATCTTCAGTTCTAAAATCTCCATGTTGCCATGGCGACAATGTATCGGCAGCAGCAGTATGTCCAACCTGTTGATAGAGAATATGAAATCAATCTGTTGCAGTTTGACTGCCTGGAAAGAAACAATTAGGCATCACTGTTGGAGAAAAAACATGTATTCCCCAAACTGAAACTGATGACTTGACTGTACATTGTAAAAAAAAAAAAAAACAAAAACAGAATATTTCTAACTGTAACTTTTTGTTACATCTAGTAAAAACACAGAAAAAAAAGTTTTAAATTTAACTTGAAAAAAAGGACAAGAATGTACATAATGTCCACATCAAAACCAGTATTTTCACAAATAGTAGGTTTAATTTGTTCTTGTAGTGTTAATAAAATTCATTTTTTAAAATCATCTAAAAAGTATCAGAACTTTAGAGATTTTTGCTGTTCGTTTTAGCACATCTGTAGAACATTGCAGCATTTCACCATTGTAATGTTTTTTTAGCATCTTTGCTTATAGTTTTTTTTTTCTTTTCTGATTACTTATTGTTATAAAAAAAATTCAGTGTTATATGTCATGATTAAATGCTCTTTGTCCAACTTTTGAAGGTCATGAAAGATAGCGTGCACAGAACTTGTAACAGTAACCAAGCCTGCGCTCAGCAGACGGGAGCAGAGGAGATATCTGTTCTATGCCTGTATAAATGCTACATTTCTGTACTCTGACGTCACTTCTTCTTTGTATGCCTGTATAAATGTTTCTTGACTGTGCATGTGATTCCTTGCTGCAAGTAAAACTTTGGTTTGACTTCAGAGACGACTCTGTGTATTGATTTGGAGCAGTTAGGACTCCACAGAAGAATTTTCCTACAACTTATTTATTTATTTTTTTAGGGTTATAGCTGCTCTTAAAATGCTGCCATCTCTGTTTGTGTAAAGATACTACATATTGCTGGATAGTGAGGCAAAGCTATCTGTCACCAGTTTCAGCAGAGCTCCTGAGAAAGCTTCTGATTATCTGCTGCTGGCCTCAGAGGTTCACTGCAACCAACCATCATCATGGATAGAAAAAGATCACATCTGCAGGAAATCCCTAAGGTTGACCATCATGTTACCTGTCAGTGCCCTGGGTTGCATTCAAGCCACTATAACATACATTTGGTACTAATGAAAGTTTTATATTGAGTAAAAATTGAAATACAAAGCTGCTGGAGGACTGGGGAAGTCCTGCGGCGATGCCCAGAGTGTGGAAATTAACAAACACTTATCCAGGTGTCAACATGCAGGTAAACTCCTATAAATCAATACAGCCTGTGATGGTGCATGATGGTTTGTCTGTAGGAGGAGATCAGGTAGGTCAGGTGTTTTCTTTCTTTAATCCCTGTTAAACTGCATTATTTTGCACAAATGCAGTGTTATTTTCCATTTTACTCTTTTCCTTGTTTCTTGCACCCATATCCAGACGGGTTATTGCATAATTTCGTGTGAAAACTCCCATCTTGGACTTCTTGTTATGTTTGAACCTCACTTTTAATGATACCTGCATCACTTACACTTTTATGTAACAGTACATGATTGAATTATTGATGGAATTCATTTGTTTGCACTCTATAAATCTGCCATATAAATAAAGTTATTATTATTGCTATATAACACCGTCTCTGATGCAGGCACGTGAAACAGATTCCCCTGCAAGTGTTTGCTTGTTTGTTTGTTTGTCTGTTTGTTTTTCATATTGCCTGTCCTGCTATTTCTGTATAGTTTGATGATGTCGCAGGGCAGTTCTTTTGTCCATTCTCTCAGATAAATGGAAATCCTGATCTACTATTGCACTGGCTCGGGATTTTTAAGACCTCTGGCATATTACAATCTATGACATTTTTACCATCAAGCGGCAGTCGTTTTTTTTTTTTTTTTTTTAACAACTTAAATATGCAGTAAAGGAGTAGACCTGGGGTCAGACACTTCATTTTCTAGAATTATTATTTTCTGCAGCAAATTACAGTGTAATTATTTAAATGTATGTAAAGGAAAGCACAAAATTCACCTGGAAACAATTAAAAATGTAATAGAACATAATGCAGTATGGATCTCAGGCATATTTATTTTCCTTATATATCAACTTTTATCATTGAATATTATATAATTATTTACTCTCACTCTCGTTTGTGTATTCTGGGGGGGTTCAATAACCTATTTAAATGTGCGTATTACATCTATTTACATCAATGTCGAAAATAAATACATTTTAATTAAATTATGAACCCCTAGACTTTAATAACGCTTGTGTTTCAGTAAGGTGTCCGCGTATGTTCAAAAAGTTCTGCACATTTAAAACATATTACCTGTACTTTTAGATGTTCTAAATACTGAGGGGAGTCTTGTCTCCTGTATCCTCTGAAATGTATGCCTATGCAGTAAATACACATCTTGTTTTAACACATTGTGAATGTTACAAAAAATAACAAAAAGTCATGTCTAAACTCACAATCAAGGTATAATTTCATCTTTCTCTTGTAACTCCAGTAATGGGGTTTGTGTGAGATTTTCAGGTTTTCAGCAAGCTGCCACACAAGCACCAGATTTTAGATAATGACTGCTGATTAACTTCTGGGTTCTGCTAACAAGTATAAATCATCATCTGTGAACCCACATTCAGTTCAGCTTGTTTATTAATGAGGAAGCACAAGCAGATGTCATTCTATCCAGTTCAAAAACAAAAAAAAGTTTTCTACTCTTGTGAAGCTGGAAATTGAAAACTGTTTGTCTGCAACACATTGTAAATTAAAACGCTCTACAAACATGCAATAGAAACCACAGCACCACCCAAAACCATAAAATGACCACAATAAAACGTAATGAAGAATAAAACTGCCTCTATTGTTTTCAGTCAGATATCTCTGCTCAGCTGTGATAGTGAGAGTTGAAGGAAACAGTTAAAAAACATTATGCTTATCCTGGAACATTTAGACACAGATTAACTCTTTTTAAGGACGTGGTTTAACCCTGTCAAACGCATTGACAGGCTGCAGACGCACGGAGAGGGATTTGATGTTGTTCAGGTCGACTCTCTCCATTATGTACCCAGATGGTACCAGTTGTCTCTTAAATATGCAGAATCCCACACGAGAGATCAATGCTGCTTTTTATTTCATGTTACGTCTGCCTCCCTGCAAGACGAGACTGTTTTACACAAGCAGCAAAAAGCAAAGAATAAAACAACAACATAAGGTGCCGAAAACTGCAGTTCATTCAATGGCCACTTGAGGCCAACTTTAAAAGCAACTCAATCCTCATAAATCCTCATGTTAAAAAGATCAACTTTACAACAGAAATAAACACGTTTACAAGCTGGTATAAATATATATATGGTCTTGATAGTTTGGTCTTGATAGCTAATTCCCACGTTCACAACCTGTACTAGCTTAATCCTAAACCGTAGATCTACTCCACTGCCAGTTCAACAGCGCTTGTTATAACGTCACTGGCCAGCCGTCAGGTAATTTCAGTTTCTGCTGACAGTTCAATGGTCTCAGAACAAAAAAGCCATTTTTATTGTGTTTTGTGGTTGCTACAAACTTAGAGGTGTAAAGGAAAGCTGTTAAGATATGCAGACTGCCATTCCTCAGTGATCTGTTATCTCTGTTCATGGTTCAACTTCCTTGTTACATAAATTCTCACATAAATCAGCATCAGGTCAGTTTGCCGTTGTACATCTGGTGACCAAAACTGAGTCTCTCAAACTGCATTAATAAATAATAAATTACTTAAATACTGCAGCTTTGGCACAGGTGGTAGAGCGGTTGTCCTCTGATCGTAAGGTTGGCGGTTCGATCTCCACAGTCGAAGTGGGCAAGACACTGAACCCGAAGTTGCTCCCAATGGCAGGGAGGCACCTTGCATGGCAGCTCTGTCGCCATTGGTGTGTGAATGGATGAATGAGAAAACACTGTAAAGCGCTTTGAGTACCACTAAGGCAGGAAAGTACTATGTAAGTGCAGACTACTTACCATTTATAGAAAGAAGAAAACAGGTTTTATTATTGATCAGTCAGATGTTCAGGCTGTCATGGCTGTAACATCTGTATAGATGTTGTTGTAACAATCTACACTTTTCTTACCTGAAGCTTTGGTTTTGCTAAAGATTTAAGGAATTATATCAACCCAGTGTTAATATACAATTATACGCATTTTATGTTGTGTAATTGTATTCAGCCTCTCTGGCTGATAAACATCGCCATCAACCACACACGCTGAATAAACCTTTGTAAATCAACTAAAATGAAAAGTTTGTTTTAGGGGGGGCTTTTTGCCTTTATTTAGAGCAGTAGAGATAGACAGGAAAGGGGGGAGAAGAATGGGGAGAGACCTGCAGCAAAGGGTTGTGAGCGGAAGTCGAACCCACGACTGCTGCGTCGGGGACTATAGCCCCTGTTCATGGCCCGAAAAGTTTGTTGTTTAACGTGTCATATTGACGAGTCAATATCTAAACCATAAATAAGCTTATGGATCAGGTGTGAGCCAGGAGTTTCCCATCATGCCTTGTGGCTGTGCACTTGTTTGCTGTTAGCTTTACCTATGTTTGCATGACATCGAAGCAAGTCAGGATCAAGTCAGACAGAAATCTAACTGGCATATGTTGTGCAATGATTGAATCCGCGAATGTCTGCCTCATCTAGAATGAGACTAAATGAACCCAGGTGCTATGTAACATCTAACTATCAGTGATCGTCACAGTCTGAACAGTGTGATGTTCAGTTAATTGGTTTTTAAGAGCAAATCCAGAGTTATACAGTCATGGTGAAAGGAACCTTTTTTATTATTTTTTTTCAGTGTTGAGCTGTTAAACTGAGAGACACACTGTAGTGACACATGAGCTTTGATTACGTTGTACAAGGCCTAATACGGGACCTTAAAATGAATATCTGTCCCAGTGAGTAACTCACCTTGTGGTTGTTTGATTCCAGCACTAAAAAATGAGTCTGAGAAGGTGCAGGTGGGTATATATTTAAAATATTTCAAAAGTGTGATGCTCAGAGTGGATCGTATGAGACCTAAAGTGTGGTTGCACAAGATTGTCTTTGCTAGTGTTTGAACTGCTATACTGTGGTTTCATAACACATCACGAGATGATATGTCACAATAAATGACATACAGGCATTGGATAGCCATTTAAATTTGAAATGCTGTCACATCAGGTCAGCTTGTGTAATGTCAGCTGTCAGGGTATATTACAACAAGTTTAAATTGTGATTGCACGCCTGCACTTCATACATGATTGCATATATTGGACACATATAATGAAGCAACAAACTGAACTGAGGAAAAAGCACAGTGGGATTTATTAACAAAGTGATGGTGTTAGTAGCTGAAAACTCCTCTGTTGAGTCTTGTGATCTAAGCTGATGCAGTTCAATCCAACAGAAGTAATCATATCATGATCCAGGTGCTCATATTTCCCCATAAAAACTCAGGTAAAATAATACAGGACTAATGTAAGTTCTGCATTCTTATATACATTGTGCTTCTCTTTGAGTTCCATTCTGTGAGTCTGTACTCACACTACAGAGCTGTTGCCACGGGTTTTCACCTTTTTCGATGTAACATGCCCAAAAATAGAGACTTGGTGTGTGTTATTCTCACACATACTGCATACTTGCTTTTTCTTTTCTTTCTTAGCCAGGCTACTGGAATTTGGGGTGCTATGAATGCCAATATTAATCCATCAGTCCACCATTTCCGTCAAAAATTATATGTCGCTAATTTTCTTAACCTTTATTTACATTTTAAAAGCACTGAGGTTTGGAGGCCTCTTTTCAAAAATAGCTTTGTAAGAAACTGAAACACGTGTGCACGCAAATAAGAAACTTGGATAAGAATGACAATAAAATATTAAAAGTTAGAGAAAAAATTAGAGAAATACTGAAACCATTAAAAACACCTGCAGGATAACCCAATCGTCTGACCATTTATGGCAAAGGTCCACATTAAAAGACAAACAAAGTCATGTAAGAGTTAAAAACAACAACAACAACAACAACAAACAAACAAAAAAACTGTGAAAGCTTTATAAGTTAATAAAATCTGGGGTCTAAGTTTACAGCTACTGCCATTAAATTTTGTACAGTAATTCACAATTTCATCAGGATGACTTTTACCAACTTTGGTGAGCCTGTAACTAGTTTTCCTCAAAGGCGGACTGCTTACAGCCTTACTCATTTCAACTTCTTTGTTCTGACAGTGAGATGCTAAATTCATGTTTCGACTTACATCAGGGGCCAAATGGGTAGAAAAGTGCTTTATTTCCAAACATCACAGAGCTTCTTCTTTTTTTTTTTTTTTTGGAATAATACATGACTCATTTATCGATATTGTTACTCCTGATGAAGGGGTCAGTACTTTGCTGTTGATGTAAGTACCGTGTGGGAAGTGAATGGCTTATGGCATTTTTTGCTTTTTCTGGTGCTGAAGGAGTTTGTTGTGAGTGAAGACAGCTATAAGGAAGGTAAAGAAAGAGAGACAAACTACCAGTATGTAGCTTTGTCGTTGCTCTTAAATAAAATGACAGAAAGCAACAAGGAATGCTTACTGTGGAGAATATAAGCCATGACATGATCACAAACACCATATGAGTCTAGTGTTGCAAAGGACTCCCTTTATTCCACTCTTTTAACTTTACATCTAACTTTAGTCTTGTTGTTAAATGAGCACGAAGTTCAAAATGTTTCCATAGCATCTCCAGGGATCTTTCGCACATCAGCCTATCTATTCAACTTCCAATACCTGGTTTTCACATTAAATGTGCAAATTTGGGGACCAGAACAAGAATTTTATGAAAGACAGAAATCTCGTCTGCCTGGCTTCGATGTATTTAGGAGAAATGTATGGTCTCCGTAGGACTTATATTAGCTGCTTAATTATTCTTTAGCCACTTAATTCTTTTTGCTTGCGTTTTTTTCTGAAGTCAGATTGGATCATTTGTAATATTAATTGGACCATAAAAAAGAAAAGAACAATTTAATAATTTGGTGCGAAAGACTTCTTAGGAATTAATTTAAATAATGTTGCCCTTTTTAAAAATAGTAAGCTCAAGCATTCAGTGAATGGATTTTTAATGAGTGTTGGTGAATTCTTTGGGCACTTAGTAAACTGCAAAGTGTGAGGAAGGAAATCAGTGGGAAAAATGAGAATCAGTTTAAAAAAGAAAGAAAGAAAGAAAGAAAGAAAGAAAGAAAGAAAGAAAGAAAGAAAGAAAAAGTGAAAAAAATGTCCCCTAAAGCAATTTCTTGTGCAGACTTCTCAGAGGAAGAATTCTAGAAGCATAAAAAAGAGGTATTGAGCAATGGGAATTCACTCTTCTGCATGTGATGTTTGTCTGAGGAAGCTCACAGAATAAGTGACAAATTACACATAAAAGTAGATGATTGCTCTAAATTTAGGTTCCATTGCTTTGGGGTTGGTGCTAAATATCAAGATTTCTCTTCCTTCTTACTTTGCTTTGTCTCAGGTTTGACTTAAAAAAAAAAAAAAAGAATTTACCTCTCACAAGCCCTCAGGTAATTGAAGTGCAATCCCTTTTAAGGGATAATGAAGTGTGTTGCAGGGCTGCCTCAGGGCTGGGTTACAGTGTCTCAGGCTAAGTTCTTAGGATGTGCTGTTCTACCACGTCGATGGCGATGCCGATAACAGCACACGTTTCCAGACATTCCTCTAGTGGCGCACTAATAATGTTGCACCGGGTGTAAACGCTGAAAAGTACCGCAAATAGTTATTAGGCAATGAAGAAGAGCTAGAAAGTGAAATGAAATGTCTGCTTCCGCTTTTGCAGGTACTGCAGATTATTCACAGCAAAACACAGGTGTAAATATCATTAGGTTTGTTACAGGTAATGAGCGGCAGTGACACTTCCTACCTAATGGATGTCGGGGGGGTCGTTGAAGCTATCGGCAGTTCCGGCGGACCATAAATCCCCACTCTGAGGTGCCAGTATACTTTATTTCAAGTGCGTTTGCAAATGATTCTCCTCCACAATATTATGTCAGTAGAATTTGGGCAATGCAACGTTCAAGAACTGATAATCCAGCATCCACACCTTCTGGCCTGGTGCATGGAGACGACAGAGAAGCCTGGGTTTGAACTTGTCCCTTAAGACCTCTCTTGTGTTCAAATGAATGCACTATGAAATGCCTTCCTGAAAACGTGCACACCTATTCTCACATGTAACAAGGATTACACACCTCGTCCCTCTCTACGACTTCCCAAAGTGTGACCATAGAGTGTAGTTAACACTTATGACGTCTACTGAAGTCAAACAACATGCTGTAAAAGTTCTTCCTGAGTCTAATCCGGCCCCTTAGGATACAGTGAAGACTGTAGCTACGGACTGGACACACATTCTTGAACTGCTTGAATGACTTCACAAGAACAGTTTGTGAAATATGTGAAGCAACAACATTCTGCATACAATGTATGTGTATACTGTACTTGTGTTCTTGTCCTGGTATTGCAAAAGTGATTAATCAGAGAAAAACAGCACTTCAATGTCCAGACACCTAAACTAACAAGAGCCTTTAAGTAGAGTTAATGCATGAAAATGTAGAGATCCTTGAATTAAGCGTTGTGAATAGCTGCTTGAATACTGCAGTGAGTCATACATCTAAACACTGAGAAACATGACGGCTGCAGTCATGGTTTAGCATGACAGTGAAATGGTAAACATTTAATGGGTCATTCACATTAAAATACTAAAGGCTCTCAGCATGCGTCTTCCTACTTCTCTTTATCTCTACTTTGCCTAAAGCCCTCCTTCACCTTCCACATTATCTTTAGCACCTAAAGTCAGCTCCTCTGTGATTGGCAGAGAGGACATTAAGGTGTTATTCATTGTTACTGACCCCCGTCCCTTCTACCTGTAGGCCTGCCTGCAACAGCACTCATGCTGCAGCTCTCACACAGGAACCACACGGTCCACTCCTAGCTCTGCTTCCAGTTTTCATTTCCACATCCACAAACTATCGCAGACTTTTGTCTGCTTTGCAACAATCCCAGCGTGATGAAGAGCAAAAAGGAAGCCGAGGACATGCAGGGTGTCACTGTGAATCGTTTTGCTGAAGGTAAGACTCGTCACACTGTATTAAAAGCAGATTATAGTTGAAATATTATCTTTAAAGGATCTTTACTGTTTGTTCTCTGCTTTGTCGGAGCAGCAGATGGTATGATTGTACCATGCCAGGAAAAGTTTGCTTTGTTTTCTTAAAACTCTACTGAAGCTACATTACATATTGCCATTGTGCACTGGTGTGTAAGAATCTTAATTTATTTACAGATCTTATTTGATCCAAATACTGGGAAAAGAAATCTGACAAATATGTGATGAAATACTTTGCCTGAAGTCTATGTTGCGCATTTGTTCGTATTTTATTGTGCTTGTTTGGATGATAGACAATGAAAGCTGGTGGTTGTAGATGTAATGACCTTCATGAAGACAAGTGAAAATATAAAAGTAATCAGCATTAGAGTAACATCATACATTCAGGTTTATGCAAAACATTTACGCTCAACTTAAAGTCTAATTGTTGAAGCATTATTATGCATCAGACAGAATTTCGAAGCCCGTTTAAAGTTACACACACATCACACACATAGTTGCATTGAATTCTATCACAATTATATTTTCTATACAAAACCTATTTTACAACTTTCAAATTCCAGCTATTGATTTAGCATAAACAAGGACATAAACAACCACAGGCAGCAGCTAATGTTTTTATATGTGAAAATACCTCTCCAGTGTTGTAGTTACATAATTGAGTCAATATTTCTTTTTTTCTCCTGGCTTTTTGATATGTATAATCACACTGCACTGTCTGTCCACGTGCGTCTATATTTAATGTTTTACTGCAGCAATGGATCACTTCAAGCTTTCACATGTACTCTGTTACACATTTATAGCTAGAAGTCAGTAAAATATTGTCAACAAATCCATCCAGTAGCTCTTATATGTCATCCAGTACTGAATTATGAAACCACCGACAGTACTGTTGATAACGAGCCTCTCTGCACGTGTTAATTGAATATTTATCATGACAAAGTATTCTGTTCGCTTCTGTTATGGCCAACAAATGCAAAAACGATGTGCGCTTTGTGTCTTCCTTTGATTATGCCCCTCAGGTGTTCGCATGTGAGTGTTTACCCCAGTTATGCCCCTCAGGCACTTGTGGAGTTTGATTAATGTTTCACAGTAGACCAAGCCAAACTCACCGTTTCACCGTGTACTTGCAATGAACTCCTTGACCACAGAGCGTTAGCTTATTAAAGCTGTATTTCACTGATACATATCTTAATGTAGCAGTTAAACTGCACGGTGTACGGCCATTTGAGGACAAGGTGTGAGTATTTTGAACCTTTTAATTGGGAAATAAGGTTCGTGAGCTCAGACCTGAACAGTCAACAGCTGAGGGTACTTACTGATGCGTGTTCTCTTTTCTTTCTATTTTTGAGATCAGAACCACGGACAGAATTGGCTGTAATAACTTAAAACAGACAAATATAATAATCAACGCCACATCTCAGGCTGTGAACAGGCTCATTTGGGTTTAGCGTTTCTGATTTACAGCTTGGGGCC